>NW_026623248.1:4548494-4831663 GCF_030028575.1 Malurus melanocephalus | reverse complement strand
CCGCTCGTCCCCCGCCGTCCCCATCCAGGCCGGGAGCTGCCGCCGCCGCGCCCCCGCCGCCATTCCCGCGCGGGGCGGTGCCGCCGGGGCGCCTTCCGCTCGGCACGCCAAGGCCGCTTCCTCGCCCGACCGGGAGCGCGGGAGAGCTGGAAAAGCAGCCCCAAGCCGCCCTAAAACCCAGTCACGGCAGAGCGCCGTGCTTGATAAGGCGGGGCGTGAGGCGACGCAGGCGGGCAGGCAGCCGGCCAGGCCGGGTATCCCTCGATATTCTGGCAAGGAGCAGACGTGGTTCTGTGTCAGCTGCGGAGCAGGCGGCACGTTTGGAACGATGCATGCCAGCCGCCGGGCCCCGGGAGCAGCCTGATGGGCCGGATGGGGCTCCGCTCCGGTACCGCCGCTACACCGAGCGCACACGCCGCTGCCGGGACGCTGTGCTGGCCCTGGCGCGCAGTGGAGCCCCGGCGGGCCCGGCTGCGCCGCTCTGCCCGAGCGGCGGGGGCTCCTGCCGRGAAGCGGGAAGGGAGCCTGGGCAAAGGATGGATTAAAACCCCTCTAGGAATACAGCAGGTTCTAGTAAAACATGTTCATTCCTTCCCTCCAGCTTCTCGCACCGTATCGACGTTGTGCTGATGCATCATTTTGCACAGCAGCCTTGGTCTGGAGCTCATTTTTAATACTTTACCTGTTTGGGTGGTTTTTAGTCTCCTACTTATGAATCARAGCYGAAAGTGGTYTCTAGAATCYCAAGTGACTGGAAGAAGATAATATYTGGAAGAAAGTAACAGCCCTGGTAGTGTTCAAGGCCAGGCTCAATGGGGCTTTGGGCAAACTGGTCKAGTGGAAGGTGGCCTCAGGCAGTTGGAACTARAAGAGCTTTAAGGTTCCTTCCAACCCAGACCATTCTACAATTTTGTAATTCTAAATTCTAAAACATCTATGTAATCAACCCTGCAGTGCTTGGAATATAGCTACAATCTCTTTTGAGAGGCCAACAAAGGCTCCCACTGGAGAGCGCTGTAGACTCTCAGACTAACCACRGGAATGCCTGAAGCCAGTTTGAAGTCAGCACTCAATTTGAGGAATCATTACCTCAGACTGGCATGAAGAGCAGCAGCACCATTAGTATCACATCCCATTGAGATGGAAACCCTGTCTGCCAGGGGAATCTTAATCTTGGAGGCCCTTGAAATGGAAGGTGCGGTTATCAGATGATTGTAGTCAGCCAGAGCAAGTTACTGCATGGACAATAGGTACCTGTAAGCTTGAACATGTCTGTAGTGAGGATTTCAGCATCCAGCAGTGCTGCCCTTGAACAGCTGTCTATTAATATGGCTACCCAGATGGCTCATGAATGGCTGTGCATTTTCCAGCAGGGAGTGCATGCTCTGCCATGGAACAATGGTACCATAAACTCCCAATACAGGCCAAGGACATAAGCAGCAGAAAGCTCCCTAGCAATGGGTAAGCAGATGAAATGTTATCTGCTTAGTCCATTCAAAAACTATGCAATATCTGAGCACAGCACTTGCCCCGATGTTGGGGAGCTTAGGGGGAGAGACAGCTCCAGTSACAGAGAGCCCTATAAGGGGCCAGACTGGTTCAGGCCTCCCTCCTACCCACTATACGGTAGCTGCTAGGCATTATGTAGCTTCTGAATCCCAACACAAGTATCTCAAAGTCTGACTCAGGATTTCTACTCTAGTTAGTAGCAGATACCTATGGCAAGGTAAGACAATACATCCAAACAAACACAGTTATTTTTGTTTCTGGATGTCTGGTTCACCCTGGTGTGCAGGYGTGGTGCTGGAAGCACCTGGTGAAAGCACAAGGGCCTCTTTTGCATGCAGAAAACTCTTGGCACATCACTGCCCCAGCCACCCTCCACGTTTTGCAGCAACTGCTGAACAAAGCATAGAGCTCAAGTGCAAGGGAATATTTTCTTTTTATGGAAAAAACAAATAAAAACAAACTAACAAAATCATAACAACAAATGTTGTTACATACAATACCCAAAGAATACTCTGGTTTTGCATCAGCCTTTCCAGTTTGAGTCATCATCATGCACTGTGCTGCCTCATGCTTGCCTCCTCTAGCCTTACCTCCTTCTGCAGAACCCTGGCATGACCCCAGCCTTCCAGCCACATGCTACTCAAGACTTCCTAACAGAGGGAAGTCCAGCTGCCACAATGGATTAGTGGAGACTTATTTTTTCAGTGCTGCCACTGATCCAGTCCCATACTGGCATTCTGTTGCACAGTGCTTTGGCGAACATATTTATCAAGAGGCAAAAGCTACAATGAGAAGAGGGACTTTGCCATCTCTCCCATGCAGTTTGTTCCTGTGAGTTAACACTGGTTTTGTCAAGTCTACTGCTCTTTCCCCCTTCAGTACTGTCCAGGTTAAGACTTTTGAGCCAGTAAGGTTGTTAATTTAATTTTCCCATCCATAGAAGCAGTGAGGCAAGTCCCGCAGTCCATGGCTGTGCTCCAATCCACTGTGACAACAGGAGCTCGGTGTCCTCCCAGGGAAAGGCAGCTCTCCAGAACCTTTTCCTCACCATTTAACTAAAAAAAAAGGAAAGCACAAGATTTTAAGGAGGTTAAGTTTCTGCAGTGGGGGCAATGGATCCAATAAGACAAGCCAAAGCCTGATAGACTCCATACCTCTAACAGGATGCATAAGTAAACAGAAAATCARAGAGATTTGAAGATGTGTGCACACATGAAAAATGAAGCTCCAGTCTCACAACAGAAGCACATGTCCTCAACCAGCTCAACTTCTGACATCAGCTGAACTGCAGTAATTGAACGAGGCAGACTAAAAGCGCACACTGACGAGAAGCACATAAGCCTAAACTATAGCTCATGTTAGTTCAGGTGCTCTGAGTGCCCAGATGCAAAGTTAAAATTCCATCTAATCTGTCTTGCAAAAGAGAAGGCACTGGGCATGTGATCAGTAACCCTTATTATGAAGCACAGAAATCTGGGCACTTGGAAGTATTCAGCCTTACCCTTCATTTAATTTCAAGCCATAGTAAGGGAAGAGAATCAGCCTAACACAGAAGGACGGAAGGCAGATTAAAGATGAGCACCAGTCAACACACATACATTTTGCATTGAACTGGCAAGCATCCATACACTAAAAAAGTGATTAAAACTTTGTCCTAGGCACTTGGATACTAAAAACTGCCACAACTAAGATTTAAGAAGAAGCACACACAATCCAGCTATGTACAGAGGATCCAAAGGCTTGCTATACGCCACACACTGCTGAAATGTGCAAAACTGAGCAGCAGCTTTCACAGAGCAAGGATGGGTAGGTGCTGTTTAAGAACTTCSAATGGCTGCTGTTGCATCCTTGTAATTAACAAAGGCTTGTATGGATACTTAAGAGTAATCCCCATCATTTCTCAGACTTACCTTAAAAATTACTCCCCCRGTAGAAGAACATGTCAACATGTAATTGCCCTCAGAGTCAAAAGCAAAAAGCCGTCCTCGTGGGAACTGGACTTGCTTGTAGCCACTGTACCCAGACAGAACAAAAGGACCCGTAGCTTCTCGGGGAAGGTCATACTCTGATACCTTTAAGCCACTTTTGTGGATATTCCACTGAATAAACTAGAATGAAAAATGAGATGACAAAAGCCTTTAATGAAATTAACTGGGAGAGTTGCCTTTTTTTGCTTTTAAACTGAGTGGCTATTCCACACAAACAGAAGATGCCATTTTAACATCTATATTTAAGTGGCTATATTAAAAAAACACAGGCTGCAAAGGCTGTAAGAGTGCATAATACCCAGACAAACGTATGTCCTGCCTTCCACAAGCACCACTGCCTATGCATCCTTCCACAYTGCATGCAGTATTCTGGTGAGAACTTACTTAACTTTGCCTCACACATCTACTGCTGAAGACTGTGGAACTACAGAAACKGAAGCATTTATTATAAACCAGGGAGGTGCTGATAAGGAAATTTATGCAAAGTGTTCAAGGATCTGCTTCCCTGTGAATCCCAGATCTCAAATGAGGTGATCACAGAGGCAGAGAAAGGTCATCTTCACATGGACTGTCTAGGAAGAAGATGTCACCAACAGCAGGATTTGCAGACAAGGTCCAAGACAGCTCCAATTATTAATCTGAGCTTATTTTTACCATTGTCCCCACCACATGGAGAAGACTCCAGAAGTGAACTCACTGMCAGGTGACCAGTAGGAGGCCACCCATAGCCTACCTTGCCATCCTCGCCTATGGTGTAGACTGTGTTCTCATCATAGCTGAACTCGACGGAGTAGACTTCCCCATCGTGTGCCTTCCAGCTCATGGCGCACTCATGCTGCTGCATATCTGAGGGGAGAACCAGTACTGAATACTCCTCATACTCACAGAGCTGAGGTGAAGAGAGGGAGGCCTTTTACACTCCTAAAGTCTCTGTGACAGCCCTCCAAACCAGCCTGGGGGAGCCCAATCCAATCCCAGCACACTGTGTGTATACACCCACATATAGCTTCTCACTTAGAGTACACAGCTCACAGAGGGAAGAGTGATGTGAAACTCTTGCCTTCAAATGGAAAGTCTCCTATGAACTGCTTTCCTCAAGACTCAGCCTCCAGTGGTACTGCTGTCTAACCCAGCCCAAGACCACATGGCTCAAGGGCAAATTCACTCTCCTCTTCAGCAGGAGAGAAACAACAAATCCAGCAGCACTATCAGGGTCTCCCGCTGATATCCTCCAGAGAAAGTCTGTGTCAATTCACTCCTGAGAGCTCCTGTGCAGGAGAGGGGATAGTTTCCACCTTGGTCTCCAAAGATACCCCACAGCTGCCTTCCTGCTGGCAGAAGTACTAAGGGTACTAAGGGCAGCCACTTGAGGACTAGGGGCCATCTCACTACCCAGTTCCATAGAATCACCTAAGCAAGAAAAGACCTCCAAGATAGTCAAGCCCAACTGTTACTTTAACATTCTCAAGTGCACCACTAAACTATACCACTCAGTGACACATGTGCAACATCTTTTAAATGCTTCCAGGGATGGTGACTCCAGCACRTTCCTGGGCAGCCTGCTCCAGCGCTTGACAATCCCTTTGGTGATGGAAGTTTTCTTAATATCCCATCTAAACCTCCCCTGATGCAGCTTAAGGTTGTTTCCTCTTGGYCTATCCCTTGTTACYTGAGAGAAGAGACTGCCCCCCACCTGGCTACAACCKCTTTTGAGATAGTTGTAGAAAGCAGTAAGGTGCCCCCCTCAGTCTCCGTTTCTCTAAGTAAAGAAAGAACCCCAGCTCCTGCAGCCACTCCTCACGTGCTCCAGACCCCTCACCAGCTTTCGTTTGCTCTCTGGACATGCTCCAGCTCCACAATGTCTTTCTTGTAGTGAGGGGCCCAAAACTGAACATGCTGTTTGAGGTGCAACCTCAGCAGTGCCAAGTACAGAGGGACAATCGTTTCCCTCATCCTGCTGGCTACACTATTTGTGATGCAAGCCCAGATGCCAGTCTTGGCCCTCTGGCCTCACAGTTGGCTATCAACCAACACCCCCAGGTCCTTTTCCACCGTACCAAAGAGACGAACAATCCCATCTGCAGCCCCAGTGACCAGGAGGTTGCCATTGTGGTTGAAGGCTGTGCAGTTAATAGCAATGGGCCCAGGCTCCAGAGAGAACTGCAGCTGGAAGGGAAAATCTGCATTAATGCTGAGAAACGGAGCTGGGGATGCTGAAGAGCTGAACTCCAGGGGAAGGAAGAAAGATGGTATTTAGCAGCAAGAACTCTGGTTTGGAGCCCTACACCTCTAATGACTACAGATTTCAAGGTCTGGCAGCRGCATTTTACTGTGACACTAAACCAGCAATTCACCTCAGCCAAGCCACAGCTTCCTTGGCCATGGCCTCAAGGTTGCAAAACCAGCTTCTGGCAGGCATTAGCTTGATTGTGTTGCTTTCTCCTACATGTCAGGGACAGCACTTCACTTAAAAACAGTGGGAAGGGCGAGGGAAACAGCAGCAACAAAAACCCTTCAGTATAGCTCAATTGGAGAAAGCCTGAGCAAAGCATCATTCAATACACTTGGGATATTTCCAGTCACAAATTGTGCAGCCAGGATAGAAACAAGAGCATGGATTATTTTGAAGAATMCCTCAGAAAAATCCCAACACACCAACAAAACAAAAAAACTTCACCCAATCCAGCAGCTACTTACATTATTCATTTTTATCCTGAATGTGACAGAGAGGAAAGGAGGAAGGAGGAAAAAGAAGGGTGTTGAAAAGAAAGTCAGCATAATTTAGAAAGAGGGCTCCTATGCATTGAAACAGAAGACACTCATTCTCAGCAAGCAGACTGAGAAAGGAAAGAAATCCAGCCCGTACCTGCTGCTTCATCGTCTTAGTGTCCCACAGTAGCAGCTTCCCAGGAACTTGGTTCATGCTTTTGCCCCCAGAGTTGATTACTGAGAAGTCAATGTGGGAGATGGGGCTCTGGGCTGCTGCAGAGCAGACAAAGGAGGCACCACTTGGGCTGCAGGCAAGCGAGAGGATCCTGAAACACAAGCACATGGTCTGAATCAATTCTCCTGCAGCTGCCTCAAGCAAAATACTCACCTACCAGCTTTCCCATTAAGACCCTGCAAGACAGGGTGCACTGTAAAGGAGGGCAGGATTCATGTGCTTAGACAGATTTTRAGTGTCTCCCATTTAACTGAGCAGTTTTACACTGCTCAGGCAGGGACTGCCTTGGATGAAGGCTGGATAGCCTTTTCTGCAGTTGCAGAAAAGCAGCAGGAACATTGAGACATTCACCGCTAAAACCAACATTATTTATTTATATTTATACATAAAAATCACTATTCCAGAGTTACCTGGGCATGTCTTCATCAATGCTGATTTCACAGAGATTCTTCTTTGCCTCTGTGTCATAAAGACGAACTGTGCCAACCCCACTGCCAAGCAATAGCTTGAAACCAGCAAGAAGGAGATGGAAAGAGTGTGAGTGAGCAGTACAATGATGCTATCTAACAACCACCAAGACTTAGTCATTTTTTTGCTATTTAAGTATTCAGACTATGTATTACTCCATTATGGTACATCCTGTCTTCCTGTGCAATCACTTCTGACCCCAGAGCCACAAAAGTCAGAGTAAAAACCCTGCTTTCCAGTGAGAAAAAGACCTAATAGGCACCAGGGTGGTATAAACACCACTTTCTAGATCATGGCTCAGCATTATAGGATGCAAAACATGTATGGAGTCTGAATATCTAGGGAGTCCAAGGAAGGAGAAGCTTCAGATTGTTAATCATGTGCTAAAGAGAAAATCAAGCAGAAGCCAACTCCATTCATCCATGGGAAAATGAAAGCATCCAGAAGAGCTCACACATGCTTTGTCAGTGGTGTTACAATTTCATTTAAAATTTAAATCATGGAGAGATGCATTATAAAAGAAAATAGAGCAAGCCAGATCTTTGCCACTTCACTGCCTAATTTGCTGGTGAATCCCACATGTATTTCAGAATGAATAATCTTTCTATTTAGTGAGAAAGAAATAAATTCCACAAAGCAGAAGAAACATCATCACAACAAAAAAAAAGTGCAACAACTTCATCGACAACTTGCTTTCTAAAAGAAAAAGAAAAGAAAGAGACAAGCTGTAGCACCAGCCCTTCACAGGTGGCATTTTGAGGTTAGCAAGCCACACACAGTTAGTGCCAGAATGCACAAAATGCTGCCTCATTTGCAGGCCAGCCTTCTCATACAGCCCTGCCTTTGCCAAGGAGGGCATGAAACAGAGCAACAGTTCTAGGACTCAGAAGAATGCATGTAATTTAAGGCTCTTCTCTAGTAACAGAACTAGAGGAAAAAGGGATATGGGAAACATTTAAACTGCCRTGTTATTTACACAAGCTCCGAGCTCATGCACACATAAACCCTTAGCTCTTAAGACACCAGTCTGAAACTCACCACGGAGCTTTTTTCACACACACAGAAGTAAAATGCTACCCCTACACCCGTTTTCCCTTCTCTGCTGCTGGCTCAGAGTATGAGTAAGCTCCACAGCTCTCTGCTGTAGGGTTCCCACAAGCTGTTGTACTCACTTGCCTCTGCCTGTYTTCACAAGTTGCGGCGTGATCTGTGTGCACACAGGCTCTTCTCTCAAAAGGAACTACTTCTATCCTGCAGCTGTACCCACAGGGCAAGTGGTGGTGAATTCCTTGCTCAGCACAGAGCCTACACTCCCCACTCAGGTTTTTCTTAGAGCCTAGAGGCTTTGGTTTCTCATGTCCCACTAAAAGTGGAAACTAACCACTGCTCAAATCTTCTGCACAATGCAGCTGTCTAGAAGTTAACATACAACACACAGCAACACACCCTCAAATCATCTGCTGCATCTCCCAAGCTTCCACACGCAGACTACTCACCAGCCGATCACGCTTGGTGGCCCATTCCAGGGACAGCAATGGAGATTTGGAAATGGATGAAGCTTTAGTTTGCATTATGGGGTTAAAAGACCAGACTTTGATGACCCCATCCACATCCAAGCTGGCCACCCTCCGTCCAGAACAATCAACCCTGTGTGTAGAATGAAACCAATGGGATATTTTTCTCTCTCAAATTCTTAGCTGCAATCCACTAATCCTTCCTTTCCTGGCCACACACCAGTTCCTTCTGCAGGAATCAGAACTTCTTTGCACCACTTCCTGCTCAGTTCACACTAACTGGCACAATGAAGTGCACTAAGCTCCAGATATACAGTGAAATGCCCTTAAGCAATACCATCCTGCTTTCCAAAGGAGATTCTTCCTGGCTAGCATCAATCAATCACAAAAGTCTCTGTCCATTCTCACTGCACAAGCTGGACACTATTTTCAGTCACACCAACTTGATGGCCCTATAACTAAGAGTACATGTCCAACGTGCTGGAGAGAACAGAGGCTGCGAGAAAGAGGCCAGACACAGCTGGTCCATCTGCAGAGGCCTCTACACGACAGCCCTCTTCTGCCAGTGCATTACCTGCAGTACATGATGGATGAATGGTGCTCCCCATATTCCTCCTGGCTCAGGACGATGAAAGGCTGCTCYTGCCGAACCCCCACAGCCTCTGCACCACTGCCAGGCATTTTGGTTGAAGTCTCTGTTTGCTCAGCATTCAGCTCTGAGCATGGTTCTGCCTCAGCTATGCTAGTATCTGTTTTCTTCTCAGCACTTTGGCCCTGAAGGAAGAAATCCTGTGTGAAATACAAGGAAGCAGCTCCATATCAAGCTCCACAGCCACCCCAGCCTGCTGGGAGAAAAAAAAGAAAAGAAGCTGCAACAAAACAGAAACATTGTCAGCCCAACACTCCTTCTTCCAGGGACCTTTCTGAGCACAAGGATAATGTGTTGCACAATTGCAGGATTTAATATGACCTGCTTAGTTGTTGAGTCCCTTATATCCCCTTCCAAGTGCCCAGCTATACACTTTCCTGTAAGAATGAAAGGAGCTACAACATTTCTAGCATATCTCAGCCAATATCAGAGGCCCCTTTGCATGCCATTAGAGCACAGATTCACAAGTAAAGTAACATATTTCAAGGAATTCTTGCATTCAGCAATATAAGTTAAGTCTGTATAATATGCAGTTCTGCAAACCTGCACAAAACCTCTTGCTGGATCTCAAGCTCCAGTGGATGGATTATCCTCATCTGCCAGAGATTTAAACTGTGCACACCAGAGCCACTACTACAGCCAACTGACTGATGACAACAGTRGAGCTGACACTTGAGTCCAAAAGGTTAAAACCCAATTTGACAGGGAGACAGAACAAATGGAGTTTCAGGAGGTGAAGGTATCTGGATGAGACAAGAGCTGCACTGGAGAAATGTTTGGAAGCACTTTAGTCTTTCCTTGCCACCAGAAGCTGAACAAGAAGTAGATAGAYAGAAGAGTAGTAGATTACCACATAAGGTGGTAAATCATCTGCTGCCATTCTTTGCTAAACTATCCTCTGAAAAGTAAGTGTCTCAAAATGGTATTGGTATTGATGATTTTGAATTCCTATTCTGCAACACATACTTGTCTAATTTACAGTAGCTTCACATCAGGACCAATTGATSAAGTCCTGCATAATCAAATCATATAAAATCACAGAGATGGAAAAGATTGGGAAACAAATCCAATAATTATTCTGTTAATTAATGTGAGGAGACAACAACCAGTGAATGACACTGAAGTGAAAGAAACAGTGTCACCTTTCAATTTCCTTTTTGCTCACATGCTTTGAGTACAACAAAAATTTAGAGYATCGAGCTTCCCCAAGAGCACCAGAATGAATTTTCACACAGCCCAAAAATCACTGCCTTAACCCGGAAGAGAAAAAGGAAAGTCAAAAGAAACTTACTGAGAAATTGGCCTTTACAATTTTCCAACCAATGTTKAAAGTGTTTTAGATGAACCATGAAGAAAAATTGAAATGCCAGTATGCCAGGGACACAGAAACAAACCAAGTGTAGAAGTTGATTAACTACAGACATTAACCTTTGATACAGTTAGTTCTGACTAGCAATTCAGAAGCTTAAAGGAAACACTTGCTCTTGTTTTATCACTTAGTATTACAGAAATATCAGCCTTCTGCTTCCCAGCCTTGTASTGCTGTCCAGTACCTGGAAGGTCCCTTTTGACAACAATTCCTTCCTTTCTTTCCCATGCTCTTGCAAACGTTTCTGCCGCTGCTGMAGGGAACTTGACTCGCCTGCCACTAAACCACTGAAGTGGCTCTTCCCATCCTTACAGCTCACTGTTCCTTCTTTTCCTTTGGCACTCTGGAAGGCAAAGAAATGACTGGGCAAAGTTATGCTTGTGCTAGGCTGCAGAACAAAGAGCAAAAGAAGCAGCAAAGCAACCAAGCACCTGCAAGGGCTCCACAAGCTCTCAGAAAACAGTAGCTGTTCTTGTGTTGCATTCAGGCCCAGCGTACATTTGCAAGGCAGGAAAGGACATTTTATTTTTCAGGTGGAACTAAAAGCTTGGAGTAGTGCCATGGTGCAAATTAACTCCTTGGAGACTGAGCAACTTTCAGTTGAGAATTACCTGGTGGTTTGTTGTCTCCTTCTTCCCTAGCAGAATACTGCCAGTCTGTGTTGGAGAAGCCCCACTTGAATGGGTAGGTCTGGAAGGACCCTTTTTACTTTGGGAGAGGAAAGAGGACAGAAAGCCTCCCCGGGACTGAAGAGAATGTGCTGTACTCCTCTGATTGCAGGTCATATCTCTAATGAAAAAAACAAAACACCACCAAATAGAGCATGAAAGTGTAGCGAGCAACCTGGTCAAAGACCACTCAGTTAAGTGAAGTGACAGCTGTTTGAACCACTGGAAAACGGATGTACATTTCCAAGCTAGTGCACCACTATGCATTAAAAAACTATTTGAATATATCCTGTTAGTGCCTGGAGCAGTCATTATAGTTACTGTAACCAAAAGCTCACTTCTCCCAGATGCCAGAGACAGTGAGTTCAAACTGAATGTTGCTGAATCCTCTGTAGGGCCACCTAAAATTCCTTCCACTCCATCTGGTTTGTTCAGAAAGACCCTAAAGGAAAGGCAGAGGAATTCAGGTTTCTATAGAACATATTCAGATGGGATTCCCAATTCAAAGCATAAAACGGACCTACTTTGATAGACCTTCAGTATCCAATCCTTCACTGAACACCCTTTGGTAAACAGCAAGTTATGTTCAACAATGCRACATCACAAGCCCTCAATATCTCAAAATCTAGACCCAAATAAAATAAGAGAGCTACAGCCCATTTCTGTGATTATAAAAACCTCCCTTCTCAGTCCACAATGACAAGAGCAGCAGCTGCTTCCCAGAACGCAACTGTCTGACCTCACTCTGCTCAGCTTCCTCTGAGAGCAGAGTGGCAGCAAGGGGCAGGGGAATACAATAATCTTCACTGTCTGTATTTACTCTTCAAGGAAGAACAGTTCTACCAAAGCTGGGCTTTGAGTTAAGCAGAGATGTAAAAATAAGCAACCAGAACTGGCCCCCAGACTAAGAGACAAGTTGCATACACAAGAAATGCCACTTTCTAGGGAAGTTTTTCTAATTCAAATGGACAAAAAGAAATAAGGGAATGAATTATCCCATCCCTCATGYCACACTCTTCATACATGCAGATAGCATCARAACTTTCCACATAGTTTAAAAAAAAATACCACAAATTAAACTATAGCCTGTCCTGTGCAGACTACAGAGCAATTATCAAGATTGTTCAACATACATTTAAGTCTATTTAATTAGACAGCTTTTAGATTAAAACATTTTGTGTGTAGTGTCTGCTACAATTTCTATCTGTCACTGGCGACAGGRTAATTTAATCAATCCTCATCCTGTCCAAATATAAGTGAAAGAAGCACATGAAAAACTTGAAGCCACAACATTATTTGTAACTTGTAGCTGAGCTACATATACTTTCAGATCCTTTTAAAGCAAGAAAAAAAAAATAAGTCACAGTAACACAGTGACTCCACACAGACTTGCTTTGCCTGACTCTGTATGGGGGTAAAAAACATAACAAGTAACAAAGCTGTATCACTGTGTATGTTGTCTAATTTGCAGAGGTAGGCATACAATACATRTAGCCATAAAATGCACTTTTAACTGCAACAAGTTCATGGGGAATTRTGTACATAACTGAGCCTCACATAAGAAAAGCTCCTTTTCCCTTGACTTTGCAAAAGGAAGAAAACATCCCTGTGTAACTTCCCAAAGAACTTCCCAAAGAATCCCTTTGGGTCCTACAGTATCTAAAAAACAACACAAAGCACTCACCTATGCCACTGCAAACACTCAAGTTAATTGGAATCAAGAGACAATCTGCTTCAGTTGAGCAATGCTGCATGGTTATTGCACTGCTATTAATGGCCTAGATGCCCAGAACACCTTGGTGCAATGCTGAAAGCAGAGCAGAATCAGTTCCATGTGTGCTTGGGCTCTCACTAGCTTACAAATACCTCCCAAATGACAGGAGAGATACCCATCATGAATTCCATTAAACCTACTTAGGTCACCATAATTTCTGCCTCGATTTCTTTCTGCATTGACTCCCATAGTAGGGGACAAGGAAATGACCCTCCAGGAACCTCCCTGACCTAACAAAAGCAGCTGTGCCTGTCCCCAGCCCTTCTCCTCCAGGCACTCACAGTTCAGAGTCCCCTAGTCGATCCATGTTGGCCACATATGCAGGCAACTTGTGATGCATAACTGTTTGTTCCACCTCCAGTTCCTCTTTCTTCATGCGGGAGGATTCAGCCTGCAGAGCAAACAGCTACAACAAGAGAAATGAGCCAAGTAAACACAGGGTCACTGAGATTCACCTCCTTCCCACTCACTGAAGTTGTTTACTCCTTTTATTTCAACAGCCCTAGAAGGGTGGGGAAGGAAAAAAGTTGCTCTGACTGGCTGAGCACCACATCAGCCCAATTAGTCAAAACAATCAGTACTTTACACACATGAAACTGGAGCCTACTTAAAACCCTTGACTCCTCTCCTTGGCCTGCTGCTGTGAGGACATTAGTGGTGCTGGGAAGCAAGAGCTGGGCAGGGCAGAGTTTACCAGCCCCTCTCTGTGCAGACAGTTTAAGATCAGTGCAATGCAGGCACGGAGCCTAGAAGGTAATCTTCTTCCCACGGCCAACCCTTCCCACAACTGGCAGGGTGCACCAAGGTCAGTGAAACCACGTCACCCTGAAGTCCAGCTCCATACCCTGTGCAACTCCTTCCCAAGCACGACAGTGTGATTTTTCTCCACATTATGGAGAAAGAAAAACGTCTCTTTTCCCATTTAGCAAAGAGGAACCTCATGAGGCAGCTTTCTGAAACAGATGTTTATGCCCATGACTCTTCTTCACATAAAGTGYTCCTCAAGCTTTTCTGTTTCTGTACGTTTGTTTTTCAGATATAATTATTTTTCCTTTTATCACAGTATTTAAGGAAAGAAAATTCTGGAGGAAATATTAGCTTTAGAAATCTAACTTGCTATTTATGTATTTGCACTGTTTCAACAGCATAAAACAGAATCACTACTTAATTTTAGCTAGCATAAAATTCAGTGTTTGTTCCCATCTTTTTTTTTTAAACCTGTATTCTATAGATAGCTGGTTCCTCTTCTGACCYGAGTTCTCTAAAAGGGAAAGTCTTGTTTTACCTCTATTTGACAGAAAACCCTTATTCAGATTGCAAATGATATCAACCAACATACAAAATACAAACCATAGCTTTAATTTGACKAAAAGTAAATACAATATTGGAGGAATACAAAATTGGAGGAAATAMAAGAGCTCTGTTTCAAAATATACCTTATCCTGCTGTCTCTATTCACTGACCATCTTTGCAGAACCCTTCTGTTTGACTGATCTACTAACTCCATACAATACGCAGCGACAKGTATTTTTTCCCAAAAAAGTGCCTCCTTTTTGAAATCAATTATTCTATTTTACTTCAACATTTTTAGGACAGTGTTGAACAGCTATTAAAACACTGAAAACAGGAYGCATAACATACCACATAATGTTTTGTAACATAGGAGGTAAAGCACAAACTTTACCAGAGTATTTATACAAAAAGAGCTTTTATGTGGAATGTTTGAGGAAGTGAAATTAAATTTCTGCTTACATGAATAAGCCTTCCTACTTGTATGTGATCATGCACATGTGATCTATAGTTTAGAAACTTCTTAAACTGAAGATTTTGAGTCTCTCTAATAAGAAGTTACACCGGGAAATGACTGACCCATGTTACATATTTTTACACCCTCTCCCTAAGTATCTGCTGAGGATACTGTCAAAAACAAGCCATGGAGCTGGGAAACATTTTGTCTGAACCAATCAACCCTTCTTATGTTTTACYTAAGAACCAGAGTTGAGAAACAGACATTCACTACATTTCCATTAGTACATTCAAACTGCTTTAAGTGCACATCAAACATGGTGAAGTGGCCATTTCAGAAGTAACAGTTTCTGTCTCTTTGCCAGAATTTCCTGCCCATTTCCATTGCTCCTAYTGCTCTATCAGCTAAAATCTGGAAGTTGCTGAACACTATTCAAAATATCAGCCACACATTCCTCCAGCCCAACCCATTCAATAATTCTACAATATATATCCCTAACCTGCCACTAGTTTCACCTTTTTGTGATTTGCAGTGTAACAGAAAAGGAATTTGTATATTACTCAGTCATCTGTCAGACACCACAAGGAGGGGAGACAATCACCTCCAGCAGAGGGATGGAAATACCCTAAACACACATTTCACAATGTGATCATAACACTAAGTTTGCTAGAGACAATTGRAAGATAAATCAAAATAAAACAAAGGACTTAAATAATCTGCCTTACAATTACAATCTGCACCAAACTGAATAGTTACAATATTCTTGAATGGATGGAACCAATTTTACAAAACTCACAGCATCACACCGTCAGCAGCTAAAGAGTGACCTCAGTTCTGACCTTATGCCGCAACGATTCATTTTCTTCTTGTATGAGACTGCTCCTGAGGCATTCAGCTTCGAAGTTCAGTATGACTGGAACTGGTAAGCAAAGTTAAAGAAAATCGAGGCAATAACTTGTGTGCACTGGCTTAATTCTAAAAGCCAGCACTCCATACCAGACATGTATCTGTAAAAACAAAGCTGCCCAGTCCACAAAATTAGCAAAAAGTATGTGCATGACCTGAAGATTAGCAACAGCTTAATYACTTAAGTCAACTTTTTATTTTGCTGTTGCACAAACTATTTCATGTGGTTTTTTCAAGATTTAGATTATTTCTTTTTAGAGTCAGAAGTGGAGGACAAGAAAGGGTCTGTTAGTGCTTTACTGTACAGTGAAGAAACAGTTCAAGATGACCTGTATTCCAGCTGCAGCATAAGCCTCMCCATCACCAAACACAAAAGAAAGAACTCTGTAGTGTGGGGCAAAAAACTTTCTTTTACAATCAACTGCTCTATTATAGCAAGCTGTCCCTAGGCAATGTTGTGAACATAATGCACCCAAAGAAGGATCTAACAGAAGATGCCAGTACAGTTATGGACTGTGACCCAAGGTTGTGTGYCTGTTTTGTACTATGTCAAGCAAAGAGTAAATGCATTTCAGGGCAAGATGTGGACAAGATTTCTAGTGACGAGCATAGGGATCAGTCAGCATCAGTAACCACAACAATAGTTTGTGCCCAGAGACTACAATGTATCATCAGATAATTGAGCAATAACTATTCCAACATCCTCTCATAAAAACCAAGCTTTCAATTAAGTTTTTGCTGTAAACAATCACCTGAAAGCAGCAAGTTCTGTAGWACTATATTCTTGGCACTGTTGACAGTGTAACACCAGGACAAGGGAGATATAACTRCTAGCTGCAAAAAAGGATATGCATGCACTGAAATAAGACACTCAGGAAGTTGTGCAGAGACACAATAAACGTATCTGCCCACTGGCGTGAGAAATAGGTAGCGAAGGTGGGGTTGGAGTCTGGAGCAGGGAGGAAGGGCAGGACAAACCAATCCTTCCACTCTGCCTGGTTCTGGAGCTCAGAGGCCTGCTTGAGGAAAAACTCTTGTGCCTTGTCATTGCGGCCATTCTGAAACACAGCAAGGAGAACAGGGCTCAAACTTCCATTAATGCTACCAGATTAGGTCTAGGAATGTTGGCTTTTTGTTATGAACAAAATAACAACTACTTTCACCATCTGGCACAACAAGTGGTTAGTTACAGATTCATCAAGAAACAAAAGAAATCTCAAATACACTAGGAGAAGCTCACAAATGCACTTAATCCAGCATTCTTTCTAGTCACCACAATCTTGCTTAAAGGCTGAGACAARCCAAACCAAACACATTGATTTCCAGTTAAACCAGTGAAGAATGCACTGACATTCATATACAGGACTAAAGTATGATTCAAATTACTCAAGTCTACAGCAGATGCAGCCTGAAAAGGTTTCCATCTGACACATTATTCAGACAGGACTGTCACACTTCAGAGTAAGCACATGGTAAAACAAAACAYGAAAATACACACTCCAGGAAATATGCATTAGATTTTGACTCCTCCTCCAACACCCATYATTAAAGATGTTCAGTCAGGGAATGGAATCAAGAAGGATGAACTGARAATACATTCCATTGACTTTCCAGGGTTTGAACAGAAAAAAATCTCTATTCCATTTTAAGCTTATTTCTTTCTGTTCTATTCAAAGCAAGCACAAAGACATTAATTTCCTCTCCTACATTTCCCTGTTCCATTTTGAACCTTGTGTCCTTCGCCAGTATCCAAGTTAACTGAGCRAGACTTTCTGAGGGGAACCTGTCTTTATATGAATGTCAATATCTTGCTCCCAGCAAACCATGTTTCCCTCTTGCCCAAGTTTCCCTAYCCTGCACACAAGCTTGTCATGTGARTCTGCATCAAACTCCTTACTACACTCCTGATCRTGACACATGAATTGCTTGTTCCTTACCCAGCAGGCCTGTCAGAGGCTCACAGCAGTAGTTTATTGCTTTGGTTTGAGGGACCAGGATCTTTATAAAGTAGAAGCCCAAACATCAAATACTACCTGAATAGCATGGACAAGGTAGTGTCGGAATAAGCTGGTTTTGAGCTTGTTMACTGTTGGCCGATACACGTCTTCCAAACGGCTGAAAAGGCGGCGGTCCAGATAACTCCAGTAATCCCGCAGGGCAGCCAGATCATAGCTCTGAACAAACTGCTGCAGCTGGTCCACTATCTTATCCACCTAAAGAGGGCAAAACAGGGAAGACTGCAGTCACGTGAGGGCTCTTCTGGCACAAGACTTTCTGTAACTTAGCGCTGAGAAGCTTTAACTGCATAAGTAGTACAATACAATCCTTATGCATTAGCTGTTTTCTAATCCTGGAAACACTCTGCATTTTGTATTAGCATTCTTCCACTCTGCAGCACTTTTCAAATGAAGGAAAAAGAATCACAACAGAACACGGCCAAACAGATTTTGACAGAAATRTCGCATTTTTTTTTAACCCAACTGATGGGTTTTTTTGCAAGTAAGCAAAACTTTCTACCTCTTTTACAAGTCAGTTGATAATGAAACAAATAATGTGATTAAATGTTGTAAACTCAAGTGCAGCACCTGAAAAAAAGTACTACCTTTAGACTAAAAGGAAAAAAACCTCTATTTAGCCAACAGAAAGAGGAAGTCAGTTCTGCTCTATTGYAATCTTGTTACCTTTAGTAACATCACCTATTAACACAGCAAGAATAAAATTTTGCAACAGGATTTTTTTTATCAGTATGTCCCTTTGGAAATAATTTCTGCAATAYGAATAAGGCAAAATGGTGGTGTGGGAAGATTTTTTGTTCAGTGGTTTTTGAAGGCCAAGACAGACATCAGAAAATTTAAAAAAAAACCTGTATCCTCTATAAAATTAAACTAAGGTTGTTTAATATGTGGTTTTCTCTCCCCTCATCACTTAATATCCTAGGACACAGCTCCTATCTCTGTGGCTTCCCACAGATAAAAAGGGTGAAGTTTGTGACTTCAACAGACCCTTCTTGGACAATAATTCAAATTAGTTCCAATGTCTGCCAAACTGTAAATGTTAGCGAAGTGCTGGTGTTTTATCATTAATAAAGTATGTTGTTTTTATTTTTTAAAAGTAGTGCTTCTATTGCTGGTCAAATAAAAACCTGACTGTTCAAACCACTACATTCGGTGCCCAAAACTAATGCTAGAGGAATATGAAGCTCACACAAAGAACGGAAACTGTATTTTTGAGACAGCCRAATTCTGTGCCCATTTCCAAGTTAGTTAAGGTAGCTGGTGCTCAAACATACAAACTAAGGAGCGGAGCTATAAAGCCACTGGACAAAAATCTCATGACCGAGAAAGATGAATTCACAAAAATGTCTTCCTGCCGCTGCCCTCTCGGTACGCGCGTCTTCTCCGTTCCTCTCGACTCGAAGCCGAGAATCCGCCGGTCGGTTTCAGGTCGGACAAGCTGCACAGACGGCCAAGGCTGACCAGCGGCGCGGGGCGAACTGCAGCCCCTGGCTCGCAAGGCAGGCGAAGGGATGGAGCCCGCTGTCCTGCGCTGCCGCCGCTGCGGAGCCGAGCAGGASGGGAGCCTTCAATCGGCCAAAGCCCCGCGCCGGAGGCTGCGCGTACACGAGCGGCGGCAGGGCGGGCCGGGCGGCTCCGGGATGCGGGGGTCCCGCCTGCGCGGCCGGCCGGGCCCGGTGCACAGCCCAGCCCAGCCCAGCCCAGCGGGGAAGCGCGGGGGCTCCGAGGGCTTTCCCAGCTGTCAGACCCCCTCGCCCAGCCCCGGGAGCGCGGAGAGGCGTCCGCGGCCCACAGGGGAGCGCGTCTTCCCCGGGGGGCACCCGCGCCCAGCTGGGAACGGGGMCGCGGCCGCCGCTCACCCGGAAACCCTTCTCCCGGTCCGCCTTGATCTCGGCGTCCAGCTGCTTCAGGGTGGCGGTGAAGCCGCGGAAGAGCAGATACTCCCGCACCAACTCGTCCGTGCGTTCCGCCGCCGCCGCCATGGGGGCCCGCGGCGCCGCCGGCTCCGCCCGCCCACGGGCGGAGAGGGGAGGCGACGGCGCGGCCCACCTCCAGGAGGACTACAGCTCCCAGCGTGCCTTGCCCGCCCGCTTCTTCCCTGCCCCACTCCCCTCCCCACCGGCGCGTGCAGCCCGCGTTTTTCCCGTCTTCTGATTGGCCGTTGTCGCGCGCCGGCTGCGTGCCGATTGGCCGTCCGCCACGTGCGGCTCGTGTTGCTTGGCGCGGGCGGCAGAGGCGCGGCGGCGGCCGGGGCGGGTCCGGGCGGGCTCGGATGGATTGATTGACAGAGCGACCGACCGAGGGATCCAGAGTGGCTCCCGGCGCGGCCCCTCACGGGCGTCCCCCGGCCGGCCTGTCCCTCCCGACCTCAGAAGGAGCAGCAGGGGCGGGCACTCTTACCTCTAGGCTGTGCTTGCGGTCGGTAGCGAGGCAGTGGGCATTAATCCAGTGGAAGGCCGGGAAGGGATTTCCAGGCGGGCGCCTCAGGCTGTGTCAGGCCGGCGGGGCAGCAGCAGCAGGACCGGCTGGGTCTGGATCTGTCGCTCACGAGCAAATGTGTGTCTGGTATCGTTGCCCACATCAATGTCACAGTTTAGTGGGGAAAAAAATCGATATTGTAAAGAACCCTGTCATTTAGCGACATCAGTGGGAGCAGAGGAGTCTCAGTGCTTTGTGAAGCCAAGCCCTGGATATTTCATGGAAATGAAGCATCAGATCTTTGTAGGGAAGGGTCCAGGAGATGGGAGGCTGGCTTCAGCTGGGTTGCAGTTAACTTAGTGGTGAATTAGATTTTAGTACTTAGTAGGCAGGTATCTCTCAGGCAAAGAGAATATTTAGAACTCTATGATTTTCTACAGAAAGATAAATTCTTGATAGTCAGCCAGATTTTTTTCTTTTTGTCTGTCCACTATGCAGGCTGTAAGATCCTTTTTCTTCACTTACATCTTTATTCAGTATAAATAAATGTTGCATTGCAGCTTTCAACAATCTCAGCTGGAGACTGTAGGAAGACAYATGCCAAAGCRAGTCTCAGTCCCCTGACATACCTGCAAGAGGTAAAACACTGCATGGCAAAGCAGCATTTGCCACAGGCACACCACTGGGTTCCTCTGGCAAGACTCTTCAGCAGCTTGCGGGGAAGAGTTTTATCCCAGTCAGACAGCTGTGCCTCAAAGGTGCGGAACAGTGACTATTTCTCTCTGCATCGCTGTAATACATGAGTATGTTCAAATTTAACCAGGTTTAGGTTCAGTTTATGAGGATGATCACTGTATCTTTATGGGTGCCAGTAAGTGTGTAATTTCACTGTGTGCACCTTTCCTGGATCTCTTTAAAGCTGTCAACTCAGTAAGTGAGTTGTCCAGTTTGTAGTTTCTGGGTCATGGGTTTATCATGTGCCTTATCTCTACTTTTCTTACAGGCTTTTTGCAGCATTTTCAGAGCTTTGCATTTTCTTTTATAGTTTTGGAAACAAACCAAGGGATCCCATGATGAAGTTGATGTCACAGCATTTTGTTCTGAAATCAGAGCAGTGAGTTTAGGGACAGAAGAAGTTAGTGGGAAAGGAGTAATTAATTCACCTTTATGAGGGGCACTTTGTCTTCAAGACACTGGAAAAAAATCAATTCAGGAAAAAAAAAGCACCAGTACTGTTTCGTGGTCTCTACTAAAGGAAGAAACTATTTAATCAAAATTGTTTATAAACATGAAATTCACTCAAAATACACTGACAAGACTGAAATTACCATGCTCAAGGCAGAGTAATAAAAATCAGGAGTCTTCTCAACTCTGCCAGTGATTCACTTAGTTACAGTGGTTACCTTCAGTTTTCCAGTTTGTAAAATAGAGAGGATAAGGATTGTTTAGAACAGGAACTGTCCCCTGAATATGCTAAATACCACTATATATGGCTTGTGCCTGCTCAGTCCTTTAGCTCTCATGTAGGTTCAAGTAAGAGTTCTGTTGGCCATGTTCTGAGCAAGATACAAGTTAACGTGAAGTCAGCGTGATCTCAGAAAACTAAACAACTACTTCCTTTGCCTGGTCTCAGGAGACTATGTTCACATGCCGGTTCTTAAAATTGATTCTTCCTAGTATCATGTGTCCCTTGTGTGACTCTTGGGGGCCAAGGAAGTTTAATATCTTAAAAAGCCTAAATACAGAAGGTCGCTTGTAATCCTAGTGCTTAGTGCTGGCTAAAWTATCCAGCATGAAAGCTCTGTGAGGTAGACTTGGATGGTCTGTTTTGGAGMTGTTTAAAGGCACTGGCCATATGTTTTCAGTTGTGCTCCCTATAGGTTATGGAATAATGGGCAGCACTGCAGAAAATCCTGTTAATCTAGACTTTTGCTAGGGGAGGTCTTTGCCATGTTCTACACTGCTGTAACCCAGGCTGCAGCAATGTAGAACATGGCAAAGGCTTCCCCTAGCAAAATTCTCTGGGAAATCATTAGTGAAATCTTATACCTTAAGTTGGTAGGCACCCAACAAGACCTCATAGCATGGTATTTCTGGACATGCTCCAAGAAGAGAACGATCCAAACAAGACCATTTGCTGATGAAAAAAGATCAGAGTTAAGTAGCAAATGCCTCTGTGACTGGATGTTATGTGKGTGTGTACTGCATAATATATACCCAAGTGTTTATATTCARTGTTGGCATTTACTCTCTTGTTAATTGTTTCCCCTTTCCATACGTATAAGGRTAGCTAGTGAAACATCACAGTAGTTTTCACAGAGACATGGAAATTACTGAAGGGACATGTGAAGGAAAAATAAAGAAAGCAACGAAGGCATGTTAAAACATGAATCTAGTTAGAGCAGAGAACAATCAGATCTGTTTTCTTCTTATGTTTAGTATCAGGTTTTGCGTAAGGCTAAGACATCTATCCAGAAGCTGGAGCAAACCTTGTGTTCTTTGCTGAAGATGAAAGGTAACTGTATGCAAGTATTTGTTTGGACAAAGAGCCTAGACTTGGTTTTTATGTATYTGTTAAATAGAGAGAGGCACACAGCTGAGCCATTGAAGCCACAGCCAACTGTGGCTTTAGTGGTGCCAATGAAAAAGRGATAGTGAAAAGTCTGTCAACCCACTAAGCACTGCATCTCAGAAATCCCCCTATAAAACTCAGCCTTTCCTACCCCCTCCCTRGCCTAGGTGAAGGAAGGAAACAAGCAATTCCTGCTATCCCATGGCAGCAGGTGGTTCAGCCTGAGTACTCTTGGCAGCTGCTGCCGATTTGCCCCGACAAGTGTGGGGCTGGCTTGGGTCCCCAGGCTGGATCYTTAGGCTCCCACCAGGAGCCTGCAGGAGTGCATGTGCTTCTCCTGGCTGCAGCAGTGTGGCACAGTGCGAGTCACAGCTGTCACCAGCACCCAGCCTGGCGAGAATTTAGACTGCGGAACARCACGCTGTGGTGTGAGGTAAAAGGATTTCCTAGGATAGGAAGTGGAAACCTTTGCTTAAGCATGTACTCCAATAGAAATGGTTAAGTGAGATGCTACAGTTGTGTTTTCTTTCAACTTGGCGGGCCATCCTTGTGCCCTGCTCTGTTACAGCCTGTGACACCCCAGTCAYGCTGTAACAGAGCAGGTACCGTCTGTGCTTGTGGCAGGTCCTGCTATGGGGCTTCATGCCCTCAACAGCGTGCCTTGTGTTTACTGCTGCTGGCCACTGCCTTTGCTGTCAGCAAACAGGACTAGCAGCTGACAGGGTAGAGGCTTTGGGCRTACTTTTTTATCCCTTCAAATGTCCAAATTCCTGTCAGCGAGAAAAAAAAACAAAAACGCTACTCATGTGATTTGCACCTGCAATCATTTGCATCAATTAGAAGTCTCAATGCTTAAAATGAGCAATCTCATCTGAACCCACATCCTTAGATAACCCATAAAAGTGAGTCATAGGTAGAAAGAATAGTTTTACAGAGCAAAACTGAAGGGATGACAAGCAGTGAGGCTGGCTGAGGAGAGTTTGAGACAAGCTTCCCCTTGTATTTACTTGCATATGTGTAAAATTCATATTGCCTGTGAAGTATTGGTTGAATGTCAGAGGTTTTTACATGCAATTTGTTCATTATAAGGTAATCAAAACGTATTGACTAGTGCATGGCTGGACTTTGATTTGCTGGTTGTTTCCCCCATCAGTTCTGTCAAATCAATGTTAGGAAGAAGGCATTGATTCTAAGTTCCTCAGTGTTGATAAACTCCCAGTAGTGATAGTTATGTTGTAGGAGAGGCATATGTTTCTTCTTTCACATCATTTTTGCCTAATGAAAAGCTSTGTCTTGTGAAGAACCAGTTGCTGACAGTATTCTGCTTGGTGAGGGCTGAGGGTGAGAGAAGCCAAAAGTGCCATTAAAGTGACAGTAACTTTTCTGCTGACAACAGCAAGCTGCAGTCTGGAGGATGGGAGCCCATCCAGCTTGGAGGAAGTCAGGGAGGAATATGTCCGGAGGCAGTTTGGCAGTCACAGGTAAGGGCTTCTACTAGGCAAGRAAATATGATAATACTTTGTATTTGCTTCCATCCCAGCATCTCTGAACCTGTTTGTCATTGCTACTGTATTTCCAAGCAGAGGTTTTTCATCATGAGGAAAGGACAAAGAGATTTCACCTGGATCCCTGTTAGGCCCATCAAGTACACATTGTAAACCTGTTGTTGGTTTCATTTCCACTCAGTGCCTGTACTTTCTTTCCTTTCTATGTAGCTGATCTCTCGTAAGGACTTCTCATTCCTTGCAAAACAAAAGAAKGAGGAAAAAGCTGGCTTGGGAAAAATGGTCCTGAGCTCTGGAGTGACCATGACAAGGGCCTTATTAATCCAGTTAAGAAGTTGTTCATGTGGTTTTTTTTTTCCTCTTGTGTTCTTGCCAGCTCTACATCAACCTCAGAAGATGTGAGTGAAAGTGACTCTGCCATCTGGTATTTGCTTCAAGAATGTGAAAAACAAATGCTGGAAGAAGATGGGAAGTCAGAATTTATACAGTTTTCAGACACTTTATCCCCAGATCTAGTGGAATTTGAACGGTAGGTGCATGCTACGCTGCCTTCAGGTTTTTAACTTTTTTGCATTAACACTGTGTATCCAGGTGCTGCCATTCATGCAGCCCTGCTGGAGCTCACATCTGCCTTGCAGAGGCTTTGTGCAACTTTGGTCCTACTGGTGGTGAAGCTGATCACTTCCTAAGTCCCTGYGGCTTGCACATGAATGGACTCTCAGTGTTGTAGCAGTCCTCAGCTTTTCAGGCCTTGGCAAATCCCTGAGGATTTTTCRCTGTTTAAGGAAAAGAAGAAAATTTCTTTTAAGTGTGTCAGTCCGTGTGTTGCTATGCTTTACCACTGTCCATATGGCTTGCAGAGTAAGAAGGAACAGACATGCTAACAGCAGTAGTTTAACAGGGAAGCTCAGGTGGAGCAGGAGGTTATTAATCCAGGATGATTTATGCAGGTATGTGTCCCTGTGTTATCYGTGCTTTCAATACCCTATCAGGTTTTATCCCTGCAATGGGGCTGGATTCTAGGAGTGTAAGAATTGCTGCACCAGATGAAATTTTTGAGAGTCTAGCTGTTCCATGAAGGTGCAGGAACCAGAGGCAGGCACATAACTTTCCCCCCAGTGATGCTCATTCTTCCTCTAATGGCATTGTTGTGGGGAGCTTGAACACGGCTGCCTTTTCCAAAAACAGACCGTTAGCTCCTGGCAGCTTGGAGTACTTTTCTAGTGGGATCAGAGCAGTATAAGGCTGGATTCAGCCAAGGAAGATCTTGTAGTCCTCTGGGCTGCAGAATAATGGTTGTCTGGAAGATACAAGAGGGCATTCTGCAACAATGCAAAAATATCTGCAACACTGGGGAGGAGGGGAACCTAAACACTTGCATGTGTATTACACYCAAGATTAGTGTATGGTAGTCTATAAACCCTTTAACTGCCTAAATGCCTGGTGCAGGACCTAAAATTCAAAGACCACTGTTCTCATGTCAGTTTTCCATGTATTTTARTTAGAAGTTGTAACGGTAAAATTACTGTTTTTTTTCAAATTTACTGATATCTTAAAAATGAGTGCATTATAATGCATGTTCTTCCCCTTGCTGTTAGTCAACACTACGAGGTGCTTAGAGGTTTTATCCTGCTTTTCAAACAAGACAAACGATTATTTGGTTGTAAAGATATGAGAAATATATGAATGTGTAATCTATCCTGTACCATCAAGCAGTCAATTTCACCCTAACTTCATCCAGAGAATCTCTGGAATGGAGAATCCAGAGCTGCAGTTGGCATCCTCTTCCATGGCATCATCGCCATAACCAAAACTGCATAACGAAAAACTTCTCAAGTTCCTTCTGTTTTGCTTCGAACTCCTATGTATTTCTAAAAATCCCTTGGATCATCGGGTTTTTCCTCGAAAGGAGACTGCAGCTGGGCCAGCAGATGGCACCAGCTTCTCACTCCTGCTCCTGCTTTTGCTCCTCTGAGAATTGGAGGGGGCTGTTGTAAGGTATCGTTTACAAGACCTTCAAATGTGCTGAATCAAGATTTTCACGATTAGAAAAATCTACTTCATCAAAGACTGCACGACAGAGCCAYAAACACCTGACTTTCCTGTTCTTTACTGACAAGGCAAACCAGGGCCTGTGCTGTGTGGACTGTGGTACTAATCCTATAGTCCTAGGACAGATTGCATTTGGTTTACAGCTAATTCTTGACAAATAAATGGACAAAGACTCTTCAGCAAAGAAAGCAACAGCCTTTTGGTGATCATTTAATCACATTAATTGGGAAGCATCAGAAATGCTTCAACTGACGGGGGTTTTTCCCATGTCCAGCAGCAGAAGCTACATTGGTAGGACTTCACTGTACTCTGTCCAGAGCAAAATGTGGTTGTCTCCTTCCAGCTGGGAAGGAAATAGTTGAGTCGTGGCTCAGGCTTAATTTCTTTAGTGGAGCAGTCTATTGGTGATTCATGTTCTTCCACTTGAGAAATTCCAGGTCTTTTGTTTGGAGCTGGACATCCAGAAACCAGTGAGTGCAATACCTCACATGAGAACGCTTATTTCCATTTCTGGTATTTTGTCTCCAGCAGTGGTGGACAATACTYCAGAGTGCAGAAACTGGGGTTTAAACAGGTTTATGCTTGCCTACACAATTATCTCTTCAATATTGGTTTGCTGGAACAAATATTTACAAATTAAAAAAGAAAATAATTAACACTTTCGAATTACTTTCTCATGCAATACTGTTTAGTCAATCAGGAAATGTGCTTATTTGGGACATCTTCCAAGGAATCATTTTGAGCCCAAACATAGTAACAATGACTACTGTTTATAGAACTCTTGGTTTGTACTCCTTTGATCTTGTTATTTTCATCTGAGACTCTCTAAGCATTTCATTAATGTAAAATAACCTTCAGTGCTACTTTCTGAGGCAGACATTATTATCCTTGGTTCACTGTGCCACACAGTGCTAACAGAAGAAGCAGGCTTGTTTTGAGGTTTAGTTATTGGGTTGAAGTTATGACTGCTGCATTCCACCACCAGTTTCACTACAGACTAGATAGAAATCAGTCTTAGGGATGTGTTTCYATAGATGTAAAATGGAGGAAATTGAGCTCCCATGCTTAAGTCAGAGCATCCAAACCTGGGGTAATCTCTTTCTGCCTGCATGTATAGTACCTAATACGTAAGGATCTGACCTCAGCCAGGACTATAAAGTGTAATGCAATGCCAGTAAGTGTTTAAAAAGTGACTTACAGGGCAAAAGGCTCAGGATACAAAGGCAAGTAACTGAAAAATTATTAAATCCTAGAATGAGATTTGCCTGTGCAACAAATACAATCTGCAGTGCCTGGAGCTTCTGTTGTGAGACTGTCCTGCTGAAGGCTGTAGCTGGAGCCTGCTTTTTGCAGGTGAAATCTTCCAACAGCATGGTCATCACTCAGTAATTGTATGAAGTCTTAGAGGCAGCGTCAGTGAAGTAGTTATGGATCAGAGCTACCCRCCAGTGTCCTGCTGATTTTCAGTAGATGGCTGCCTTATAGCCTGCTCTTAAGAGATGCTCACTTTCCTTTCCTTCCAGATACCTGTATTTTTATAAGCACACAGTGGACCTGCTGATAGAGCATGGAATTGTTTGCACTGGAGAAGTGCCTCTTCCTGAGGTCTCCACAGCTATTTCCCACTTCTGGCAAGAGCTTTCTGAAGAGAGCAGGGACAGCATCTTGCAGTACTGTAGCCAGAGAGATTTCCTCATGGATCCCAAGGCAGCTTGCCAAGAGCCTGCTTGCACTGAAGGTAGTGTGAGGGACAGCGGAGGTAACAGTGAGGAAGCCAGTGGTTCCTCAGTCTCCACACCAGAGGAAGTAAGTGCTCAGCAACATTCACAGTCTGCCTCTGAWACTCCAAACCTACAGATGCTAATTGGCTCTGTGGCTTTTAATTGGAAATATACAGTASTTGTAACTACGCTTTCTCAAGACCACTTGAATGCAAAAGTGGAGACAGTAAGCAGTCTTTGAATAAATGTCTGCAACAAATTTTCTCTTGGTAAGATACCTAGCAAGCTATAGTAGTGCAGTGGAAGTAATCCTGCCAGTCTCCACTCAGGTGGAGTTTCTGTGCTAAGTAACAGTTAAATTTGCTTGTACCTTGCTCCATAAACAGGGAGCAAGAACAAGAGTTATACAGTTACTGTGCTCTGCAAACTCTCCAAAGAGCACAGGTAATCTGAATCCAGAAGGAATACCTAGTATGCCAAAGCCTACTTGGCTTTGGGTTGGGTGTGTTTTTTTTAATCAAAGAACTTGGTAGCAAAGAGAAAGTATTTTAGACCRGTTTCAGTAGTACAGAGCCAATGACTGCCTGTATCACGCACCTCTGAGCTAAGAAGACTCAGCCAAGACTGAGTAGATCAGGGCATTTATTAATAAGAGATTGATTAAATAACAGCCAACTCTATAAATGGTTCCTGGAGCACTGATTGCTGAAGTAACTAGCTGCCCAAAGAGGTATGTGTCATTTTATTAGCTGCAAGGGAGGGACAGATGTTTACCTTTAGCATGTAAGTAAATTGACAAGTTCTTTTTGAGTCACAGGACACAACTCACACTGCTCGCACCTTAGGAAAAGTCATGGGAATGTTCCATGTATGGTGCTTTCTGGCACAGAAGGTGTGTGAACTGCATTATGGCAGAGTGAACTAAAGAGTTTAGTGGTCTGACACAGGGAGCATCCAGACTCCTTTTTAAACTGGAATCAGATTTGGAGAGACTGSCTGGTACAGCTGAGACCTCCAGCCATAAGCAGCAGTGCCCAGTCAAGTCTCYAAAGCACCAATACAGATGGGTTTTACTTGTTTTTTGGGAGATGTAATGTGAAGTCTAATTTCTAGAGGCTGAAGCAGGTTTAAGGGAATGGACTGACTTGGTGTTGCTAGAAGTGAAATACAGTTATTCCATATTAGTCCTGTCTCTACAAAACCTCTTGGTTTACTCTAGCTGTAAACATCTCTATTAATGTAAAGAAAGAATATCATGCTTCTAAATACTTTATTACTAAAAATTATGCCCTAGGTAAAACTTTCAGGTAGCTGGATATGCTGACATCTGAAGTGATTTCTCTGCTAGGTAATGTTTGAAGATGCATTTGATGTTGCTGCTGGTTTCCTTGACAGAAGCAAGACTCAAGGAACGTCTAGCCAGAGGTAAATAACAAACTYGCCCCTTTTGGTAGACACAATAAGTTAATAGCCCACTGTCAGTACTCCATGGCAAGTAGTCTGTGGAGCAGGACAATGGCTCTTTTTAATAAGTGGTTAGAGTAGAAGCTTCCAGCAACTGTGCTCACAATAATACTTCCTTTTAAGGTGAAAAAATCAAACAAATGGTCATTTACAGCAGAATCAGTTAGAATCACTTATTAAGAGCAGCATAACACTTCAGGATAACTGGGGTCCTGATTTTCTTTGCCACTCTGCACAGCTTTCTGTCTTTTCAATTTACAATACTCTTAATGTTTTCTTTTTCTCTCTGTCACTTACCAGATCTGTGAGAACCAAGAGACATTCCCTGGATAAATCAGCTAATCATAAACTGCACTCTCATTTAATAAGACAAAAATTTTTCAACATTTTCTCCCTTGTCTTTTTCAAGTACCCCAATTCAGTCACAAGGAGACGGTCAGGTTAAASTGTGGTTGACCTGAATAGAAACACCAAAGAAACACAGGACCTATTAAATAATAATATCTCTTTCCTCTTCAGTTCCTGTGAGTTACCTAGAAGTGAACATCAGATACAAAGCTGGCCCTGCCTTTGATTTTTCCCAGTAGCCCAAAAAAAGAAAAGGGTAGCTTTCCYCAAAAGGAAAATCACATTATGATTCATCTTGTATGGATTCTTGCCGCTTAGTCTTTGTTAGGATTGTTTCTCCTTGTAAATTGTGTTTTTAATCTGTGAGGTTTTAAACCCATTTTCTACTTTTCAAATTTAGAGTGATCTTTAATGTGAATCTCTTCCTTTCACTGCCATTCCAAGCTGCATTTCCAGAACAGAATGAATAAAATTATTGTTTTGGCTGTTGATCTGAATATACTTAAATGGATGAAAAATCTTAACCAATATTTATCTATTAAACAACATCTTTTAGTACACAATTTCCACTTGCTTTTAAAATAAGATTAAGTACCCTTTAATACTACAAAGTATCACCATAATCTTTACAGTCTTTTTCAGTTAGTATTTCAGTAGTCAACATTTCTTGTTTTCTCCTCCTTGCCTGKTGTTCTGCGCCTCGTAATTGTGGACAGAGGTGTGATGGCAGAACTTTGTATAATTCCAGGAAGAATACAGAGATGAAGTCCAGAATAAGTAGCTTAGCTTTGTGTCACAGTTACCTGAGAACAAATCTGCCAGTTTAGGTTAGTTTGCTGCCAGTTATAGCTAACATGTCATTTCATGACCACAGGTTACTGCATTCACTCAAAAACTTTACAAAAGAAGTCTAAGGTGTTCCTCTGAACAACCCTACAAACTACACTCCCAAATAACCRTTGTTGCTCTCTGTTTTAATGGATATATACCTTTCCCCAAAARTATGTCACTATAGCTGTCATGTATCAGTGGATCTCCATGTTGTGACACCAGTTTSTTGTATTTCTGTTCTCTCTTCTTGCATATCTTCCTTACACTTGGCAAACAGTATCTCATCAATACATCCATCACCMCTCCTCCCTGTCTTGTTTGGCTATTGTCTTTAATATCAGAACCATCTTGAAAATATTTTTTTTTTAATTTCTAAATAAAATGTGGAGGAGAGAAAGTAAGGAGAAGGGAATGGGAAATTAAATACAGTATCTGCTTCCATTTTCAGTTCTGCATTTGCAAGCTGCACTTCTGAAAATSCAGAGGATCACCAAAGACTCTACCTGCAGGTCACTGACTTCCTAAAACAGCTCTTCTTCACTAATACACAGTTGTGCCAGGTAAGCCTTGCCAAAGGATTCCTTAAAGAAGGAGCAATGTATTTCAGGGCAGTGCATTTCAGCAGTAATATTAGGAAGGGATTTTTACATTCAATGCTTCTGATCATATTGTCCAGAATGATTACAAATAAGAACTTGGGGTTCATTATTTSTGATGTGTCATTCCAAAAGGCCACTAGGATTGCCTCTGTAAGAGGCAAAGGGTGAATGAACACTGTTTTGAATATTATTCAAAATGGCAAATGACGTGAGGAGTTTTGAATATGTTTTATTATTACTGTTTCCATGAAAGTTCCATGTGGAAAAGCTTGAGTGAACTCCTTTGAGCAGGCAAAGCTCACTTTGCAGTTCTCAATCAACCCCCAGCTGCTTCATTCTTTGCTCAGCAGAACCACCTTCTGCATGTCTGGGTGCCAGGTTCCCTGCCCTGAACCCTCCAATGGCAAGTCCTAGTAGCAGGATATTCCTGTTCTTGAAAGAGCTGATGGAAAGTTCCTGAGCTTCCTCTTAATCTCAGCCTACTGTTGCAAGTTTGCTGAGCCAGAAGTTTTTGTGTTTGTCTTGTTCTTCCTCCCYTTCTTGTCTCCCTGCCAAGGAGGCAGCTCAGACCTTGCATGTAGGTGAAGAASCAAAAGGGAGATACCCCTCAGCCAGAGCTTGTTTTGSTTCCGAGTCAGTRTACTTSCACAGTAGCCATTGGTTTGTTAGTTTCTATTGCCTARCTCCCACCCGGTCTCTGGTACTTGAACAGATGTTCCTCTGAAGGAAAATAGAAGGTTTGTGATGAGSGGTAGCTATAACAGAAAACAAGGCAGAAACTAGTATTGCACCACTATCTGAATCTATCCCAGCAGAAGCTGCTGCGTGCCATTTGGTTCCTCCATCCTGGAGATAGTAGCACTAGAGGAGGTGCAGAGAATGGCAGCAAGCACAGGAAAAGGCATTAAATAGAAACTGTTACAAGTAGGACTTTTCTGCAAAAGAAAAAAAAAAGACTGAGGGGTATTGCAAGACCATTTTATTCCTACATGGTGTGGATTGGTACACAGAATGATTACTTATTGTGTCTAACACCAGAAGAATTAGAAAGCACTAAATGACATCAACAAACATCYTAAAAATGTTTTCATATACAAATTACCATATTTAAACTCCATATCATCAATCCATGCACAATTACTAAATCTGAAGATCCAGATTCAATTTCAAGTGCTGGAGAACCTCACAGCACAGTTTGCTATAATATAGGAGCATTTATTGTACAACAGAGCACAGTGTGTGCCCAATTCTTGCACTTTTTATTTAAACTTCTCCTGCTGACTGTTGTAAGAGACCAGGCACTGACTGCTSTCCACAGCTCTTTGGTCTGTAAATAGTGATGCTCTGTGTAAGAGCAAAGCCCTTCTCATGTTTATGTAAAYGACCATGAACTGAGCGGGCCTAGAAAAGAAAGAAAAGCTTTAGGCAAGATATGGCATTTTCTGGTTTTAAATTTCTTTTGTGAGTGTCATGCCTGGCATGGTCTCATTTTGTCCTTCTGCTTGGGGCTGCATCATTAAGTGTGAGTCCAAGTCCATCGCACAACTCCCAGATGAGCTGCTATGGGAAGAGRTAGTATCTCTTTCAAGGTTTAAAGAGGCACATGTAAAATAAGCCTAGGAGAATGGSAGTGATGGGAAAATAAGCAGCAAAAGAACCCAAAATACTGCAAATTGGCAGCTGACTGTACTCTGAATCCAAAAGGAAATAAAAAGCTGCACACACTTCTTTTACACAGGAACTTTTAGCTGTTTGTGATAAGACAATAAAAAGGGAGTTTGAGCAGAAATCACCCAGGCTAGATAATGTGAAGGTCACAACCCTTTTTTATTTAGAGGTTAGTACAGCACATCTAGRCAGTGCTGCCAAGAGGCAAAGAAAAAAGAAAATATGACTGACAAGATATTTTTTGTTTTGAGAGCAGAAATTCGGATCCATCTCAAAGCAAACAGATTGAGACAGTTATGAAAGTGGTTGCAGAGCAGGGATAGAAGATGTTCCAGCTAGCTTGAAACACACCAGCTCAGGCAGCAGCAGAGAGATCAGTATAGGCCACTCACCTTATCCCAGAAATTGGGCTGCTCAGAGCATCAGAGACTCCTGGACTTGACAGGGAAAGGAACCCGTCCTGCTTACCTTATGGGTATGACTGAACGTCTGCAGACCATTCCCCTTCCCTCGATGTGGTACCTGTGCTGGTGCTAAGCTAGCACAGGAGTTTGGGCAGTGCTGAGATAAATTATCTCGAGGATGAAGCAGTGTCCCAGTACACTGTGCACACCTKCTAGAAGATACAGAGATGGGTAGCAAGTACAGTAAGTACCAAGGTAAGGCATGTGATGTGCCCCTGGCCRAAATACACAAGGCAGCCCATGGTCTCCTTTCCTTTCATCTGCAGAGCTGATGGMTTTTATTGCTGGTCAGTCATGCCAGTGCCATGTTCTGTCATAACTGGTTAACTGTCCAGRTGCAAAGTACTGCAGTTGGATTGTGCATGGTCACTGTTTCACAGTCACAGAGTGACGGAGCACAGCTCCTCTTGAGCCCCTGCCCTGGCTCCCAAGGCTGCCAAAGGCATGCACCTCACTGGAATAAAAAGCTTCAGAAAGACTCACACAAGAGGAGGGGGAAAATAATCTGGACAAGGAAAGGGAAAGCTCTTAAAAGRGCAGTGACCCCAAAATGAGAATAGGAGCATGCTTCTATGATACATGATAGAGAAATACTTCTGAGCATGAGATTAGTTAAGCAATCTTGTAATTTTTCAAGAGCTGTTGTCTTAAGGTCACATCRTAAGAGAAGCTTAGCAGCAAAGGCAGCAAAGAATTCATTTAGATTGAAAAGTTTTACCTAAATGAAACTCAGTGGGGCTTTTTTACTAAATAGTACTGAKCACCTTGTGTCTTCAAAGGCACACTTTCTTTGAAAATTATGGATTTTAGATAAGTCACTTGACAAGCAAGTGGGATTTAGTGCTCCTTAAGCTATACATTTTTAAAYAGTACCTATTTTTAAAAGCAGTATTTCACTGAAGTCTTGCATCAATGCAGAAGGTGGACTAGATGGACTGCAGGCATGAATACTTCCATATTCCAGACTTTGATTTCTCAAGAGCCACTTTTCTCTATAAACCGGTGAAAGAGAAGACCATTTCCTTCTGTTGCTAGAAGTGGAGCAAAGCCTGAAGTTAGTAGAAGTTAAGGCCTCAAGGAAGCTCTCATACCTTCAGAGCCTGACATGCTTGCTACCACAGTCAGTAACAGCTGTCTGGATGATGTAAATAGAGCCAGGGTAGAGCCCTGTGATTTTAGAAGGAAATTGGGAGGAAAATTGAGCCATTCTTCATCAGGCACCTCAGGTACTTGACAAGTGTTGGTTGCTGATTCAGAGAGGACGGGAGAGCTCATGTGCATTTGCAGGCACATCAGCTCTTGACCAACTCACTGTGTATTTGAAACTCAATGAACTCCTGTGGTTTTTAATCCTGCTTGACTTGGGGGGGGGGCTTTCAGGAAGAAGATCTTCACTACGATTATGAGACCATGATGCTGCAGTGCACTGAGACCTTCGATGATGAAGATTTCTAAACAGTATCTCTGCTAATGTTTTGTTGAGCACTCCCAGGTACACCAGGCACATGAAGAGGCTTCACCTCTTTCAGTGAACTACCTCTCTAAGCAGAGTGTGGAGACGTTGTTGAAGTGGTTTGTTACCATTGACTTCTCCTCTCCTCATTAGTACTTCTTAATATATCMGTTGAGTAATTTATACTTTTTAAAGGTTTGAAAGGTCTTAGCTATTTAATGTTTAGCCTCACTTCACAAAGAAACTGAGGCAGGTACAGTTTAGTGACCTTGCCTAGTATAAGCTGTGGAAGAGCAGTGGGGAGGCCAGATCAGTGGCAGTCTGCACAGTCCCATAGGATGCAGGTCCTAAACTGCAACATGCAAAAATCACCTCCTGGCAATGATTACTTTTCTGGTGCAATTTTTCATCTTGGGTGGACAAGGAAAGAGGGATTTCCTCACAGAGAGTGGGATGAGGCTCTTCTATCTCTTCATGAGAATAGCAGCAGTGGGCATGGAYTCCCAAGTCACCCAGAAAAGTGCAGGCACAGTAATACACTTTGGATTATTTACTTTTGCGAAGTATGTAAAGCTGAGTGATCAGTCCTGTRCTCTTCTTCCACATCTAATTCTTGGATGAGTAGTGCTGCTAAGATAGTCTCTTGGAATTAAAAGTGCTGTGAAATTGAATAAAGTCCTTCACATCTCTSTGTTATCATTAAAGGCTCTCTGCAGACTTGAACAAACTGTGTTCTGATAGTGGTTATGTTGAGGTCATGCTACCAGCCATCACAAATAGAAAGGCTGGAAGTTTTATTTTAAATCTTAAACTAAAGCTGGCATGCCTAGGTATCCATCTTTGGCAACCAGCTTTTAGACCGAATCCAAAAGGCCTGGACTGTGGCCCGACATTGCCTTGATTTGTAAAAGCATCATCCTATCAGGCAAAACCACATGGAGCCGAGTACTGAAGTACAAGGGAAGAATAAACACTACAGAGCCCTCTCTGTCCCTGCAACTGAGGCTGTGCTAGCACTCCCAGATGAATGCTTGTCAGGCTGCTGTGTTTGACAGTGGGGCTGYAGGGGTCCTGCTTGGGTTTAAGAGCTCTTCAGAGTTCTTCAGGGTGCAGCCTRCCATTCCTTGGCCTTTACAGTCTGTTTCATTTATACATGCTGCATTACTTTGAGGCTAAAAGCGTTGTAATGACATTAAGGAGAAGGTGAACACATAGTTTGGTTCCTCCTCTCATATGATCATRGTTCATGAGTGTGCAGGCCTGCAAGTAACAAAGGAATGTGGTTTCCTCTCCTGCAGAGCCAACTTTACACAGACAAGGACTGTTCTGCCCTGGTATGCATGAGATCTGCTCTGCCTTGGCAGGGAAGCAGCCTTAATTCCTGAYCATGTGAATGTTAGGGGTGCACAGGTTCCACACTGAGCAGCACWCAGTGGTTGGTCTGATGAAAACATTTCTTGAAAAAAATCTGGAAAAAATGAAGGCTGGGGGCAGTGCAGTGGAAAAGGAGTGGAGGCAGAGAGGCAGCAAAGATGGAGCAGAGGGAAACATGGACACATCAGTCAGTGGAAGTGCAGCCATGGTAGAGTTTTGGGCAGGCCAAGCTGAACAGGACAGAGTAAGACTTAATACATTAGAGCTGTGCTGCAGTGTAACAGCCCCTCACTTCACAACAYATTGACCATAACAAAGGACAGTCCTACTGCTCAGGTCCCATCTTCTTGGCGAAAGGTATGAAAATAAGCCTTTGATTAGCTGCTCTAGTGTCAGTGCACTCRGATACAAGCAAATCCCCATCACTGCATCTCTGCCACAACAGCAGGAGCATCTGTCTGCACTTCCCAATTAGCTGTGTGCCTCTGCAAAGCCACAAGCAGAGTGACCCCACACCTGGCTGACTTCAGTAAGWCTTGCTGCACTCAGGACTCAGCAGCATGAAAAGGAAATACAGTTGACAGGTAGCTGGCTGTGGTCCAAGCAATCTGGAACAGCCCTTAAGTGTTCAGTTTTGCACATGAGGATCCTCTGATTTTCATTTTTTCATTAAGTAGCAAATAAAYACAAGCTGTGTTGCTGAAGTGCAAAACCAAAGCTGTCCCAAACCCCACTGGCCACATGCGGCTGGGAGAGGTGGTGGCCCTACAGAATAACCCTTGCCTACATAATTTTAAAATTTGGAATTTTCTTCCTGAGGCACATAAAAAGATATTTTATAAAAAGATAACAAACATATCAAAGAGGGCATTTCAAAGGGCATTTAAAAGCCTGAGATGGACATAAGGATATAAGCAACTTCTGAAAATCTGCCTTGTAAGCCCTAGCAACAGCAGACACAGCTGCCCCAGACTAGCAGGCCACCCCTCAGAGGAGCTGTCTGCACCCCCAGAGCCACAAGATGTGTTGGCAAAGAATCCTCTGCTGGGGACTGGGGCCCCTCATGCCAAGATCTGTAAAGCCATGCCCAGCTCCTCTCCAGGAAGCTTGCAGGCCAAATACAAGATGGTGACACAGAGCAGGCTGGGAGTGCAAGGTGACAGCATAACACATGAGCAATGCTCTCTAGCCTTGGGGTGGGAAACCAAAAAGCCAATTCTAGGGTTTTTTTTGTAGAGAACTTGTGCCAATGTGATTTTTTTTAACAGAGCTAAAGCAAATATAAACCTCTGGCAATTACAAGCATCCTAGCATGTCTTAGGMGGAGAAGGGAAAGAATAAGGCTGCAGCCTCCACAGAGCTGTTGGTGTGCCCTGTGTGCCCAGTTAATCAGCTGTGTGTTCTGGTCGCAGTTAAATCCCCAGTCCCTGGAAGCTTCAGTACAGGACACGGGAACACGGATGATGTAGACTAACAACTCGCTTTCACACATGTGCTACAGCACAAGTAAATTTGAGAGGCGATGAGTAAGACCAAGGGTTGCCCGCTAGAGAGCAGCCTGGGAGCATAGCCTGGCTCTTGGTGAATTKAGAGACATAGTCAAGGTTGGGGATGATGAAGAAGACAGCAGAACTGAGATGCCTGGGACTGGTCATATCTGAAATATGTGATATGTGAGACAGGGTCAGATATACTTCAAGGTACAAATAATTTTTTTTCTCTCAAAGACATAACAGCCACAATCATCAACAGAGGTGCTCCAATCTGCCCGTAACAGCAAACTATTTGTACCATAATGTTTCTTCCTTTAAGATCCCACACTCATACAATTGATCTATTAGGTTTCATTCCCTCACAAAGCAAAAAACTCCAATATATCCCTTACCAAGACAAGCCACCTACTACTACAGCTGCAGTATGGGACCAAAGAACAGGGCTGTAGTATGTCATGGAAACCACACCAGTATTGTTCTATCTTGAGACAAGAGAGCAAAAGAGCCATTGTATCTTGGCCTTCAGCTGTCCAATGGAGGGCCCAGAAAAGGCAGAGTCAGATTCTTCTCAGAGAAAACAGTGAAAGGACAAGAGGCAACAGACAAGAGGTGAAGCATTAGGAATTCCAGTTARACACAAGGAAAAACTTCACACCATGAGGGTGAGCAGACCTAGCAGAGGCTGCCTAAAAAGGCTATGGCTCTCCACCCATAACTCAACAGGACACAGTCCTCTGCAACCTGGTCTAACAGGACCATCTCTGAGCACAGGCTGGCCCAGATGACCTSCAGAGATCCCTTCCAAGCTGAATTACTCCATGAGTCTTTGAATACCACCTGCCACTCGTTACAGCAACCACCCTGAGTAATACCATAACAGTGTACATTTTRTTATTCATTATACTTTCAAAAAAGCAAGTATAAATTTCAATGAAGGACACAAACACAAGCTTAATGTTACARCAATAATGTTATTACACACCACCAGCAGCCAGAACCACATGTGATCACACTGCATGTGGCCATGCAGGTTGAGACTGTTTCTGCTGATAGGGAATAGGAGCAATAATCTGCACACCTGCTTTCCAGAGAAGTGCTTGTCACCATACAATCACCACACCAGACCAAAAAGGTAGAGTCAGGGTACAGAGGACATATCAATAGTAGGGATGCATAAAATTGTGAGCAGAAAGGTTTTCTCCTTTATATCTGATGAGAATTCCTTCATCTTTGGTGGGGGCTGGGTGCCCTACAGGAAACTGGCTCACCTGAGACTTCTCCCAGTACTCCAGGTGGGATACATTTCAGGGAAGCTGGGTTTTTCTGTTAGATCAAGAACCTAAGTAAAGTCTCTAGAGTCCCTTTTGGATACAAGGCAAAAGAGACAGGTTCAGAAGACAATCTATCCCATTAACTTTAGATGCCTCTCCTACAACAACTTCATTTGGCTGACTAAATCATGGGAATATGKAATGAGATGAATCATGACCTTGAGGTGCCTGCTCCTTCCCCTTGGCCAGGATGAGGTATAAACCACACAAAGTGAGAGGGGAGTGTTGCTTTAAGGTKCTGGGGATTAACCTCAACCCAAGGGATGCCTGAGAGTGGTACAGGGCCTACATCAGGGATGCCTTCCCCACTGGCTCCTTGTGGTGCCAGATCAGGGGACAGGAAATCCTCTGCCTCKGCTGAACAGCTGCTCCATAGGGTGCCCAAGGGTCAGTGCAAGGAAGGAAACAGAACATCTTTGCTAGGCATTTCTTGGGCTTTGGTGTTCCSCAAAGAGGGATTAGGTTCTTCCTAGAAATGGGCAGGCAGAAAGAGAGATGAAAAAAATGACTTCCTCAAGGTCACCAGTGGTGCAGTGAGCAGAGCTGGGAAGAGGAAGACATTATCCATTATCATTCTCATGCTCCCCCCTCTAACAGCTGCCAGCTCATGCTCCAATGATGAGGACTGCAGACACACTTTCAGACCTCTGCTTCTGAGATGAGTTCACCTGCAGGTCAGGTGCTTATATTGCCGTATCAGCACCCATCTCAGAGTCCCTTTCTAAGCCTGCCTTAACGCTGTTTTTCTGTCCAACAGTCTTCAGTTCATTCATTCTCTTGTCACCAGAGGGTCTTTTGAGGCAAGCAAGGAGACAACGAAACCAAGAGACATCACAGTATTTGGTGCCTATGCCAAATGGAAGATCATAGACCTTGGAAATGAGCTGGGAGCTCTCCATTCCTCCCTCTTGGCTTTGCTTCCATGCCAGGAGCCCCCGCTCCTCCTGTGTTCCTGCAACAGCAAAAGTGAGATTTTCGTGTTTAAAACATCAGGTGTTCAAGCACAGGACTGCTTTGTGTGCCTCACACCCATTTCTCAAATCCCAGCAGACCCAGCACAAAATACAAATCCCTTCTACTTAAACCCTTTTAGCTCTGAAGTTCTTTACAAATATTCACTAATGAGCTTCCAGACAATACCCTTTTTCCTGCAACAGCTTCCAGATAAGCAGTCTTTCTCCACTGCTTTCCATGGGACTCTTGTATACCAAGACAAGTTTTCACCTGCCATGGGGGATCCAAGAACTGTTCACAGGGGAGGTTCATGCAGTGCTGAGAACACAAGGCTGGATGTGCCCAGACACTTCAGAGTGGATTTTGCTAGTAAATACTACTCAGGCACAGGTATTTACCCTAGCCAAAGGGATTCCTGAGTGCCTGTAACKGCTGTGGCAGCAAAGTCTCTCTTGGGAAAGGGAGTGACCATAGAGGTAAATTCTGCCCAGAGGAGCTGAAGATCGAAGGCTGCAGGAAAATTAATGAGCCAAAGGGAGATTGGCTTCCCAAGAAGCCTCAGACAGTAAAAGAATCTGGTTAATAGACTATCCTTCTCTTTTCCTGTAGCAGCATAGAGGGTTTCCTCTCCTGTTCTTATGCCCTCCCGCCCTCTCATGCCTGATGAAAATTCAAGGCTCTTTGCTGCCTGTGAGGGCTAGCTGCAGGTGCTATATCCTGTCTTTGCTCAACAGCCTTTCCTACTGCTTTTTACTGCTGTGGCTCCAGTTCAGCCTCAGTTTTAGCAGCTCMCATAAGGAGGCACACATTGGCTTCTTCTACTTATTACAGCCACTTTTCTCTCTCCTTTTAACTAGCAACATGGTTCTAGGCTGGAATTCTGCTCAAAGATAATTTATTTGCCAAATAAGCCTTTTCCTCAGCCTGGGTTGTCCTGACAAATTAGTTAATTTTTGATAAGCTGCTGCTTTTCAACCAGAGATCATTTCAGTGATGTCTTCTGTTCCTTAACCCTCTTTAGGAGGAGCACAGTCACACAGTGTTTTGTGGCTGCTAGCACAGCTCCTATCCATAGAACAGGACTAACAAAGACAAAAAAATACCAGGGAACAAACTTTGGACAGGCACAAACCAGTAGGTCATTTAACCAAATCCTACCTGGAATGGTGTTGTCCAGGATAAAGCCCAGAAGTCCACCCACAAACATGCTAGTGGTGAGAAGCACCAGGATCACTTGGTCAAGCTGGATGATTCCTAGCAGAAAAATAAAGCTGTAGATAGGGGTGCAGGGTTTTAAAACACGTGTTTTATCAGCAATGTACCTGGTGCCAAGAGGCTGCCATGCAAGATGCCTGCTTGCTTGGACTAGGCTTGCAAATCCCAAAGCAGAATGTAAGATTTGGCAGTGGAAGGGAGAATCATCTCACAGCCAGTTTCAGACCCACTGTTTTATTCTACATGATTATTCCCAGATCCATGGTGGGCAGGAGATGGCTCATAAATACATTAAGAGCCTGTTAACAGTGCAGACCACAGTACTGTCCAAGAAAAAGCCACCTTCTGCTCCAAACACATTCTGCACTTCCACAATGTAACACCTAACAGCTCCCTACAGAACTACAAGCTTCATATGAGTATATTTAGCACGGGATTTCACCAGAGGTTCACCAGGTATGTTGTTCCCCCTTGAGGGATAAGGGCCACGAGCAAAGCCCTGTGGCTCTGAGCCTCTGATGGACCATCTGTAGAACATGTGCTTTGTGAGCTCTCTAATAAGCCCACTCAGCACAGCACATACACTGTCAGAGAGGACACCACAGCCTTTGTGATGAAGCCATTAGTCACACAAGACACAATGAAGGGGCAGCTGTTGGAGGACTGGCAATTTCAATGAAGTGAACTTGATGGAATTTAGTAGAGGAGTATGCTCTTCCATTTTGAAAGCACAGCATTTTATTGTGTATGAGCACATGAGAAAGCCTCATTCATCAAGACTTTGACCAAGACTCCGYCCTGGAGTATTCTCTTGCCCCATCCCAGGAATGTGTCCCAAGGAAGTGCTCTACAATCCTTAGCCCAAGAGGAATTTGCTGTGGTGCAGTCACAGACCAAAAGCAGAGATTTCTGCACCAGAGCTGTGCATCAGAGGCAAGAACAACCCTCAAAGAAAGAAACAGGCAACAGACAAAGCACAGGTTTCAGCACTTCATCAGGAAAAAYTGTATTTTAAAAGATTTCTCTGGATAAGCCTTTCCTTCAGTTTTATGCTAAGAAAATGCTTCTGATATCACTTCTTACCTGTTTCCAGCAGTGTACTGTTCTTGCTAGCCCAGCTGGGAATTGTGAGGCCAGCAAATACAGAAAATCCAAAAACAAAGATGTTTCTTGAGGAGTTCATATCTGTATACTGCACGGAGAAAATTTATACACTACATGTTTACAATTGTGGATTACTGTTGTATTCATGAGACACAGTGGGATGCAAACACCACAATCAGAAGGGGGCCCAGCCCTGGTGCTGCTGGGGCATTTGTGGTCCTGCAGGCCCCAGTGCCAGCCAGCCCTTCCCTAACCAGGGAGCCCTTTTCGATTCAGCCCCTCTGGGTACAGCCCTGTATCTTTACCTGAGGAATTGCCAACATAAATGTTTACATTTGCTGCAGTGTGGCTATAACTGACACAGTCTGTTAAGAATTTTACTTGAAACTGTGGTCCTGTGTGCAGTTTTGGACACCAAAATAGAAGAAAGATAAAAAGCTATTAGAGAATGTCCAAAGGAGGACCACGAGGATGGTGATGGGTKTGGAGGGGAAGCTTCATGAGGAGAGACTGAGGTTACTTGGCTTGTTCAGCCTGGAGGAGACTGAGAGGAGACCTCATTGTACTCCGCAGCTTCCTCATAAGGGGAAGCAGAGGGGCAGACACTGATCTYTACTCTCATGACCTGTGAAAGCAAAGAGCATGAAGSTGAGTCAGGGGAAATTTAGGCTGGATATTATGAAAAGGTTTTTTCACCCAGAGGKTGGCTGGGCACTGGAACAGGCTCCCCARGGAAGTGGTCACAGCACCAAGGCTGACAGAGTTCAAGGAGTGTTTGAACAATGCTCTCAGGATCATGGTGATTCTTGGGGTGGCCTGCATGGGGCCAGGAGTTGGACTCRATGGTCCTTGTGGGTCCCTTCCAGCTCAGCTCATTCTATGATTCTCTGTTTCAATGAAATTAAGTCCCCTTCACCAGGGATGAAACAGAGCTCACACAGCTGTTACCTGTAAATTGGAAATCCCCACTGCCGCAATAACTCCAAATATCACAAGGAACATGCCTCCAATCACAGGGGTGGGAATGCTGGCAAGCAYTGCCCCAACTTTCCCGAAGATGCCGCTCAGGAGCATGGCACAGGCACCAGCAATGATCACCATCCGACTCCCGACCTGGGACAAGAGGAAGAGCGAGCAGTCATGCACCGGCCAGCGGAGAAAGGGGGTGACAGGCTCCAGCACAAACCTGCCAGGCAGGGGCTGCAGCTCCGGCCCAAGTACTCCATGGAATGTTCAGGAACAGGTTTGGATACAGCTGCTGGTGAGCTGCGATGCTGGCACTGAATGGGAAGCACCAGTATTTATACACCATAAATATTTATAATGAAAGGCACTCTGAGAGCACTACACCTATTTACTCGGTGTTATCCTCTCTCCTACTGTTGTCAGGATTTCAACAGTTTGCTGTTAAACTGAAATTTAAAAGTTAAATTAAGAGCACAGTAATCCATACATACAGTCTTATTCTTGCTCTAGCCTAGGAATATCTTGGCATACATACAGCCTGGTGCTGCAACCTCCTAGTCAATTGAGTGGACAATCCTTCCACCAGGGTTTGGATTGTTGTCTAAAAGTGACTTTCAACGAGGTGTCCCACAATGATCCCTCCATCCCCCAGAGACCAAAATTTCAGAGAGCAGAGCTAGTTGGCTGCTCCATCCTGAACTCTGGGATCWGATATGTCCTTTCTATGGTCAAGAAATAAGAAGTGAGGAAGTCTCTTGATCTGTCCCTATCTCTCATCACCCATCTATCTTCAGTAAAACCATTTTTTTCTTGTTTCCCCTAGGAAGAGTCAGGGTAGCCTTTTCTTGGCTGAACACTACAACAGAGATGGGATGAAGCATCAAGCCATACCTTTCATTCAGATCTGTTTATAGTATACGAATAGGAAAGAAAAAGAATATCTGCCAAACAAAGGGTTGAAAGAGACATTTACATGGAAAGTGAAAAGAAAAGCAGCAATATTTGTTAAACTTCCAATTCAAGATATGCCTTGCCCACACCAAAACTTTGACTGCCTAAAGAGTCATGCTAAACYTACAACATTTGTGTCAGGGAAACTCTGTAATCCTCTGCAAACATTTTATAATTCAATTAAATATTTTAATCCCTCCCTTTAAMTATCTGAAGAATGTCTAATTACAAGAGGATTTTTGTGAATGCTTTCAACAAAAACATTCTCAGAAACTAGTAGTGCCTCTTTTTAAGTATTTCTTAATGTCCCTTTAAAATATTCTASGTCTTTCTTGATTGTGAAAGATAAATTAAAAAGATTTGAGTTTCAAAATAAAATCATGCATTGCCTTCAGATGGGCTTTTTAAATTCCTTGGCTTAAAACTTTGGGACACTATTACCATCTAAATGTTAATTAATAAAAACCAACAGATCTATTTGTTTCAGGATTAGAACAAACATTCAGATTCCCAATTTGCCAAAATGTTGAAATACCACATATATGRACTTGGCCTTAAAGGCAAAAGAYCTCATCCAGTGATACCACCATGACCATATTCTGCTAAAGCCACTAGTTCAGCATTTCTTTCAATTATATCARAAAAACAACAAAATCAGTTCTYTTTCTTAAGGTTGAAGAAATTGCCRAGTTCCCCACAATAWGTAGTGACTCTTAGGCCTTTACCTCTCTTTAAAATCCTCCTTTTCCTGGAAGTGAGTGCTCAGTACTGGTATACTGGGCCTTACCAAGCTGTTTAAATGTTGGTGCCTGGTGCCTTGTAAAATGTTGTACCTTGGCAGCTTCTAGCAGCTTCTCCTTGCCTTATCTGACAGCCCCTGTGTGTATCTGAGACCTCCAAAGACTTCTCAGGTGGTGCTGGCCATCTCTGTTTAAGTAGGAAACAAATCCCTTGTGTTTCCATTTGTTATGGAAAAACATGTTTCCCATTTAAAAAAAGAAATTAAATCTGCCTTGTGCTCTCAGMGTCTCCATCTGTCCCAACCAGAGTGTTTACACTGATTTAAATTGACTGAGATGACACTGTATTTTCAGCTCTTTCAAGTGCAGACAGAGTGAGCAAAGGTGGGATCCAAGGGAAATATCTCTCCTGAATCTGCAAGGATGGCATGTCCATTTAGTGTACATTGTGAGAATACATGTCCTATAATCTGGCAGTTATGAGCCCGGGCAGCATCCCATACAYACAATACATGGAACAAACTACATGCCAGGAAAGAACTGGCTCAGGTAGATGGTTAATGTGCACAGACTTCCTAATGGCAACGTACACATGGTGACAGGCTAAACGGGACTCCATGCAGGCATCCAGACAGCCCTCWGTGCTCGAGGCAGCCACCTCAGCAACACTTCAATCTGTGAAAAATGATTATTGGGACTGAGTGAAATAAGCAGTATTATAGAGTGGAAGCTGTAAGTTAAATTCTGCATTTATTTACTGATTCATAGCTCTTCTGGCAGGACTTTGCTCTGACGGTCATTTGAAAATGTTGTCCAGTTAGCAACTAGATGTCTGTCAGCCTATCCTCTGGCTGTAAATCTTAGTGAAAATCTATGATCTGATTCTCAAGCTTATCTCTGGAAACTTTTTTCCCTGATAAGAGTAATTGATATACTCAAGGTACTCACAAAATGTAGAGTTTTAAAAACATAAACCTTTGCTATCCCATTTTATAACCCCAAAGAAATAGTCTACTTCTCAMAACTGCCATCCTAGTGTTATAAAACTGTGGAATTTGAAGCCCTAWTAAAGATTTTCCCTTTCCCTTCCTCTCCTCTCTCATCCTCCCCAGGTTCGCTCAGATGCAGCACATTCTCTGTAGCCCTACCTAGGCCAGGTGCCACGAGTGAATGCATTTTTAATTCCCCATGCAGACCAGAAGCAGAGAAAGGGAAGCACTGCCTGCCTTTGTCAAGTCACTCATAGTGCTGCTGAGCTGGTCTCCAATGTGCAGGGCACAATTTTCCAGGATGCCTTTCAGAAGGCACGCTAAGATCATTCCCCAGATCCAGACACAACCACGTGCACCACACTCCTGTGCACACACCCGGGGGGGAACCCTCCGGGACGCAGCACAGCCACCCCGCTGCAGGAGGCTCACCTTGGTGATGCCCAGGGCCCCCACGTTCTCGCTGTAGGATGTGGTGCCGCTGCCCGTGCCCCAGGCCCCAGCCAGGAGGCAGCCGATGCCCTCCACCCCGATGCCGCGGCTGATGGCGTGTTTTGGCGGCGGCGGAGCCCCGCACAGGCGGGCACACGCGAAGTAATCGCCCACGGACTCCAGCATGGAGGAGATCACCCCGGCTAGGAGGCCGAAGATGCCGGCCAGGCTGACCGTCGGCTTTCCCCACTGGCCTGCAAGGAAAGAGCTCAGATGGGAGGGGCACATTTACCCTGAAATCTGCCCCGGGGAAGGAAGAACAGCAGGAATACCTGTGGGTGTTTGCCTGATTTTAAACATTTAATCTCTCCCTGCTCCTAAGTGGAGGTGCAAGCAGGATGGGGAATGGGGGCAGTGGTACCTGGATAAGGCAGCCGAAACCAAGGAGCCTGCGACAGAACGTCCCCACGAGTGTCCGTCCGGGCCATGTGGCCGTAGGCGGTGGGGTCCGCAGGGAGGACGCCGGTCACTGTCAGCATGTAGCACAGCAGCCAGCTCAGAGAGAGCCCCAGCAGCACCTGCCCGTCACATGCAGCAGTGGCGTCTGGTTAAGGTATGGCTGCRTCTCCAGCATGGCTGGGACAAGGTGGGTCCCTGCCCGACCCTTTCCCCTGCACACGGGATGAAGGCAAAGAGGCAACAGGGCCTCCTGGTGGCCCTCTCTCCTTGTCTCCCTCCCTCCCAATGGTCAGGGCCGTGGGGAGCTTTTTCCCCTCTGCCCCTTGCTGCCCAGGCTCAGCTGGCAAGTGCTAACTCATCTGGACACGAGTGGAAAGAGCTCAGGCAGCCCGGGGCAGATGTCAGGGAGCCCAGTCCCTCTGTCACAATCCCCTGGTCTCCCGGAACTCCAACATACCGGGAAGATCTGGAAGAGGTAGACTGGAAAGAAGTGGCACTTCTTGCCTCTCTGGTAAGATGGCARTGGCACAGCAACATTTTTCAGGTACTGAGAGAACAGAATTATGAAAAAAATAGTCCTAGAAGGAGGGAAAATGARACCATAAACAAAGTGGGTCCCCAGCTGCCCACCTGTCCCCACATTAAGTGAAGACCTGCTACCCAAGAACCCAGACTCTAAGGATCCAAAAAGAGAGGTTCTCAGCAGCGGAGGGTAGCTCCCACTCCATCAAGCCAGAGGTGGAACAAGCTTTCCATCATAATCTACTGATAGCTCCTGCACATTTGCAAATATCTCATTTTCCTTATTGTTTCAAGACTTACACTCCAGGTAGTGCATCTGTGAGTATGACACAGTTGCAGAAAGGTTAAAAATGATGCCTAAGAAAGACCTGACAGATATTCAAGGTTCAGGTCCTGCCTCTGTAATTCAGATACACTAGAAAGACAGAATTTATTGGTTTCCTGATTTCAGGTTTACCTGTGCTGTTCCTCAAGGGGAAAAAAGCTCTTGTGGCACAGTAAAAGAAGAGGATTTGGTTTGGCTGTGTAAATCCCTGTTTTGAAAGAWAAAACATGGTGGGACTGTGGGGCTGCACATGGTGCCCCCGGAGCCCTCCCAGCCAGYTGAGAAGGGGAGAGCACAGCCCTCTGTCTGCAAGGGCTGCACGATGAAGGGGCCCTCCAGGGCAGGGGTGCTCCCGTGTGCCCCCAGCAGCACCTGGGGCTCGTGCTGGTGGAAGTAACCGCAGGTGCAGCTCCTGTCCCATCCCTTTTGTAGGACACATTTGCCAACAGCAGCACTCACAACCTGCCCCCATGCATCTTTCCTTCAAGAAGGGCCAACCAGATGAAGCTGAAGACAGCCAAATGTGGAGAGAGGGCAGGGACTGGGCATCCCACTTTGATTGCTGAGCTGGTAGAAGACTATGGACATTTCCTGTGTTAACCAGGCCTCTGAAGAGCTCCTCATTGTTTTATAACAAGTCTAAATTTTATACATTGGGTGAGTTAATCAGGATAGGATTTAGTGAGAAATCAATTGCACTAGCTGAAGTGCACCGACAGTGGGTGGAAAACTGGTAGTTGTCCATGTGCAAAAAGGTGATGAACTGTAGTTTCAATATTCAGGGATAGGCAGAACAACAGTGCAAAGAAAATGCTATCCTCACTTCTCTGCAGACACTCCACAGCATACAGCCTGAGGTTAGCTATCACAATTCAAAAGTTAGGTCACAATTCAAAGCACTGCATGACTGCAGGCAGAAAGTCTGAGGAGAAAGTGGTTTCAATTTGTGGTTTCTAATGCTACAGAGCCCAGACAGACTGAGTGCACATTTTGTGCATTTGCATGAACAAAGGTGCTCAGCAGCCTTATGACTCACTGCAGAACCCTCCTCTGTCTCAGGGAGGTGTCACTGCTTATTATTCAGGTTGCCTAGTATTCTAGTAACAATTCTAGTAACTATTCTAACTATTCTAGTAACAAACTCTATTTTCAGTTGTTTATAACTCTGCCTAACTTTACCCATTCAGGATGAAAAATTCCATGGAAAATGTCTGCCACAGGCCAAATATTTTTGGAAAAATACATACCAAACCTATTTCAAAGAGTGATGTTCAGGAAATAGACATAACATACAGTCTGCATTGAAAAGGTCATTTTACCTAGRAAATCAGTAACAAGATCTCCTGATGACCTGGAGAAATTTGAGATTTAGTAGAACTTGTTCTTTGAGGTAAAGGATTTTGCTATTTCTCACAAAATCTGCTCAGGTATGCCTAATCTGCAACAACAACTCTATGTCCAAAGAAGTCAGCAGAAACATCTCAGACTTTCACATTTGCAGACCATAAAGATTCTGAGCTGTCAGAATCCAGGCCTTGCCCAGTGATGTACTGTATGTGCACCATCACCAGGGAGTAAGTCACCACACACTAGAGAAATTTCTTGAGGCAACAGTGGGGATCTTCCTTCATGAGAGCTCTGGGATGTGGTGGGGCTGAACAACAGGCCTGAGACCACATGGCTCATGTMTTCCTCTTTCTCCATCCCTGCTATCCCTCCTTTCCTAATGATACCCATGGAACATGGAGAAGGCAGCAAAAGAGGACACATCTGGGATGGCTCAGAGCACAGTGATCAGACCAGGGTTAAGGTATCTAAATCAAGAAAGAAAGGATTGGGATTATCATGGGTAGAAGATGGGACAGAAATGAACAGGACAGAAAGGGTGACTTGGGCTGAGAGCAGGGACACAGGCTGAAGGACTGGGACCCCATTAATGGAGTGGCATAGCTGGGCAAAGAGGTCAAGCATGAGTCTGAGGTTAGGAGCTAGTGGCTGGAGAAGAGCAGCAGAGAAAGGAGATAGTCCAGGCAAGAACATACAATTTGTAGAGGAAAATTCACACTGGCTAAGCAAAGAGGTTAGGACAAATCACCAGAGCTGGACAACAGGGCAACAAGCCAGGGATGTGATGGGAAAACCAATGGTGAAAAGACAGCTGGGTTTCAAGCAGGATTYGGAATCATATGGAGTGCTGGTGGAAGAGACCAGCTAGGTGAGGAAGTGGGGGTGGAGAAGAGAGGTAGCTTTTGTGTCTGGGAGGTGCAGGGAGGAGGAAWGTCCAGGAGAGAAGTGTGCTGGAGCATGTCCCCACAAAATGTGCTGTGTTCCCAGGGCTACAGTCAAGCTTGTGTCCCGAGTCTCCAAAGCCAGCTCCCAAGTAATGGGAGCCCAGAGAGAGGTTAACAACCTAGTCCTGTTGCATGCTATCCCACATGGAAGTCTACACTAGGGACCTGAAGGTGCCAAGTCTGCAAGGCAGCCATGCAGTGGCATTTCTCCTTTTTTAATTGATTTCTGAAATCACAAGGAAATTCCACCACACTCTGMACTCATGCAGAAGGGCAGGCAGACAAATGTCCTTGAAAGAACTGATTGCTGCAAAGTTACATGTGCAAATAGACCTTTCCAAAGCCTCCGAGGCCCTCTCTGGAGAGAACAATTCCTCCTACTYATGTGAAGACAATACATAAAGCACCAGCTGTTTCAACATTGAATACCTAACTCTGAGTGCTCAACTTTGACATTTTTGGAATGTCTTTTCAGTGTAAATAATGGGTGTGTAAGACAGTGCATGTAGACAACTGTGACAGAGACTGCACACGCATGGGAAAGGCTTGTAACTCTACTGACTTAYGAGCTTTAGATTTTCACAAAATCAGGGGTTTAAAACTCATATTTGGGTTTTGCTTTGTTGCTAAGGGCTTTAGCCTCCTGGGGTTGGAGGAGAACTACTATATCACGTGGCTGCCTTGCACAAGCCTGTCATGTGTTGGTGCTCAACAAATAAACCTTGAACCCAGGGGAACTCTGCTACAGACTGTGACACTTGGTTTCGTATTAAAGGCAGGTGATTTGTATACTCAGCTTTCCACAGAAAAATGAGACTTACATGAATGCTATGCCCCAGTGCTCCCCAGCCATATCCCCCGCTGACTCAAACAGAGGTAGTGCAACCAAGGTGATGGTGGGGGCAATTGTCAGGGGGCCGATGAACCTCATCAGAAATCCAATCAGGCCAGAAAATCCAACGAAGATTTGAAAGCAGGAAGCTACAACAATAGCTCCTTGCACCTGGGAGAAAATGGAGGAAGAAAGGAAGAGTTTGGAAGGAGCTCCAGCTGTTGAGCCTTTCCTTCATGTTAGTGCAAATCCAGCATRAGAGCCAGGTTCACTTTCTAGTGACAAACTGGCTTAGAGGCCTYGTGTTGACAACAGTAAAACCTGGCAGAAATTATGTGTGAGGAAGGACCACCAAAGCAGCAGCACAGCAACTGCTGCCTTGGCTGATGGATTTAGTCCTCACCAGGGCTAATTTTGTTTGAGAGATCACCTCCTCCCTGTCTTCTTGGGCTACCCAAGCATGTATCACCTGCCCTGCACTCTCCTGCCTGCTCCCTCAAGGGAGAGAAGAAAAGCTCTTGCYCCGAGAACAGGTGTAGGGCCATGATCTCTATTGATCTCCCTTTTGGGACGGGTTTGGGTCTCTTTCAGCACACTGGTGGGGCAAGTGACTGATTACAGCCTCTTTTCTTTCCGGATATCAGTTTCACTCCAGGAACACATTTATCATCCTGAACTTCCCTAGTTTTGACAATCACTGCCAAGGAGCCAGCAATTACATTCTGAAATGCTGCTCGATTCAGTGGCAGCTTCAGGCAGGGGTGAGGCTGCTCTCTGCCTTCTCAGATTTGGTGATAAGCCCAGGCTGGGACCTTTGTGGTGCTGAGCACCTTCCTTCCCCCAGTTCCAAAGGGAAGAGAAACACAGGGGCTGGGTGAATGACTCGGGGTGAAAGGAGATGTCAGTGGTGTCCTTGTGATAGATTTATGTGTATTAGCAGAGAGCAGCCTGTGCTGCACAGCAAATGTGTGGTGAGCTTTCAGCATTTCCCAAGTGGTTTGGAAAGCACAYAAACAAATGGATCAACAGAGGCAAGTTTAGACATTTGCTCTAATTAAGGCAATCAATRTAGAATAAAGTGAGACCCTTTTCTGATTACCTAAGAATGCCTTTGTCCTTAATATTTACAGAAGGCTTTGCCTTGCATTTTTTTACTAGGTTTCCTATGCTTAGACAGGGTCCTTTCCTTGAAAATATTTTCCCTCTCTTGCTTCCTCAAGGCTAACCATGCATTATGGAAAAGGGATCTGACTTTACCAGTGGGGACTTTGCAGGGGCCATAAATCACTGAACATGTCCCTTGTTCAGCAGCAGTGAAGCACCTGCTTTTTTGATAGAGAATAGATGCTTTGGAAGCTGAACAGCATGAGCACCAAGGTCCATTGGAAATACAAGTTTTTCCAGCTGTGATGGGCATGATTGGTCAGGCACTTCMCTGAAAACAAACAGCCCTGATCCAGATGCCACTGAAAATGTAATATACCTCTCTCATCCGTGTCTGCCAGACTTGGATGAATTCTGGTGAGGAGGTATTCACCAGGGTGGCATTCTGGGTCCAGGCAGGGCACTTCCAACTGGGGAGAGACAGCATTGCCAAGGTGGGGGTCACAAATGTGAAAGTCCCTCCTTGTACAATAGGCAGCCTGGAAAGAGAGTAGAGGGAAAAAATGACAAGTGTGAATGCTAGAAACTCAGCTCCATAGGGGTAAGAGAAAGGAAAGAAAACCAAAATTTAAAATCAGTCTGCCCATGGCCTCTGAGAGTATCTTTTGACACATTGCAGCAGGTCACCATCACTGACCATAAGTAGGAATTGCTGCCCATTGCATGCAAGAGCAATGACATGGGGTGAGAGCTGAGGTTCAAATACCAGCAATGGAGGGGCTCATCACTGTTACAACCCTGCTACCCCGTGTTAAGGAAAAAGCAGTTGTCCTAATGGCTGATGAGACCACAGACCTGCACAGAGCAGAACAACCAAAGGAAAAATCTGGAGGAGGGAAAAGGACCAAGGAAGAAAGATGGTGAGACACTGAAGAAAAGCTCAGCATCARTCTTGCCAGTATCCAATTGCTTCCTCTGTCCTCTTTAACTGCTTCAGTTTTCTTCACAACCTGCTCATGAACACAAGGACTAACTACTCTCCATGTCACAACGATGTTTAGTCTGTGTGTGACAGAAAATGTGACCTGGCTTTAAGTACACTAGGTTTTAATGTCAAGTCCTCTTCTGCATTTCCACTGGAACTAGAAAGGAAACCCCACCCTTAGGAGGAACCCCTAAAGCAAGGAGCTCTCATGGCACCTGCTCAGTAAAGCAGTGGGACAGCAATTCAGGTGAGTGCTTTTGCAGGGCACAACTTTCCCTGAAACAGAGGCATTTCTACCATTCTTGAAAATAAGAGATGGCATAGCTGTAACTGCACCATGTCTCTGTCACCTAAAACAAATATTTCAGTCAAATATATCAGCCATGCACAACCGAACCGCTGTCAAATAGACCTTKCTTTTTGAAACAATTTTGCTGGGCAAGGCACAAAAAACAAACAAAAAGAAACAAAGAAGGCCTTGGGCCATGACTTAGAATCTAACAATAGATTTATAGTTCCTGCTGTGTTGGTCTTCAAGCTATTCCACAGCCTGTGCTGGCATGGGTGAGCTCAGTGTTGATGTAGAAGGGCTCAGAGCAAAATGGGGTGTCAAGGCAATACTTCTGGGGCACACTGAACTCTTTCCTGTTTGCAAGAGGGAAAGCTGCAGAATTAGGGAAGGCAATATTATGTTTTGATAAACAGTACATGATGTCCAAGCATTTACTAAGCAGGGCTTACCATAACAGAAGTGACCTCTGTCTCCCCTCAGGAGCCTCTGATAGTGTCTCCAGTGACTGTCTGGGACTCTTGGCTGCTTTTTCATGCTGTGTAACATGACTGARCTGCAGGTTGCAGTGGGTCAGCTTTTCCTTTGGCTATTACCTCATTAATGTYCTCTTGCCTTATTGCTGGGGTCAGCAACAAAGCAATTGCACCCTCAGCACGCAAAAGCCATTCGAGTTTATCCCATGGGAACAACTTCTTACCACTTAATTTGATCTATTGTACCCCAATTAGCTTTTCAGCCATGGGAGAGAGAGGCTCCCTGCTACTCTTTCATCCTCAGCTAATGGAGGAGCAGGGAGCAGGGCACATCTGAGCTGTCAGGAATTCATGGAAGCATTTGGAGGGTGCCTGGGAGAACTCAGAACTCCTAAATTGCACCAGCAGCAATGGTCATCCACCCCMGTCAGAATTTAGCTGAAGAACCAGTTTCTTCTTTTTTTTTTCTGGTCAGGGTGCCTCTCCTTCCTCCACTAATCCTTTAACAATGTAGGAGAAGGGGAGCATCTTCTGGGAAGTTTGTCTAAAGATACTTCTTAAGACAAAGAGAGATAGAAAAGTTTCAGTAGTGAATGAAGCAGGAGGAGTAAAAACGTTTTGTGGATCTGGCAGTTGACCAGTGATTTGATGGTGGAAGTTTTAACCAGAGTCTCTCAGATTCAGAAGCCAAAAAAGCATAAAGATAATTTTTGTCTTGAAGCAAGAAACATGGATTCCCACCATACTGGAGTTAAAAACACCTTGTGGAAAGAGAGAGGCAGCCCAGAGTTATGACAAGGGGAATAGAAGAAATTTTTCAAGATCAGCAAAGATAGAGGGTCTTTTCTGGAAAGGGGGAGTACTTGCAATCATCTCTCTCATTAAATGCTTCATTTTCTGGGTACTGGATGGTAACTCCATGCTCATAACACTAATGGCTCTTAAACGGCTCATCAGCAAAGGATTCACTTTTTGTGCCACCAATCCCTGAGCTTGGGAAGTGGCACCACATAACAGGACATGCTGCTGAGCTCCTCCMTGAGTCCCTAAGTGGTGGCAGATGGACTTCAATTTCTCCTAGTTATCCCCTCCCCTAGAGTTTTCTGTAGAATCTGTGCTCTCTTGACCCTGGATCCAAACCTGAAGGCTCCTGCCACAGCTGGAGAATCCCTGGAGTAAGGAGCAAGCAGATACTTTCACCTGCATGTTGCAATGCTCTATTATTTTGAGGACAGATTCCTTATGAGCCCAACAAAAGGTATATGGAATATCAGGAGATACAAAATTCAGAATAGCAAGGTAGCCCTGCAAAGCTCTCAGCAGTTTCGGGGTGCTTTGGCATGAGCCCTGATTGCCCAAAGGTAACAAATGACTCTCACTGATAAACTCTACAACAGGGTGGTGGACTAGCACACAGTAATTGCTCACATTCTCACTTCTTGCATTTGGCCTACCTGACTCCCAGGAGGACCTGCAGCATGGTGCARATTCCTGAGACAAAGAAGATGGTGCTGATCAGGTGGCTCTGGGTCAGYAGGTCATTCTGAAGGCAAAGCCCTTTGGAGAGGATCAGCGGAATGGCAACAAGACCTCCCATGGCTGTCAAGAAGTGCTAGGAGCCACAGAGAAAGACTGGGTGAAGAAGGACACAAAACTGGCTGTATATTATTATCATGTTGTTGAGAGAACTCACAGATTTGTGCTTGGGTGATTCTGGTATCACCCATTCTCTCTCTTTTTTTTTAATTTTTGTCAGCTTTAATGCTCTGTTAGGGRCTGTTCCAAAGCACCTACAAGAATTGCAATGCACCCACTGAAATGTCTCCTCCTTTACATGTCCAAAGACCTTTTGTAGTACTCTGGACTTCTGAGGCCRCTGTCTGGACTTCTGAGGCTGAGACACAGCCAGTTTATCCCCAGCACCTGCAGACAAAGCTGTTGCACATAATTTTCCAGGAAGCTGGGGACACCCCAAGCTACGTGAAGAAAGCAGTCAGGCAAAGTAATGCAAATATTTCAGCCTATTTTTTTTGCACCACAAAGGATGACATAAAAAGATGGCACATTGGAGCTACATGTTCTTTGCCCTAAGTAGCTTTTCTCACATAGTGCAGTTATGGRTAACCATAAAAGTGGGTGCCAAAGAATGGAAAATTGGGCATTGTATTTGTYAGAAGAGTCACAGATGTATTTCTAYAATGGCCTGTAATTAATGACTAAATCTGAAACTATTTTTTCAAACTTCTTTTTGTTTCAATTATTAACCTTTGTTGTTAACTCTCTCTGTGGAACACAGGACCGCAGTGGTGGAACTGGTGGCATTCAGCAACTCACTGTATGAAGCATGTTTTATTAAAATTATGATGCAGATGTGTTCAGAAAACCTTGGGTTGATACACTCTAAATTTCTATTYAAGGAAACAAAGTAMRAAATTCCACCAACCTCAAAGCACARTCTATCATTCCCTTAATGAYTCTGAGGTCTCTTTTCCCCCAGGCTCCCTACCCAGCATGGCATTGGTGCCACTTGGTCATTTAACACACTTGGGCACAGACACCAGCCAGAACTTCTGCTGAGTTTTTGTTGCCATGGGAGGGCAGAAATTCAGAAGCCCTTACATATTTGACTATCTTCAGCCAAGGTAGCCAATACATTCTTAATAACTATTTGACCCCAGTCCCAGGACTCTGCCTGACCATTTGTACTTCAAAGGGTGCAATGTAGCTGTGGGCACAAGGATAACAGTCAATGCTCAGGATGTGGACCAAAGGACTTGAGTTCACTGAGATCCAGCCTCTCAGCTCCAGTCAAGCCCAGTGCAGGTAAAGCATGCCCAAATTCAGGTTTCACCCCAATTAACTGGCTGAACAGCCAYGTAGCTTTTCTCTATTTCCAGCCTCCACCTGTTTCCCCATCTCACCTGAATGCCCAGCAGAATGCACAGATGCCAAGGAGGCACATCACTGACAGTGTAGCCAAGCTCTATTCCACCATGGCCAGWGCCCCCACCTTTCTCTGGGCCCCAGGCAGCATGAGCTGGTGAGGAAGAGCAGTTGCTACCATCTTCACCCTGGACARCAGGAGAGACATTTTGTTAGCCACAGCCCAGCCCTGTAGACACCCAACAGCTGCTTCTCTTGCAGCCATGCTCCATGTCTGGCAGGAACACCTCCTCTGTAGCTTTCAACAGTGCCACGATATTTTTAAAAAATCCAAAACACAAGGAGGGGAAGTTAAAACAGAGACATAAAACTACATATGGAAAATTTTTGTATGTGCTAGTGTGYCTAGGCCTGAAGAAACATTAGAGGGTGTCTCAATCTCAAAGGGACATCTRGGGAAATTGTGATGGTATCATTAAAATCTAGCTAAGATGAAGAAATTGMAACCAGAAGCAAGGAAGAGTGTGCAGTGGGTTCAGCAGTGAAAGCTGCACTGTCCCCTGGTCTCTGTCCCTCCTGGCAATTCCTCCCTAACAGCATTTTTGATAAAATATACTAAAACACCTCATTGCCACTAATTACTGAGYAGAAGCACATTTTATATTTAATTTCCTTGGTTTTCTCTTTCCAATCTATTTATGCTCACCCTTACCAGTGTTCTGCCTTGATAGAGACACCTGCCTTTTGTCTTTCTAGAAAACCCTGCTCTTACCGAGGAACTGSAGGAGACACAGGGACACAGTAGATGGGAAATCCCAACATCCATGCCAAAGGAGCTGGCTGAAACTGCTACCCAGTAAGGCTCAGATCTCTTCCCAGGCAGCCAGAAGCCCCTGGGGCTTCCCAGGGACCTTTATGCCTTGCAGAGTTTTTTATATAAAGCTGCATTTTGYTGAGGAAAGCAAAGTAGTGCTTCACTTCATTTGCCACTTCATTAGCTTTAAAGTTGTAAATTAAAGAGTAAATTCTCCTGGTTGTCCATGCCTCCTACCAACCCACCCTGACCCCTGTGCACACACACACAGGGTGGAGGGAGGCTGCTAACCACTACACTTAGACCCAGATGCAAAAGYGAATTAAGATCCCCAAAACATTTGTTTCATTGACCCATCTCCAACCAGCAAGTCCTCAGTATGCTGGCAGCAGAGGGTTTTTCGTGAGCTGCCCTGCTCTGTCAGGCAGGGACAGAAACCTGCTGTCTGGAGAAACATAAACAATTTGTCTGCATCAAACTTCTTTTGCATTTTTATCCTCCAAGTCCTGCTGGAGCCTGAAGACACCAAAATGTCCAAYACAGCAGTGTCTGCARTAATGCTCSTGRCCCTGAAGGAAGGAAACAGRTAGTKCTGGGGTCAGGGYACAGGGATGTAAAATTAATGTTGCATTCTGATGTAAATTTTGCAGGTGTGGCAGATTAACTCATTTAATTCAATACCAAATTCATTTACCTGAAACCTCCACGTTTCCATTCTCTTGRCTGAGCCTCCAAAGTCCCATTTTAAATCACACTGTTGAGAACAGGCCATGTAATCCCTAAGAACCCAAACCCTAATGTTGCTATTGATCTGAATGTGTGAGGGGTGGGAAACTCACTTTGTAAGGATATAATTGCTCACGAATTTCTTTGTTCAAGGTCCCTCCCCAYAGGCACCCAGCTCCAGCTCTTTCTTCTGCAGTACCGTTCAAACTGCCTTAATCAACTTAAAGCCTCAGACTCTACTATGGGATACATAGGGTRGAGAAGCCTCTTTAACAAACATGGTGTACTTATCCAGCCTAGGCAAAGTGGGAGATTGCAGATACTTCTAAAYAGATAGGTGAAGGCAGAGTTAATTCAAACTGAACCCAGGCATGAATTTCAAGAGCAAAAGGTATTCCTTAATAACTCCCTGTACAGATATTTTCATTTCAGAACAAGAGAGCCTGAGCCATGAATTAACAAAYGTACTGCAAAATACTTAAGACTGMYCATGCATGGAGTTATTTGGGGACARCTACTGCTGAATAACACCATGGGTAGAMAAATGCTAATCTAGGCAGACAGCAGTAAGCTCCTTTCTTTTCATTGCAATTTTCCCTGTGTTAACCAGGAGGCAGAGCCTGTGCCAGTAACAGCCCCGCATGATTATCACATGAGGGGCCTGACCCTCCCCAGAAGCTGGAGGGGAGCAAGCAGGGCTCAGCAGGAAAAGGATGGAGTGGAGATAACAGGATGAGACAGGAGCAAAAGCACTGGACTCAAATTGAAATGCCAGGGGAGGTACCATCTGAACATCAGAAAACATTCTTTTGCTGTGAGTGACCAAGTACTGCACAAGTTGCCTAGAGGAGTTGTAGATTCTCCAACCTTAGAGATATTAAAAAACTGTCTAGACACAATTGTGGGCAGCTGGCTCTGGGCAATGCTGCYTGAGCAGGGCATTTGGAGAAGGTGACCTCCAGAGTTGCATTCCAGCCTCAGGTCAGCCTGTGATGCTGAGATGCTGGCAGGAGGACAAGGCAGAAGCAGTCTGGAGCAGGGAAGGGAAACCATTGTTGGGGGTTCTCAGCCCAGCTGCTCCCATGAATCCAGGGGACCAGTACACCTTCCATGTGCCTCAGGCTTCAGACACAGCATCACCTCTTAAATAAGTGCATCAGGAAGGCAATCAGAAACTGAACTGCTTGAACAGCAGGTAAAACCCTTGTATTCTACCTTCTTTAGGGTGATTCAAATCATAAGAATTCACAAGTATGATATGTGTTATGGCAAAACAAGTTAAAATGGAAAGCCTGTTAAAAATAATGAAAGAAAACTGACTGWCTCTGAGAACCTTTCTGAGGCTCTGCCCACAGCTGGCACATAGCAAGCTCACCCAAGAAATGTGTGACTTGTGCACTGGGAGGTTAAATGCTTCCTCCAAGGTAGCACAGACAGGCAGTGTGTACCAAGGTAGCAAGAGAGTTGCAGGACCCCAGTCCTTCACACCTGCTGACAGAAACTAAGCAAAGCTTTTAGTTTCTAATGGAGGTGATCCCTGCTGTGGGATAAGAAGGGGGCTGCCATGTCCCAGGACCTTGCCCCATGGCTGTTACAGCTAGCAGCATTCTCAGGGCAACACACCCTTCTGGACTGGCACATCATTTACAGCTGCTATAATTCTACAGGGTGCCTTCCTCAGCTGACACCCAAACCTCTTTCTCATCATCTTTCTGACAATTCASCTCACTGGAAATAAGTCCAGAAGACAAAGAAACACAGTCTTTACTAGGCTAAATTTCTATAGTAATTTTTCTAATTAATACATAAAATGCTTTACCCAGCAACACAGCCACAAGGAGCCACAAGCTCACTTGCTTTTCAGTACAGATACACTTGCGCTGMCATTCATCTAAATTATAATTTTAGAAACAATGGAGAGAAAAAAAGTTAGAAGGGCACCAGAGTGTAGAAAGTATGCTGAGTCTGCAGCAGCAGCAGGGGCTGTAGTGAAGAAATCATTCCTCAGATTCTTATCGAYAAGACCCAAGACAGAAATTTACCACACACCAGAATCATTGCAGCAGCCTGAGCCCCGGCTTTCCCTTTCTCCTCCTTTCACAGGGCTCGCACCTGTTTATATGCAAGAATTACCCTTCAGAGAGCAGACTCACCAAAAAGCTGGGGTTATCTAACCCGTTGAGATCTTTGTCTGAGGAGGGGATCATGCCTTCCACTTGCCTTCACTGACTGCCTTGAAAAAGAATCAGTCAGAAGAGGAAAGCCTCCCARATTCCCACTCCTTCCAGTCAAAACAGCCCTAAAGAAACAGGGCGAGAAGATGCAGAAGCTGGATTTCAGGAGCCAAACAGCACTCAGTCCTAGCTATTCATGTGAGCTGTACTGCAGAAGCATTTCCTTTTCTTTGGCTTATATAAGGGACTCCTTTTCTCCAGCTGATTAGAGGACCGGCATTCAAACCAAACTGGAAAGCAGCCCTTCCCTGGAATGAGTGAATCAGTAACTGATGACAGAAAAAACTTCGTCAATAGGTAAGGATTCTGGAGGATATCAGAGAGGCATCCTGCACAGCCTTGGAACTTACTGCTTCATTACTATTTGAACAGCTACTTGCATTTTTTGTGGGGGCTGGGCCTGTTTTAAGATCTTTGTCATGATATTTGGGAAGTTAAATTACTAGATAATTTCACTTACTTCATATGTAAACTAGTGTGTATTTTGGCATAGGTACAAACATTGTCATCTTGTAGGATACTCCTGTTACAGCCTGAAAAGAATGAAGCTTTTACTGTGAATTTATTTATGGCAGCAACCAATGATTAAGTGTTGAGATATATTAATTGTTTAGCTTAAATAAGTTTTAAATAGAATGAGTCATAATTGTAATATTGTGTGATTTAGAATACTGTTTGCTTAGCTTTACGTGCTTAGCATGGTTATCTATATTTACTGAAGCTTGGGCCACAAGCTGTAAACTTTCACTGATATGCTTTTGGCTGAAATACAGTTAATTTTCCAAGTAACTGGTACAGTGCTGCATTTTGTCTTTAGTGTGAGAAGAATATTGATAATACACTAATGTTTTAGTTGTAATATTTATCCTGAGCAAAACACTTCATTAGTTCCCCATGTTCTGCCAGTGAACAGGTGCACAAGGAGTGCAAAACAGAAGATAAGGACATCTACAACTACCAACTCAATAAAATAAGGCAATGGCCTGCCTGCATGGAGACAGAGAAAGAATCTGATATTAGAAGATCCAGACCAAAAATCACCATTGGACTAAAAAAGTGCATTAAGAGCACATGTATAAGTCTTAAGTATAAAATTGCCTGGGAACTCTGTTCATGGTCCCTCTCTGAAGGCATTCATCTCAAGCTGACCTGCAGATGTACTGCTCTATTAAATTGTTCATTTTTATAAATTCTGATGCCTGAGACTCTGTTATAGGAAACCTTTGGTTGAGCCCGAATGAGGAGGAAGTGCACCTGAGAAAGAGAGTGAGTGAGTGAGTGAGTGAGTGAGTGAGTGAGTGAGTGAGTGAGTGAGTGAGTGAGGAAAGGGACAAAGGGACACCCATTGGCTCATGGAGCTGCTCTCTAAGAAGGGACTGTGGTCTCAGCAGTTAGTCTTGGGTGGGGATGGGGTGTGTGTGACTCCTGGAATGCTCAGGTAGTAGCTTCTCCTTTCACACAAGTCATCAGAACATGACACCAGAGAGGTGTAGAAAACAAGACTGACAAAAAGGTGACTTCAGGTCATCTAATTATACCCATCTAGCTAAGGATCCTAGCTCATGACCATCAGACAGCCCCAAGCATGTTACCCTTTTCTTAACAAGTAGCAAATGGTGTTAATGCTCCATCAAACCATTCTAGCCACCTCTGCCCCCACCAATTGAGATTAAATTCTATTTAATTTAATGGCTTCCTAAGGCAGTGAGCTACCCAGACCAGTTGCAAAGGCCTACTTCGGAGAGTGGCTTGTTATCAYCTACACTTAGTGACCAGCCATTGGCAACATCTCCTGGTTTCCATGAAGGATGCTGTGGAACTGAAATAAACCAGAGTCCCTATTCCTTCTGTAGAGCTTTGGTATTCTCAGATCTTCTCATGAGACCAGGGCTGCAATGCGGTATAGGACAAYACCACCAAAGACAATATTAGTGAAGTTACAACCTGCTGGACAGTTAGATTGTAAAGCATCAAAATCATTGAATCATAGGATGGTTTGTGTTAGAAGAGACCTGGAAGATCATAGAATCATACWCTCTTGGAATGGGTTGGGTTGRAAGRGACCTTAAAGMTCACCTCRTTCTRACCTCCCTGCCATGAGCTGGAATACTTTCCACTAGACCAGGCTGCTCAAAGCCCCATCCAGCCTAACCTTGATCACAGTGATCAGATTCACAGCTTTGACAGATTTCTTCTCTGAAGCCCCATTATRTAGGAACGTTGCTGCATTTTTAACTGCAAGGGGTGCATTTCTAAGCCTCTCTGGCCTTGGCACAAGGCCATTTTCTTTCTGCAAGCTCTAAACAAGAACTCTTTTCCTGGTCAAACTACCCTGGACACTTTCACCCTCAATGCTACCAATTCCTAGCACAGAAGGAAAACCTGCCAGTTGTATAGACTTACTCATCTCTTATTATCCAGCACACTGTGGACAACAGTTGCAGTTCATTGCATGTTTACTATTTCATTTTATAATCAGCAGTGCCCATTAAGCAGTGTCAGTGAGTGTGAAATACCAGTGAGTATTCCCCACCGCATCTTCTAAGAAAGAAGCATGAGMTTTTCCTATTCCTTTTTTTGAAGGTACATTCCTGCTTGCATTCCTAGATGGATAGAGTGCAGTTCTCCAAGTAGCCATCTACATCTGTCTGTTCTAATATCCTCCATTTACCATACCATACTGCATGACTAAGTCACTCTCTGTGCCTCTCAGTTTCTCTCATTGTGAATTTTCTTATCAAGACATGGCACAATATTCCTCCAGGGCTAGTCTATCTTCCCAGTAATTTTTYATGTGATCTCTGGATAAAAAATCACCTACCTTCTAATTTCAGCCCAGCATCTGTTCAATGACTCCTCARTCCTGCCACAACCTTATTCTGAGATGAGACCCAGGCATTCAGTAACCAGGGCTTCTTAAACAAGTTGTATAAACTTTGTGTAACATCCCAAAGGCATGGGTGCATAACAACACCTGTGTCATCTAGACTAGCACATGAAGCTGTCCAAATGAATAGTATTAAGTGAACAGGTTGAGAAGAATTAAATAGTAATAACAACAACGATTCTTTTTCTCAAAAAAAGCTGGTCAGAAAACCAGTTTGCCCTTCTGGAAAATCCTGCAGCGCAAAATACGCATGTTTTAGAGCACCAARAGATTGCAGATTTCCATTAAAAAAGAAGTTTGTTCTTCCACAGCTCTGGCCCTGGTTGGTTTGCATGAAGGATGGACTAGCAAGAGGGTTATGCAAGTGACTTGCAATTACTAAAATAATTACAAAACACCTCTATGTCCTTCTGTCTGCACAACCTTCTGCAAGCAAAGAGGATCACCCATGGCCACTGACTTGAAATTAGTACCTGTSTGTTCATTGAATCACGGCATAGTTTCACTTGGAAGGGAAACTGCCATGGACAGGGACACCTTTCACTAGACCAGGCTGCTTCAAACCCATGTAACTTGGCTTGAACACTTCCTGGGATGGAGCATTTGCAATTTCTCTGGGCATCCACAACTTCCCAGAGTTCAGAGTTTCAGTAGTGGGAGAGTGTGAGGGGCACTTTTGCAGAGGGGAGATTTAAAACGTTCAGAGGGGCACAAGAGAAGGCAGAGGGAAATGCCACTATGGCTCCAGRAAGCTTTACCCCTCTGAGGGACCCCATCAGCAAGCAGGGAGATCTGAGTGCAAATGCAAGAGACATTTGAACCAGCTTTGAAAACCATCAGCTGAGCTTTGCTTTGCAGGTTGCTGTGATGGAGAAGCAGTCCTTTTGAAGGAGATCACCCACAGGGAATACACTGGAAGGTGGACAACCCCAGACAAGACTCCGGAGTTGGGAGAGCTGCAGCCTTGTGGCCATGATGGCTTCCCCACTAGCTCCTCCTTCCTCTCAGCCCTCCTCACAAGGAAAGGGCTTGTTGACCTGAGGCATGGACACACTCCTCTCCTGAGCTCAGGGTCACTCCCTGCAGGAACAGCCTGGTGCCCTGCTCTAGTGCTGATCTCTCCCATTTGATGCAGATGTCTGCCTCCTGGAAGCAGGAAAGAGGGAATGGCAATGAAATCCCACTCCAGCAGGATATTGATTTAATAATAATAAGACTCTCTGTCTCGCTCAGCCCCAGGACTAGCTCTTAAGAGCATTAGCAAAGGAATAATCCATGTCATCTACTCAGCATTTTGAGCACAAGCGTGGTTATTGTGTCACGGGGGTTTTGCTGAGCCTGTTCATTCCCTAGCACGTGTGACAAGACTTAGGGCTGCTGACCCCATGCTGTAGGCCATGCTTTTGACATGTGCTCAGTCCCCAGCTATTCAACATCGGAACACATCCAGCAGCAGGGAGGGGCACTGCCTTAGGCTCTTCCCACTGTCCTCCAACCATCAGCAGCAGAGGGAACAGCTCCCCAGCAGGAGAAGGTACACAGATTGCAGGCTCAACAGAGGCACCACTTCAGGGTCAGTCCTGTCCGATTATACAGGTCTATTCCCAGGGCCCAAGGGGGTGCCTGCACTTCAGCTCCCAACTGCCAGGAGATTATGGGGTTTGCACCCAGGACATGCCTCAAGGCTGGCTCCTCTGCTGTCAGTGGCAGCTGGCTCCTCTGGCTCCTCTGACTGTCACACAGCCCAGCCTGCCTCCAAGTTTTCACCTTCATTGCATGAGCAAACATCAAAATCCCTGCAATTAGATGGAGAAAAGAAAAAAAAAAACAAACCGAAAACCAAAAACCCCTACGAAACCAGCAATATTCATTGAGTCAGGGAGAAACATACCTCCTTGGTCTGCTCTCCAGGGGGAGCCAAGAAAAGGTCACCATTTAAGAAGGATTAACCAGAAAAGTGAAGAAATTAAAGTAGTTACTGAGCAAGATAATTATGAGCCATGGGAAGCTGAAACAGGTTTTTCTGAGAAATTGAATAAATCCCTTGGAGAGAAGCCCAGAAGTATCAGCCCAGTCAAAACCACAAAAGGACTGTCTGAGAGAAGGATGTTCAAACAGACCACGATTCCCAAATCCAAAGTCCCATGGAGGTGACAGGAAATCTCTCTGCAAGTACAAAGAGGGCCAGAATACTGCTGGACTGCCCCACATGGGAACAAGAGCAGGTCCCAGTGCTGGGGAGGAAGGCAAGAATGATCCAGCCACTGCCTGGCCCCACAGATCCCTTCCACTATGCAGATACCCTCATCTTCATCTCTGTGTTGGGATAGGATGTGACAAGCTTGATCCTGTCTGACGTTTTCATTTCTCCTTTATGCACTACAGTAAATCACACTAAGATGGTAAGACCACCAGATGGGTTTTAGAAATAAAAGCTACTCACACATCCAAGGCAACATTTCGTCCCCCTCAGAACCTACTCAGACAGCCATAAGCAGCCAAGCACACTGGCTACAGCTAAAGGCCATAGATATAAATGGAGAGATGAACAAAAACTGACCCTGCAAAAAATCTCCCTGCAAAGCTGTATTTGTGCCAATGCTATTAGTGAATAACAGCCTCTAATCCTCATATCTGCAGTAARTCCCAGGCTGGCCCAGGCAGGCAAGGATGCAGTACAGGAGGGGCAATGGAAACCCACAGGGGAGCTCCAGAAGGATGCAAGGAGAGGAGAGCCACAGCAGGGGATGCTCCATCCGTCACCCCAAAGCCCTGCTGGTCACAAAGCTGATGTACTGGCTGCTTGGCACAAAGGCACTGCCTGCTCCAAAACATCTTGCTCTCAAGTGCTCAAGGCAGCATGGAGCATCTTTTCATGGGTGTACACAAGGAACCAGACAGGTAGGGGGAGGTAAGAAGGCAACAGCTGGTTGCTACTACAGCCCCTCCAGCAAGAAAATGTCATAAAACATCRGAGCCTGAAATGACAGGCAGAGAGATGCCAAGCAGAGAAAAGGAAAACCAGATTTCTCTGCAGTTTCCATAGTGGCAAAGCTGGTGGAATTACTGCTATGAAACCCTTTAGATTCCTATGGCTCATATCCCGCTGCACTGCTGCTGACAGAAAATCACCCCTAGGTTCTGGCAGGAGCGCACGGGAGGGATTGTAGGTCAACAGTCTCAACAGTGAGCTTGATTTTGACAGGTAGAGGAGAAGGAGAAGGAGAAGAGTTCCTGATATGCAGCTCCAGCACCTGGAAAGATGGTAACACCCAGCTCCTGCAGGAGGGGGCTGTAAAGCATGGATCCTAAGGGTTCCCTGCAGGAAGGGGCTGTAAAGCATGGATCYTAAGGGTTTGCTATTTCTCACTCCCTTTTCCACACCTGTTTTCTTCTTCTGCAGGGCTCTGAAGCCGAGCAGCCAGAACAGGGCTGGCAGTCCTAGAAGCAGGGACACAGGGCTTGTGCCGACGCAGAGGAGAGGCAAGCCCCGGGGGAAGAGCAGCCGCTAGCTTTGCTGCTCAGGGCTTAATGCACTAAGAGCCCAGCTGACTCCAGCTCAGAAGCAAAGGGAAACAGCAGGCGTTCGGGGTGGCCAGGCACCCGATGGTGCTGTGTTTCCCCAAACCATGACCGGACAAAAGTTSGGGAGATGCATCATCCTTTGCCTGCTGCCCTGGAGCTGCCTGAGCTTTGSCTGGAGTGATGCTGCTGAGCCCGGGACCGCCTCACTCAGTGCAGGACACGTCAGAAAGGGGCTGCCCAGAGACGTTGCCAACGGGACCGATGTGCAGAGCAACATCTCAGGTACTTAAATGAGCGATCTCCCGCCTCCCTCGGGGCCCCACGGCGCAGGTACACGGGGGTAAGGGCACAGGGACGTGGTGATGAAGGTGTGATGGTGCTTCTCTCGTCGGGTGAAGAAGCACTCCCAGGGTACGTGTAGGAGCTACAAGGCTTTGTGGGGTGGTCACAGCAACTTCTGTGATACGGGAGAGATGCGTCACATCAGAAACAGTCAGGAGGCACAGGGAGAAAACTCAACAGTGGATGTCTTCCTTTGAGAGCAAAGTCCTCCGTGTTAACATCTATGCATATCATGATGGACCAGTTGTATGCTCAGGGTATGGGTGCACTGAACACATCCCTATCCCTAGAGGCTGAGCTGGGACCCTTGGGAAGAAATGGAGGTTGTTTTTGGTTTGGTTTTGGTTTGTTTTTTTTTTAAAGCGCAAATAATCTCCAGMTGCTGAGGATGATTATTTTCCTTTAATCCACTTTCAGGGCAAAGCACGTGCCATTCCCCAGCGATYAGGACATGGCCTCAGGGCTGCTGTGGGGTGACCACCCACCCAGGGCTGGCAGCAGCTCAGAGAACCCTGTTATACTCCAGATCATAGTGACCGCTGGGGAAGGTCCTAGTAACCAGTACTGGACAATGTAACCATACAAGAGATCCAGTCCAGGCATTCAGCAGCCTTCCTGGCACCACTCAATTAACTCATATAGACATCTGCACTACCAGTTAACAGCATTGCTGAAGCTGGAKAAAGTCTGATCTTACTCAACCTTGATTTGTTTTTATCAGCCCCACTGGAACAGAAGCCTACAATCTCAGTAAAAGCAGAGGGAAACAGATCTCTTGCACACATAAGCTTTACTGTTCCACTTGGAATTCCCCACAAAAGTTCCCCCTAACACAGATAAAGCACATTTCTGCCTGCAGATTTTAAGTTTGGTTAAATTAGAGTTGATCAGAGCATTTTCCTTTCACTTAGGGTATTGGTACCCATGATACCTGTTGCCACATCTTCTTGGCCTTATGGTAGAACATCCAGGGGGGTTTGGCAGCACGCAGTCAGACAGGCATTCTTTTTGGAGCCTTCTTCACTTTTGGCTCTCCCCAGGTACTAGTGCAATGTAGAGATGATCTAAGCAGGATAACTAAGTAGCTCTAAATAGCCATGTGTTAGAAACTAGTCAGAGAATTAAAGGCTGAGATGAAAAAAAATCACTCTCTAGCTGAGAGTAATATTTCTTTGAGTTCCAACCCACAATATTCTCCCAGAATATTGTGTTATTAAAATATCCTCTTCCTTTCTCTCCTACAAATTGCAGATCCCAAAGGAGTGACACGGGGCAGACAGCCCTTCAAAAGCATGGCTGGGGGGGGGCCTGTATGACCACCTACATTTAACATCTCCCCTTCTCCCCCAGTGCCATGTGCGGCTCTCCCTCCGCCACGCTACGGATACTACTACGTGGACAGAGGCTCAGGCGTTTCCKTGGGCTCGGTGCTCGTGTTCTGGTGCCAGGAGGGGTACCAGCTGGTGGGCAGCGAGAGGCTCGCYTGTCTCCGCCAGGAGAGCACTTCGTCCTGGAGCCACCCCCCACCCCACTGCCAGGGTAAGGAGCCCTCGGGTGGGACCCAGATCCTGCACCCACTCCCAGGGGCCCAGCGGGGTGCGGGGACAGAGACACACAATCCTTAACTCGGGTGGGGAGGTGCAGCCACCGGCCTTCACACAGGGGCTTCCTCACTCTGACCAAGCCAGCAAGGCCACCTCGAACGGGGACAGCGAAGGTCCAGCTYGACCCAGTCAGTTGTGGTCAGCACCGGTGAAATGCCTGCTCCAGCAGGGGCACTGAGACTGCTTTTCAGGAGTTGCAGAAGGAGGGGAGGGTGCCAGAGGGTGAATTCACCTGGAATCAGCTCAGCAGACAACCAGACCTCCCTTACTCCCAGTAACTGCTGCTCATCAGGCTGAGTCAAAACCTGGTACCCAACTCCTGATTCCAGGCACAGGGAGTCYAGGGCACTGCCAAAAGCTTTCACAACAGGAGGAAAACTGAACTTTGCAATAACCTGATATATGCTGAACACGTGCCAGTGCAAGTGTCCCTCCTCAATACTTTGAAACGTTTGACCTCTTTTCCCTTCTCACCCTTTTTTCTTTCAAATTTTTTTTTTCTTTTTTACATTTTTCAACTTTTTTCCCTTTTAAACTTTTTATCCTTTTAAACATTTTTCCCTTTTTCCTTTCTAACTCTTCTCTCTTTTAAGCTTTTCCCCTTTCTAACTTTATTACATTTTAATTTTTTCTATTATTCCTTTTCATTTTTTTTGGGCTTAATTTCTACTACCCTTATGCTTTATACAAGAAACATCACATGCTTTATATTTTCGACCCCATGTGATTATTTTAATTATCCGAAATAAATATGACTTGTTAATATGTTTTGGGTTTTTTTTCTGTTAACTTTCTGGTGTATTGAGCCGGAGTGGCATCACCCACGTTCACTACTAGCTTTCACAATGGTTATTGATAAATACTCTCTGTAACATCACTTTGGGGTTACCTGCAAGGGGGACGACGGAAGGGGAGTCCCCTTCCCCGGCCCCGCTCACAGCCCCCGCCCCTTGYCCGCAGCCGCCCCGCAGCCCTCGGGCACCGGGTCCCGCGTTGCGGTGGCCGCCTCGCTGCTGAGCGGAGCCGTCATCCTGGCACTGTCCGTCTCCTTCGCCGTGTGCTGCTGGCGGGACAGAGCGAGGAAGAGCCGCGGAGGGTGAGTACGGAGGCGGGGTGGGAGCGGTGGGATGGGTTTCGCAGGAGAGAGGAGCAGCTGSGGGAGCTGGAGGAGCGTCGCTGCTGCCACCTGCTGAGACACGCGGATTGCGCGCACTCGGGACACTTGGGACCCACCTGCTCTTTCACAACCCTATCGCTCATACATCTGAAACCATCAAGCATAAAAAGTTAAACTGCTGCTCCAAAGCCAAGGTATGTTTGATTTTGGAAGGGGTTCCGGCAGTGGGGATGCTGCTGCTGATTGCGGAGGGGGCTCCTGTTGCATGTCTGAGGAATGGAAGGCCATATAGAGACCTGGACAAGCTCAAGAATTTAACAAGAYCAAGTGCAAGGTGCTGCACCTGGGTCAGTGCAACCCTGGGTATCAACACAGGCTGGGGATGAACAGATCAAGAGCAGCCCTGCCAAGGACTTGGGGCTGGGTACTGGTGKATGAGARGCTGAACATGACCCAGCAAYGTGCACTCACAGCCCAGAAAGCCAAATGTGTCCTGGGCTGCATCCAAAGCAACGTGGCCAGCAGGGCAAGGGAGGGGATTCTGCCCCTCTGCTCTGCTCTGGTGAGACCCCACCTGCAGTGCTGCATCCAGCTCTGGGGTCCCCAGGGTCAGAAAGATGTGATCCTGTTTGAGTACGGCCCAGACGAGGCCACAAAGGTGATCAGAGGGCWGGAGCACCTTTCCTATGAGTAAAGACTGTGAAACTTGGCATTTGGGCTGCAGAAAAGCAGGCTCCTGAAGATCTTATAGCAGCCTTCCAGTACTTGATGCAGGCCTACAAGAAAGACAAGTACAAACTTTTTAACAGGGACAGTTACGATATATTTTAAAGTGAAGGAGGGTTGACTGAGATTGAATATGAAGAAGAGGGTGGTAAAACACTGGAAAAGGTTGCTCAGAGAGGCTGTAGATGCCCCATCCCTGAAAATATTCAAGGTCAGATTGGATGGGGCACTGAGCAACATGATCTGATTGAAGGGATCCCTCCTCATTGCAGTGGGGATAGACAACTTAAAGGACACTTCCAACCCAAATTATTCTAAAAATCTGTTAGCTTGGTGATTTACAAAAAGCTCCCCGTTATCAGAARAAGGGAACAGACAATACATGGAAGATGGCTGATAGGAATATCCCTTTTTGTAAGCTAAGTTCAGTGCAACTGCCTGCACAGCCCAGGGCAGGGGAGGGGAAGGAGAARCATTGTCTCCTGGAAAGAACTGGGAGAAAAACCATGATGGGAAGTAGGACTGGACAAGCAGAGGTGCCAGGACCACACTCACAGAGCATCATCTCTGCAGCAGCATGGCCCAGTTTACCTGGCCTACAATCCCGCAGGACCTCTTTGTATCTCGGGCAAGGGATTACAGTAACAGCAGCCTAGGAATGACCTGAGGAAAATCCAGACTCATCATCAGAAGTGCACAAGGACGAGGGTTAAAAAATACCATGTCCTGCAAGCGAGAGAATCTCAGTCTTTCAGCGGGCACCAGCCATCCCTCTCCTCCACTGGCCTGTTCTTCCCYGGGTGGGCCTCATCAGCAACCCTTCTCTGCAGGGCTGAAATGATTTCAGTGCTTTCCTCTGGGACTGGRGGAAGGGGGTACAAATCATTGGGTGACAGTGTTACCTTAGGTTACAAACATGCCAGTTCTTTCCAGRGGTGTGAATAAATAAAAGCCAGACCACAAAGCACAAAGAAAGCATCTGCACGGGCATCTCTCTCTCGCCACCCTGCAGGCAGCAGCACAGAAGGAAAGGCCTCAGAGGAGGACGCAAACGTGACCCCTCCACCCCCGAGAGAGGCAGGAATGCTTTTGGAAGACTGAAACACTACCACCGGCGTGATTACCACCTCTCTGCCCTCTCCAGCTCTGTGTTCCCAGGGGCATTCGCAGGCTGCAATAACCTGGCTTTCCAAAGGTACCACTCAACCCTTTCCTCTGCTGCTGCCATTGTCCCCCAGACTCCTCACACAGGGGCAAGAGCTGCTCCCAGAGCTCCCTGCTGGAGGCAGGAGCATCCAGCTGTAAAAAAACCTCACATTGCTGTGGCAGTCAGTCCCCTGCTTCACCCTCATACATGCACCCCACCTAGCRCCTAACAGCACTGAAACCCTTGCACCTGCTCTTTTCCAAGGGGCCGGTGAGCCAGAGTCCCAGGGCTCCCCTTTCCCYTTTTTCTCAGCACCGTGTGGGTGGGCTGCAGACCCCTTACCATGGCCTCTCCCTCTTGCCTTCGCCAGTAGCCCTGACCACCAGGCCAAGCTGCCCTTGGGACGATGGCACCCCGATGCTCAGGGCCTGCCCCAGCTGGTGCTGCCGCCCGGGCCGGGCCCTGCCAGCGGCCTGCCCCGCCATGTCCTGCTGCCGGCCCACCTGCACCGCGACCTGCTGCCCCTCTACTACCGCAGCGTGGAGGAACACAAGGTCTTCGACAACTTTGGGAAGCCGGTTTGAAAATTTAAACTGCCGTTCAACTTTTCTTCCTTTTTTTTTTCTTTTAACACTATCAACTCCTTGAGCTCAGGAAAGAATTTCAGAAGAGCCAATTACTGCACCTGGGTTTGTAAATAGGGAAAATCTGACACTTCATGTTCAAAGTCTTTTTATATATAATCCTTTTATTTCTCTCCCCTGTTCAGCAATGCCCATTTCAAACAGGAGTGTCTGGGTTCTAAGCTTCTTAGTTGATCATTTTTGTGTGATGCATAAAGCCAAGTCTGAGCAACTCCAGCTTAACCTAAAGTCTGTGTGCAGATGTTCAGGGTTTTTGAACCTGAGTCTGATTTTCTGTTTTGGGCTCTTTTAAACGCTGAAAGTAAAAACAGACTGTTACCAAGAACAAAGAATGAGATTAGATATCTGGAAGCATTTACAATTAATTGCACTTGAATATAGAAGGAGACTTAAAGGGGCTTTTTGTTGGCTACTCAAAACTCACCATATCCTCCCATTTCTATACAGATAATCTTAGACTTGAAAGATGCATTGACAAGAGCACAAAGCTAGCCAATCAAGGGGGAAGCATGAATTTAGCTTTAATAAGAACCTAACACATTTGAAAGCAAACAAACCAACCAACAAGCCTTCCCCCCCCCCCAAAAAAAAAAGAAAAAAAAAGGAAAGAAAAAAAAGCCCAATCCAAAACCCAATAAATCTTTCAGGGGTGTTTCATCCCTTCTCTCCAGCATTAGAAATTCCAATCAACTATATCAGGATTGATAGCAGGACTCAAAATGCTAACCTAAATGCCATCAATTACATTTGGAAAGCAATGACCCCATATTTCTGTCCAGCATTTCCTGGRTGGAAGCCCAGAAGCATGTTCCAGGCAGCACATGCAGAGCCTGGCCAGGCAGCTTTGGGACACCTCAGGCCCTGTTTGCACCCCAGGACAGACCTATGCCTCYGCAGCATGCCAAAGGCACTCTGGGCACGCGGGGCTTGTTGAGCAATGTGGCATTCATGTCTGCACAGAGATGCTGTTTGTATCTCGGGGGGCACTGTGGTGTTAGTTGGAGGAGATGCTGGCAGCCCCAAGGACTGTTGCATGCATGGGGCTGGGAATAAAAACAMGAACCTCCAGCATGCCCTGTTTACTCAGGGATCCAAACTGCGATACTCAAAAAATCCTGCTACAAAGGCTGGGAGCTACAGTCTGCTGACTTCATTATCTGCCAACATTTGCATCACATTTCAAGGAAAGGAGCCTTAAAAAGATGCAAGGAAGCAACTCCTTGTGCTAAGACAAGGTTTAATAGTAGGTGTGGATACCACTGCCATTTTTCCCTGGAGTGAGGGCTAGGGACACTGTTTTTTTCTATTTCTAATAATAATAAAGGAATCTATCTCAATTTCACCTCCTATGTCATCTTTTCACATGACGAAGCTATGGAAATTCTGCTTTGGGGGCTGGCTTTAAAGGGAGAGGAAGCAGGTGGTAAAACTTCTACAGATCCCTGGAAAGTGATGCTGACAGTGGCCATTTACCAGCAACTGCACAAGAAGGAAAAGAAAAAAATCTTGCCTCTTAAGGCAACTGACACCTTAGAAAGGACAGGGAAAACAAGAYCTGCTCTGCTCTTCCCTTCAGCTCACATCCTAACCTGACCTTCTCCCTCCTCTTTTTCCAGCCAAGACTAATGCACAGGGAGGGGAATAATCCTGCTTCAAGGTAAGCAGTCCCCTCCCAGCTGCTCACAAGACTGTCCAGATTCCTCATGGAAAAGCCATGAGTTTGGACACAGTGCTGCAGGTGTTTTGGGGTCTCATGAGTCCATTGGTGCTGTACCCATGGACTCTGCTTCCACTTCTGCTGCACTGAAATAGGGTTCATTGCTGGGCATTCAGCCCAGGATCTGCCCTGGGAACAGTGCTACYCAATTTCTTGTTCAGGAGGAGTTGTCTTGTTAAGAGACAAAATCAAGAAAAAGAAGAAAAACTGAATAGGATGGGAATGAGACTTTTCCTATCCATTTCTTTYTCTGTTCCTCTCCCTTGGCATGTTTGCATGACTCCAAAAAACCTCACTACAATTTTCTATCTTTCCAAAGAGATTTTTGTTAAAAAAATACACTTGGGACTCAGTTTGTTGTTCCCTGGATTTGAGTGAGGCTTTAAAACCTCAGGCTTTAAAAAGTATGATTTTTTTGCTACGCAATATWAGAGATTAACACCTGCTTTCACTATAAACTGAAATTATGCACATTTTACATATAGAAATCTTTTGCCAAACATGTTCCAAAAGGTGCTGATTTTGAAGTGTCACAACAAGAACTTAGCATTTTCAATACTGACACTGTAATTTTTCATACAGAGAAAACTGTCAACTTGAAACAAGCATTTTCTACAAAAAATATTTAAAAAAATTACTTACTTGACAAAACYGAAATGTTTCCTTGGAGTAACATACTCCTGACCATTTTTTGTGCGTGTATGCAAAGCTAAGCTTCAAAAGAGAACTATTTAATACCAAAACATAGTTTAAGCCTAATTTCTCCAGCAAGGAAGAGCACACAGCCAGGTCCCCCTCAAAACTCATTTCAAGTAGCAGGAGAACCAGTGGAAGAGAAATGGGTTAAAGGCAGGAAGGTCACTTCTACTACAAGCTTCCATATCAACCCCTTAGTCTTTGCCTCAGTTCCTTGGACCAGCACAGCAAAGCGCCAAGTTAAAGTGTGAAGAGCCACACTCAGCTTCAGCTCAGGAAGGCACCATCAGCAAGGCAACAAGAAGCACAATTTGCATTCATTTACCAAATGAGGGGGAGGAGGAAGGCAACTGTATTTAAGCTTTCACTAATTTGGAAACTGGAAGAAGCAAACCTCTTAGGCTATAATCCCAGGCATTCTTGGAATGTTACCCAGTGGTTCCTGTTGGGGCCACCATTCACTGAACCACATGTATCATCTTTTTTAAAAAAAAATTTAGATTATAATACATGTAATATCCTGCAGAGAGGTGGAACTGAAGGAAACCATCTGAAGGGGGCTGGGACAGCTGCAAGGCCAGCTCATTGCCCATTCTGTCCCAGGCAAACTTCACAAGCAGTAGCTTTCTGCTGAGTGGCTGAACAAAGCATCCTCTGTGTTTTTTGTTTTTGTTTTGTTTTTGTTTTGTTTTGTTTTTGTTAACAGGAAATTAAGCTTCAGACTCCATTGTAAACCTCAGCCTGCATGCTTATGTAGAAAGAGCTAAACAAGTTTTGGTCACAACTTTAAATTCTCCAGTGAAGGTCGGTGTACCAGCCTCCTGTGACTGTTAGCACTGGCAGAAGATGGCTCAGACCTTCTGGAGATCTGGCCAAGATTAATGCTGGGACCTGTAATATCCAAAWGATAAAGCCATGAAACTAAAGATATTTGTGGTAAGCTTGAAAACAATGGCCACCTTCTGGCAGTACAAGCTTTCTAGAGCAACATTTTAAGTACTGGTAGGAAGAGCAAAGAGCTAAGCAAGTCCCATTCCCTCTCCACGCACCTCAAAAGACACATCTGTCAATTTTTCAAGTCTGAGGACTGGGAAAAAGAAATAGCAATCTAGCAAGATTTCAGAGGAGACAACAACAGTAACTATGTGATGCCTATATCCCACCGATTCAACTGTGTTGCAGGAGATGGAACCTCCTCCCCACCAGTTGTCAGGCAGATCACTCTCTCATTGATTTTAGATTAAAAAGGAATTTTCTGTACTGATTTCCTCTGCAGTGACACCACCTCTGTTCTAATGACTTCCACACTTAAATGACTGCATCAGACCACCCTAGATCAGTGTTTTTGAACAATGAATTCAGTAACAAATCTGTGTAAGACAGGTCACCCAATTCACCTAAAACCTYCACAATGCAGCAATCTGGAGTCCTGTGTCCCCACAAGTCACTCTAGYTCCCTGTACTTGTATGGCAACAACTTCATATGGCCATTTCCRTCTCAAGAGCCTTCATTTTGCCACAGAAACATCAGCAGTGTGTCTAGGGCAAAGGCAAACTCCAGAATGAAGGGAAGATGAAGATCTCGCTTATCTACAGTACTCTTGTATGTAGATCACAGCATGCTGAAGCTACAGCTTTTCTTACACTCCAACCCAAAGCTATAATATTTCACCTTTTTACTCTTCAGAAGCTTTATTTAGTGTCACAATATTAAGAGAACTCAAGAGCCCCTTCCTATTGTTGACTGGAATCAAAAGACAAAAACTTTCCAAACACCATTAAGAGTGGTAAGATAAAAAGCAATTCTTTCATAGAAAGCACTGAAAGCTTTCAGGTGCACAAATATGGCTATATAGGCACCAGTGATAGAGGATTAAAATTCTACAATTTTTATAAGGTGAATTAATTAGAACATCTATTGCCTTAGTGATCCACCCTTGGATCAGCCCCCTGGCATAGGTCCAGGGGCTTCTTTGTCCTRTATCTTGTTATGTCTCCTAAGTTCTGGTACAAAACAAGATATCTTTCTCAGAAATTCTCTTCTTAAGAATAAGACTAAACAGCATTTCAAAAATGTGTTAGAAAGGTCTAACTTATTATGCTAAAACATGAGAAAGGGCAAGAAAAATACTAGAAACCATACAACTATATATTAAAAAAATCTACAAAACTACAATATATGAAAAAGCTAAGAAGCTTTAGGGATTACTRTCCGTGGAACATCCCAAAGTAGGAAAAAAGATGCTGACATTTGGGCAAAGAGGAAGGARCACAAGCTCTCACAGTTCCTACATCTGCATTCATATCAAACAGATGAKCATGCACCAGTGAAGTGGAAAGCACTTGCACTGCTGGCCATACAGTCACACGCTGCTGGAGATGTAACACAAGACCCCTCAAAGCACAGGCTCATGCCAAACACCACTTCACATTATGTGCTCTGGCCACACTTAAAACTCTTGTCACTGACAGCTGGACTGGAGCAGAGTTCATCCCCCTCAAGAAGTTACAAGTACCTACAAAGCCCTTCAAGCAGGTCCGGTGACAACTCAGTCCCCCACCCCTTCAAGCACTGTGCCACCTCTCAGTTTCTTGACACACCTCAGTTTCGGGCAGTGATTTTTTAATTATTATTTTAATTTTTTTTTATATATATATACCACAACAACTTTCCTCAGAGGGAATCAGTCCTAAGCAATAMAACACCTGCCATGCACTGGATTTATATGTTCTAGAGACCAACATCAAACCTAAGCTCTTTGCAAMTAAGGCAACTTCCTCATGCCCAGAAGAGAGATATGAACAACAAGCACCCAGGGACCACAGGCTTTTCAAGTATATTTTTCTAAACTCCCTTTTAAGCATAAATATGGATACTGATGCATGACCCTTTCCCTCCCACCACAAGAAAAAAAAGCCAGAAATCTCCACAGCAGCATGACCAGCTTTACCCAACTATAAAAAAATCCCAAACTGAAACAGCAAACAAAACCACAAAGCCAAAACCATCCTTCATTTTCCCTAAAATCCAACATGATTAAATGAGCATCTCAAGGAAAAAAACTTCTTGGGACAACAGAGTCTGTGATGGAGAAGAAAACTAATCTTCAGAGTTCAGTAAGTCCCCARATGGGGGACAGTGAAGGTCCAGCTGTGGTCAGCACCAGTGAAATGCCTGCTCCAGCAGGGGCACTGAAACTGCTTTTCAGGAATTGCAGAAGGCAGGGGGGGGGGTGCCAGAGGGTGGATTCACCTGGAATCAGCTCAGCAGACAACCAGACCTCCCTTACTCCCAGTAACTGCTGCACAAGTCATCAGGCTGGGTCAAAACCTGGTACCCAACTCCTGGTTCCAGGCACAGGGAGTCCAGGGCACTGCCAAAAGCTTTCACAACAGGAGGAAAACTGAAYTTTGCAATAACCCAGTATGTGCTGAGCACGTGCCAGCTCCCAGCAGCCCTCCTTAAAACTTTTTAAATTCCTTTTTTCTTTTTAACATTTTACTTTTTCCCTTTCTAGCTGTTTTCTTTCTCCCTTTTAATTTTTTTTCTATCTTAAGTGTGATTAAAATAGCTCTGTCAAGATACTGCATTTACAATAGTACACATACTGCTGACATTTGATTTCCAAGTAGGAAATTAATGTTATTAAAGGAAAACGAATTCATACAATGGTTCTTCACTGTAGCCAGGTGACATTTTTATTCCTTGCTGTAATCTAGAAAAACATAATTCTCTTGTTAGATATTAAAAAGATGGGGGGAAAAATGCCACAGGGCAGGAACCTTTACTAACTTCAGCATTGGTAACCCTCAAATAACTACACCTRAATGGTAAATTTGTTGAAAATGCCACACAGCTTCTTGTACCAAYATACTCACGGCCAACAATACCCTTCCTTCCCTTAACATACACTTATACACATGTTGGAGGAGGCGTCTAGCCCATCCTCTTTTTCCAACTCTGTCTTCACCAGACATGACCTACCAAATGTGCTGCTAGTCCTGGGTCACCAGCCTTTCAGCYAAGCACGGTTTTTTGCTTAATGCATGAAAAAACTGCAGGTGTCCAGACAATTCATGAAACAACAACAGATCACTGAGACAATCACATGGATATTCAATAAAGGTCCCTGTACAGAATTTCTTGTCACATTTCTTGTCACCTCCTAAACTGCAACAAAGGGACTAGTAAAAGTTGGAGAAGGCAGCAGCTTCAGGAATTGCTGTGGTACACAGAAAGCAGATAGAGCTGCTTTGGGAGGCTTGCTAATTTTCAGGTCAGGAAGGGCACTCTCCTAAAATAAAATATTAAAGGTGGAAAAAACATGTAGCAGCTGGGGAAGGAGGAAAAAAAKATCCCAAACCAAACATCATTTACATTTTCACCAGTATCTCCAGCAGACAGCTCCTGCTGGGCTGCACCCCCAGTTCAGGGGCATCAGAAGGCACAGCCACAGATAAGGCCACTCCAGCCTGCAGTTACAGGGGATGGCTGGATGACAAAAACATAGGTTGCTTTTTGGAGAGCACTGGCATCAAAGGGTGTGCACATTCTCCCAACTAACCTGGGCACACGACTCATCTGCAGCAATGCTGCCAGTTCAGAAACCGTATATATAGGTCCATTATACAGAGAGTAAATACAGCACTAAAATGGCATCACAGGTGAGAGAAGAGCAAAAGCATGTAGTCAGCAAGTGATGTTTYGCACATCAGGATATAGAGAAACACTTGGTATATATTCAAGACTCAGCTTCTCTGTGCAGTGATTGATTTAGGACTTGTTCCCACCCTCTGAAAGGCCAGTTCCTCCCCTGCCCTATCCCCATTTACATGTTCACAGCTCATCAGTGGAAATTCCTTTTCTTGGCCCTGCCAGCAGCAAACATTTTCAGAAGGCTGTCAGCCTGAAGTATACAGCTCACACCAGCTGAAAAATCCTTCTGCACAGGCATCTTCAGAATTTCAGGCTCTCTGCCACCCTCACAAATAACATCAATCACAAGGTTGCTGGTTTTAAATATGTCTGCTTAGAAGTATAAAAGCTTACTGGAGGCCTTCTGCACATCAGGAGCTCTTCATCCCCTGTTGTTCAGTGACAGTATTTTACACCTTTATGCAAGGTGGCTGAGAAACATAGGAGTTGTAACAAATTCTCTGCCATATCTTCAGGCACATTATTGCATGCTATCAACCCCAAATGCCATTGGCATTTAATTCAGAAAATATAAACAAGATTTTCATGCTTCAGATTTAAAAGGGTACCACCAGTAACAGTTAGACAGCCTCTAGCTAGTGCCACGAGTGAAGACAACAGAATCCCTTTAAAAGATTTAAAGTGTGTATGCCTTTTCCACCCTTCAATGCAGTATGTTACCATACAAAGCAGTATTTCCAATGATAAGGCAGTTCTGGCTTAGATGAATAAGAAAATCCCAAACATGCAAWGGCATATGGTTTTGACTAGATGCAGTAATTAAAAATCCAAGGTTAAAAAAGTCAGAAAGCAAACACAAAATCATCATCAAGTTTTTTGTTTTATTTAAGATTTTAGTTTTAATTCTGGAGAAAGAGGTACATTTCCTTGGTTTTAGTTTTAGCGTCAGGTTATAACCATGTTTATTCATCTGTTTCTTTTTTCCTGTCTTTTCAATACTGCACAAACGTCCAGAAACTACAGGGTTAAGTAAAAGCTGCAGGCAGAGGAGGTCAGAGGTTGCTCCTGATGGTGATCATGTGGCCCCAATGCAGTGCTATCCCAGAGTGCCCTAATCAGGTGAATCCTTTAAAAAAAAAAAAAAAAAAAAAAGAAAGAGAGACTGACAGAGGAGACAGAAAGACTGAAGTAAATATCACTCGTGTTTCAGCTGCTTATAATTATATTACGTATATGCTAGGTATTAAATCTGTGAATACTTTTAAAACATTAAAGTTTACTTGAAATCTAAAGCCAAAATTAAAGAAAAATCTTATTCTCCCCTCTTTAAACCACTCTTTAGCAACATGCCAGTTACTCATAGCTATAAGTGTTTTGTCTTTCAACACACTTCATGTCAAACTCTGACTGATGCAATAAAATCCCCTGCTAAAAAAAAGAAAAGAACCAACCCCAACATAGCAATTTCCCTGTGTAGTGCCACACTGCATGCAAAATAAATGCTGGGCCACTGCTTGCCCCACATGTTCAGTAAATTGATTTAAATTAAGTATGTTTTTCATGTTCTTGCATTTGATTCTGCATTGCATTTTTCCCCTACTGCAGATTGACACTTTTCCACTAGGCAGAAATACTCATGTGCAAAAGACGTAAGACAGTAATATTCTCCTTAAGCATTGAGACTGCATTTTGATTTCTCTCTCTCTTTTTTTTTTTTTTCTTAGAATGGTTAGAAAGTTATTTCAAACAGTGTATTTCAAACACCGGTTCTGCAGAAACTCAACAAAAAGAATGGCTATGACCCTGTGATGGCATTGCATTTGGGGGGGAAGTTTGATCAGGAACTGGATTCTTCAGAAAGAAAGATATGACAGGGAACAGTAGGTGGACATGGGGAGGAGTCAGGGTGGGACACTTCCTGCATTTCTAACGTTTTGGGTCTTATTTTTCTTTTTTTCTTTTTCCTCCTTTCCTAATGACGATCCAGCGCTGAGCTCTGTAGTAGATCTGTGGGGGTTTTACTGGGGGGTCTGAAGGCTGTCTGAAAGCCTGGAGGTGGGGAATGGAAGCTGGTGGGGTTTGAAGGAGGCGAGTAGGGATTCCAACTGGCTCTGTGCAGAGGGATCTGTGTGCCGAAGGGGTTACTGTGGTGCGTCTGTGATGGTGCTGCACTGGGGCCATCCACCTCTGTGAGGGCCTGAAGAGATTTTAGCCAATGTGGAGGATTGTCATCTTGAAGGGTGTCTAAACTGTTTCCTGTGGAGGCTGGGATACCTAAGAAAAGAAGAAAAAAAACAGGGATACAGGCAAGTCAGAGGAGAAGTAATAAATTGACCATGAAGGAGGTCAATTTAACCTAACAAAAAGYAACAATGAAAAAACATGATTAATTTGTACAGAAAATGCATTTTACATTATTATATGTAATTACCCTGCTGCAATACATATAGCATTAAATCCAGATAGAAAAAAGCTCACCCTCCGAACACTTCTTCATAAAACACACATTTTTCTATCAAATATTCTGCTCAAGAACTGCATCCCKGTCAACATGACATTACCACACCAAGCTGCCAGTACACTGCATGCTTCACCTTTTACTCTGCCTACTTGAATCATGCTTCAGCCTCTCTAACAGGGAAACACAACCAGACAGCCTTATAAAAGAGAGCTTTATAAACAAGTGGAGTACGTCCCTTTTTAAATAACAAAGTCCAGTGATTGCCTTCAGTGCCTCAGGACCAGCGACGCACATACTGGACATGCCATCCAGCAGAAGGGACACCTAGAGATTGACCCTACAAGGAAAGCACTGATCCACCTGACTGCCTGCAAAGGTCCCGGGCATGCATTGCAAAGGCCTGAGTGACGCTGTTATACCTAGAGGTTCCATAAAAATTCCTGGACCCTTGAGGTTTTGTGGATGGAAGCTGGAAGAGACCACCGCATACTGACTTTTTCTTTTTTTTTTTTTTTCCAGATGTAAATCAGTTTGTGCCAAATACCCATTTGATGGTTTGCCAGTGGAGCTGAAGGAGTGAGAAACTGTTACCTGTGATGATTGCGGGGTCCATCCAGCTGCCAGGGCTGTCCCAATTCAGGCTGTCGGTGGTGGCAGTGTTGGACGTTGGTACACTGTGGTTGGCGTTGGAGGGGGAAGAAGCATTGGGCAGTCCACCAAAGTTGATGTTAATGTTCGGTAGAAGTGCCCTTAGCCCGTCCTGCCATTCCTTCATATTTAAACTCTCTACAGAACTGCTGTTGTCTGGGAGATTTACCAACAAAAAAAATGAAAGATAAAAAAAATAAAAAGCTGAAGTTAGAAACAGATGTCCTTCTTTGGTGGGGTATGGGATTTTGCTTTTACTTTTTAAGCTAAGCATTTAATACTTTCCCTGTCCAAAAACTAGGGTCAATGTTTCCGTGATTGATGAATGACTCAGAGGGGCTGGCAGGTTTTAAACAAAGTATAAGGGAATGGGAGAAAGATTTAACTCCTCCCCCAATATGTATTTCCCCATTTTGGTTCAGAGAATTGAATAATCAAGGACACAGTGGCTCTCTCTATTACTGACAAGGGAAAATCTACCAGGTACTTGATGAGAATACCTCTGCTGCAATTCAGCTGCTTTATTAATGGGCAGCAGGCTCACAAGGGCTTTGTTTGATGCACATCAAAATGAAGAAAGGCTAGATAGGGCTTTGCAATAGAAACTGAACTTGAGAAACCAGGGAGGCTGAGGAAAATCACAGAAGTCTTTTGTTTTGTTATAGCTTGCTCATTCACAGCCCTACAGATGTTCTTCCGAAAAAAATGGTAATGAAGTTGGAGAGAGTGAAATCTCCTCTTGCAGTTGAAGAACAGCAGTGAAAATTCCTTAGAGACCTTTCAGAATAATTCCCGATAGAGAAATATCCTCAAAACTTTGGTAAGAAGCAAACCAGCTGGACAACAAAGCAGGCAAGTCTCAACTATTTGTCTAAATGTTTCAGGACACATATTGATAAAGAACAACAGGATAATAYGGCTATTGGCACTACAGCAAACAATCCCTCAACACAAAAGTTACACCATGCTATCTAGAACAGGCTATCCACTTCTGTGATTCATCTCCTGCTTTAAATATCTCAAAGTGAAACAACACAGACATGAGCATTCCAGTATTTATCAGCCAATACAAGAAATCATACTTCATTAACTTGTGGTCAACTATATTTCGAAAGGAAGTGTTAGGTAGTATGTTGGCACATAGTTGTCTTTTTGACAAATACCTAGAATACAACCTTTTCTTTTTTAAAGACCTCTGCCTATCCTATTGAAAAAAAGAACCTTGACTTTCACAATACTGCTACCATCAACGGCAGAAGAGATTTAAGTCTTCCTTACAGGAAAGAAGACTTAATTACAGGAAAATTACTGGATATCACTAACTTGCAACTTCATGTTGGACAGTAAAGTCAGCAGTCTCAATTGCTATCAAAACCTTCCCTGGCATTTTCTGCAAAGCTGAATGCTCAGAAAAAAGTGATGTCTCAAGCAAATACCTTTTTGTAATTAGAGGGGGGAAAAAAACCCCACAAACAAACAAAGAATACTTCTTGAAAATCTGTCCTTTCAGAGTGCCTGCTTTTTCCTTTGCAATAGTAATGCACAAAATAAATCCTTTTAAAGTTTTGGTGCAATATATTTTTTGTTAAAATCTACAATCACAAGGTTAAAAACAATAAATCAAAATTTTTTAAAGAACTAGCAGAAAATGTCCTCAAGAGATATTTGTTCACAACTGTCTTGAAGATCCATAAGCCCATTTGAGACAAGTTCTAAATGAACTTTTTGGACTAGAAGTAGTCAGCTCATGATCGCAGAAATCACTGCAACAAACCCTGCATTGTACACCATTACTTTCCATCTTTTTTCCCCTCACTGCTGCTTCAAAAAGCTTGTGCAAAGAAACACAGCTTGGTTTAATTATTTACTTCTACTACAAAGCAAAAAACATACAAAAGTGCTTACTGGGTACATGCAGGAATGAACGTACTCATCTCAACAACCTGTGAGCTACAGATCTGCAAGGGTCTCAATCACAGTCTTATACTAACCTCCAACACACCCTCAAAACTCTTGTGAAAGAAAATAAATGTGTAGTAAACTACACACCTGCAACACATCATTGAGGAAGTCTAATGAAGACAAAGCCTGCAGGATGTTATAAGAAACAGGATAGAAAAATAAATGTCACAGAGCATTAGGCCTCCTTGGGCTAAGACAATATGTATGTTTTTTTGCCATGTCATTCTTCATTTTGTAAAGACAATAATGCAGCACACGTAAGAGTCAAGAAAGGTAGCAAGTGTTTTGATACAAGACTCACATGGAATGGAATAGGCTGGCACACATTTGGTGAGGAGACACTGATGTCTGAGGCAGGCATAGTGCATCACTGCTGCGTACCCTCTCTAACACACAACAGGCAGTAAGAAACTGAGAAGACTGCTCTTTACCTCAACTATGTGTACAAAATCTATTTGGATTCACAGAAGTCAAGAGATGAAAGGCCTAAAAGGATTCAGTATCAATCAAAACGGTATCGTTTGCTAGCTATAAGARAGTTGGTTTATTAAAATCTTGTGCTGCTGGGTACGTAGACAATTTAAAAAAATTTAAAACCCAAGAAGCACCATATTGCTCAGATGTCCATAAAGTTCCTGCTTGGCTAAYAATTGCACGGAGCTTAAAAATAAAGCCCAACCAAGCAAACCAAACCCCCATAACAAATATGAAGCTTTCTCAGCCTTTAAGGAAAAATGACACAAATTATTATTTGTAATATGGGATCTGTTAAAGGATTAAAATGCATTAAGTGCCAAAGTAGATAGGATCAATAGGGAATGTAATGCTCTTAAACACTCCATGCACTACTCTCCAAGGCCTCAATTACTGGCTATGATACATAAAGCACCCAAATAGAATGTGAGTAGTCTCCAGGTATCATACACCAATACCCAAAAGAAACAACTAAATCAGCAGGTCTTAGCTGGAATCTGGCAAGTTTTAAATAGCCTACATGAAAATGCAAATCTATTCCAGAGACAATAGTTACTTCCACCAATGGAAGAAAAGTAATTCCTTCAGAAATCATTACTCATCCCTCACCTAGTTTGTTCTTACTGTTAAATAAGTCTATGCTTCATGACSAAGCTAGGACCATAGCTAAAAATAACAAAAGGTTAGCTCTCAGTAAATACAGATCTATTAAAAAAAGCATTTGACTATTACCTTTCCCTATGTCTAAACTTAACCGGTTGGAAGGAGTAATTTTCTGACTGTTAGCAGACTTCTCAACTGGACATTACAGCCTAGGTGTGTGAGAAAAAATACAGCACTACTTCCCTCTCTCAAGGAGTGGAAATGCTGTCTCCTTCCACACCCCCATTATAAAAGGCTTAAACTAACATGTCCACTTATAGCAGGAAAACACAGAAGAAAACAAGGCAAAACCCAGATGACTGCAAAGAAAATATTTTATTCACCAAGATAAATATGCCATTCCTGCCCTTATGCCCTAGCTTTGTCTTTCAAAAGAGAATAACCTGGTGAAACATCACTGAAAGCATCACTATTCATGTGAAAAACAGGCTCAAATACATATCCTGGWCTCCAGTCTTCCCTTGATGTGCTTTTCATAATCCTGTCTGGTCTAGTGGAAACTTGTGTTTTCAGGGGTGAACAGATCCCAGTTCTTGCACTGAAATGTTCCTGTGTCTTCAGAGGTACGACAAGGTGAAATAAAAGCACTTGTATGTAAAATTTGCAGAGTCAACCACTGTCTTAGAATGAGAAAAGAAAAAAGAGCTTCATCACAAATACAACTTTCCATCCAATCTAAATTTAAAAAGTTAACTTAAGAAAAAGAATACAACTGAGGAGCCTGAACATTAATTTGTGTAAAACCAGTCATTTAATGAATTTCTAAGTAAAATCGTTGCCCCATTATTAAATCCTAGCAGACAATCTGGTGGTTTTACCTCATCTTCTACCTGCAATGCCTTAAGACTATTTCTTCAAAACAAGCAAGCCAGTGTATATTTAGGGAAGAGTCAGTGAAGAGGATGATGTACAACAGTATTCTGGCTTAGCCATAATCACAATTTTTGAAGATGTTTGCACAAGTGTTTGCTGCACTGACACAGGCTGTTCCATGACTTTCAAAATTCTGACAATGACACTGCAATGAAGACCCAAGCATGTTTCAAATTTGGCAGTGTCATTTTAGTGACACTGAAACACTCATTCTTTTATACTGATGGGAGAGTACAACTTGAAGTTTTCCTGGTGTGAGACAAGCCCACTAAAATGAACATTCTGCAGTGACTAAACCATTTCAAATTATTGCCCCAATTCTGATACAATCCTATAGTCAAATCCAAAGCATAATTCACCCAGTACATGCTTCAATAAATATGACCAATAGTAAACATAATGAGATTGTTACATTATGTGTAAAGCAAGGGTATTTCTCTGCTCTACCAAATTGTATTCCAAGCCATTACAAAAGCTTAATTTCATGCTAATTGATTAAAACCATTAAATGCCTTTACACCAAGAGTCTTAAATATTCTAGTCCCACTGAAAAGCAAACAGTCCTGCAAATCTAGGTTGCAATTATTTGCTTATTTTTAAAGAAYCCATCAGTATGCCATGTGTGTAAACAAGACACACAACAGTGCGTCAACTACAGAAAAGCTTCAAATAAGCAAAATAAAATCAGAGGAAAACCATCATATGAGAGAAAAATAAACTGCTAGGCAATGCCACATACCTGACTGCAGAGTGGCAGCAAAAGAAGCATAAAGACTATTAAGATRTATTCAGCAATAGAACAGCTATTTCAACAACCTAACGGTAAAAAGGGCCTTGTGAAATCTTCAAGGATACTGTACAATAAACTTTGGAGCCAAAGAAAAATGAGAGGATAAAAGAGAACAGGACAGACTACCAGAAGGAGTTCAGCCAGAGTCTTTCAACTCAATTAAAACAAATGGGGCCACCAGAGCAGCATAGCCTTTCAAGGGACATCTCTGGTCCCAGTCTCTGCCTTGTGCTACCACATTCACAGCTAACAAAACTGTACATGCTTTCCCTGGAACAGCCTGCTGCCCTATTCAGAGAAGTGACTGGGGCTTCTMTTTTTTGATCTCAAAATGTCTTTCCACTATTGCCATTTCTGTTTTGAAAATAGTTATTATGACCATAATTTCTTTAGATCCTCAGACCAAAATTAACTTTAGATAAACTCAAAAGCCTTTAATCCAAAGCTTGTATACTTAAATATCAACAAAGCAGTTATGATAAGAACTGTATCTGTTCCACTTTAGTAAGAATAATAAGCTTGTTTGCTCACAGAATTTTTAAAACCATGAGTGAAATGACATTTAAACTTCTGCAACCTGAAGGRTTTCTCCCTCAGACTTCACTGACTGTGTGTATCTATGATTCCCAGCAATCCCTAAACAATGCTTAAACCAAACAATGATGTTTCATCCATTCACAGAGGCCTAAGAATGTCACTGGCAGATTAGAGAAGATGGAAACTGTCCACATTTAAACAGCAGTGCTGTCCGTCAGGAATACAAGTAGCCACTTCATCATATTAGGGAGACATCAAGTGACAGGAGCACTAGAAGATTAAGCTGTTTGCAGGGAACCTTTAAAAGCCTCATAAAACATTGTCTATACATGGGAAACAATTCAACTATTCACAAAACCCARCTAAGTGTCATTTCACAGTGCAAATTTCAAATGAAAGTCCTACAGTCATGACTGCTAAGAGCTGRGGAAACAAAAGATGCACACATACATGAAATTTATGTACATACACACACATACAAAATTGGCTTTGGAAGACAAGAGACACAAGTTTACCCTCAGCTTTAAAATAATGCAAATAAAGTTCCTTTTATCTTATTYCACATTGATTTCCATGGTTATAGTAATTCCACTCAATTTAAAAGACTGCCATGTAAACAAAAGCACACTATTCTTCGATTTCAAATAAACCCAACTGCAACTTAACTTGCCAGTTAGCCAACTTATCAAGCAGAATATATTAATTCTAAAGTATACACCTGAAAGGGGAAAATAAGACTTTCTAAATAATTTTCCTTTTTGATGATGATCTGACAGTACAACTTTTAAGCCTTCTGTGACTAAGCAAGTGTTGTGAGTTAGAAAATATAATYTATTTTCAAGGGAAATCCCTTCTACAACATTAGTATGGGGACAATAAGAAGACTCATATTTGCTCGCATCTACAGTGTCAGAATTTTATTATGTTTGAGAAAAGCAATTTTACATCAGGTRTTCTGGAGAGATCTTGTGATTGACTTACACTCACCATGGCTCAAGTGACCAGATCTAACATACAATTATAGCTGCCAGCTACCCAATTTCAATCTACAAGTAAATTCCAAAATGAGATTCTAAGTTGCTTTGAAAAACACACTTGACTTCCTACAAAATGTTTCCAGAGAATTCCACTATTTTTTATTACTAGCTTTTTGAGTTTATTACTGAAAATGCATAGTGGTCAACTGCAGGACTTGAACCAAGCTGGGGTCCACTATACCGCATACAAAATAGACAATATATTCTGTAATACTTCCATCTTGGTCAATAAATAAYCTCTTTCTTTGCATGAGTTAACAAGATCCATCTCATCCAAAGAAAAACAAAACAAAAAACTTTATAAGAAAATAGCTTTTGCTGCTGATAATCCTGAATATTACCATAAAGCTAAACTAAATGCACAAAGATTTAAGATGCTGAAACAAATGAAATAGATACTTGAATCCTACACATAGAACTGTTTCATTAAAAAGTTCAGAAAGCAAGCAATTCTATTCATTTGAGAAAAAAAGTTGATTTTAACCTAAGATGCTTCCTCTCACATCATACATCAGGGCTCAATCTAACCAGATTACCCTGTTGGTCAATAGAACAAACTCTGACTTCACATGAAAATCCCCTGAGTACAAATGTCCTTGTGGGTACATGGATAGATACATGCATAAATGAAAATAAAATATTTGATACTTGCCCCATGGGCAATGCAACAACTAGAAATAGCAAACAAAAAACCCAAGATCTTCAAAGTTAYAGCAACAATTAGCAAGAGCCTATCTTGTTACAGAGATTCTGGATTCCAAGAATATCCAACCAATCAACCAAACCTCTGACTCAGACTGCAAGACCAGCAATAGCACAATGAAAGCATACTCTGACAAATGATAAACTCATTTTTCATTTTCCCACATCTGTAGCAAACAATTAAGGCTGATACATATTTGCAGATTATTTCAATAATTCTGTGGGAAAATTAGACAAATTGCAAGAAAGCAGAGTTTTCACCTTCCATGACATGAAATTAATTTTGATTACTAGATGCTGACTTTTAATAGAAGTGACCTATTTTTTAAATAGATGGATTTTGTAAAATAATTCCTTTGAGGACAAGAAGAAGTTCAAATGAGGTTKTGATGTAGAAGGAACCGAGATATGGCAAATGATGGAAATTTTTTTCTTTTTGCCCTTAAATGTAACTTGGCATCACTGGGAGGAGAAACACTTTTTGCAAAGYTGCCCCTTCAGTTGCTGCTATTCCTTCAGGATTCATTTATGCTCCTCCTCCAATACAATTTAAAAAACATTATGTTTGCTCTCTCAGTTGTTTTTCAAGTTTATGTGGAAAGCCATGAACTATCTGTACTTTTTGCTGAAATGCATCAATCGTAAGTGGTATTTTGTTAAACAGASTTAGAAAGAACCTAAGTTTTAGGTCCATGTCAAGGCACAGTCTTTTGTTAGACACTGGTACTAAAAGGTGGCACTGCCAGGTGCAATCATTTCCAGTCTTTAAAAGGAAAACGCCACATATGTAACATCACTAAGACAGCTGCACCTTTTAACTCATGCCAGTGACTTATTGCATATTTTGAAGTGACTTCACTTCAAAAGCATCAAAGAGAACAGCATCCCAAGGCTAAGCATCTGCCTGCTGGAGGAAGGAAACACATTACATCAGACAACAGAACTAGCTCTTCTGCTACTGCAGGGCTGTCCCAAGATCTTACCAGYTACCTGTGAAAGGAAACAACCTTTCCAAAATATCGTGAACCAGTCCTAAAGAGGTTCTATTAACAATAAATGCAGTCTTCCAGCCCTAAAACCCAGGCAAACCCCAACATTTAGTACAGCTGAAGTTCCTTTGGTGACACTACTACAGACACGAACAGTCATGAAATTTGATGTGAAATACCTCCCATCAGCTTGTCCCCTCCCTGTTTCCAGAAAGTTACCAAAAAAGCTGTCAGGACTGATAGTCCAGAATGCAAATTGGGTCCACTACTCAGGCCACCTATTTCAACCAACCCCATGTTTATTTCAAATATAGTAGAGTTAATGTGATTAGCCATTCTTTGATACATTGCAGCTAAGTTGGAGGATTTTTTCTTTGTCACATACATATCCTTCTTCCAAAATCAAATGACACATTTAAAAATAGGCATCTTGCTACCCAAAAAAGGAGGATGCTTGTCTTTCACTGTCGTGCCTAACAATCTTGCAGTCAAAGATTTTTAAAAATTTTTAAGAGCTTAAAATTAAGCTAGAGAGATGAAGACAGATACTTATGTATCAAGCCTTATTTGAAATGGTATCACCTATACAATCATAGGAAAAAAATTCCATAGGATTTAGAAAACAGTTGCAGTATTAGTACTGAAAAGGCACTGGAAGGAAGGGTGGGTGTGTTAGATGAGATTTTGAAACAGCTGGAGAAGTAGCAGGACTTAACGGACAGGTGCTGTGGATGAAGTTCTCTGAGAGATCATGAAAAGATTAGACCAAGGAAGCCAGGCCTTCGTAGTAAATGTGGGAAGTGTATGGGAGTTAAGGGACCATACACCAGAGCTAAGAAAAGGAATATCCACAGCAGATTTCAATCTTGACATTGATTTAATATTTTGGAAATTAATCTGAAATCCCACTTCCATTTAATTTATTTTAAACTTGAGTGCATAAAGAAAACCACTAAACTTCTCCAGAGAAACAGAAATGAGCAAGTTTATTTTCAAACAGGATTAGTTCTATATTGTGCCAAACACTTCCTCTTCGTCAGCGAAACAGAAAATTAGTTATGATGGGAAAAAAAAGAAGAATTAATTTCAAGGTGGGGATACACACAGACACAAAGCATCTCCCAAAGAGGCAGGATGGAGGACCAAGGACCTCCACAATAAAAATGGGGTGCTGCAAACGTAAGGACTGGTAAGAACAAAATGTTCAATGGCAAAGACTGTGCTAACAATAATTTTTGTTGAGGACAACAGGATATACAAAAATCAGTAAAAGCARTAACAGATGAGTGTTTTTTACAGAAGATACTTTTCATTTCACAATTYAAAGCAGTTTCAAATGAGCAATGACCCTGTTATCAAGGCAACACATCCACTTCTGAGAGGAGCTGCACAGCACTCCAGGAAAGAGAAAAGCCTTTGGAGATGCCACACATGGCACCTACAACTGTTAGTTGTATCAGCCAAGATATTCACCAGATTTTCTATTTTCAATATTTACACCTAATCAGAGAAAGACCCAGTTATAAGCAGCCACAGATCTAACCAGGGGGCACAGAAAAGATGATAATCAGCTGCCATGCTTTCTGCCCASCTGCTGTTAGAAAATATCAAGGAAGAGCATCAAGTGAGCAAGTGGTCTTCTCTAAAAGATTAGGACRGAAAAGTAATGGACTAAGGAAACCAATATTGGTAAAACAGGCATTAAAACTTTCATATATTGTCAAGTCAAGAGGAAAATAGAGGAAAATGTTTGACCATGGCATCTAAATGAAGAGATGTGTTGAATCACACTGCTTGTTGGCAGGGTATGGGATTAATTGCATTTTGTACATAGCACTTAGAGGATTTTAATTTTTACAGTGTGCTGAATTAAACAGTCATACCACATGGTCCAAACCCTCTTTTAAAAAGGCAYAGTAGAAGAACACACCCAAAACCCCTTATCAAATTATTATCCTGAGACCACAGAAAAATTTCAGCTTCTATGACATAAATTCTTTTTTTCCTTCCAAGGCAGTATAAAACAAAGCACTGGGTATATGTTTGTTTGTTTTCAGGAGATAGAAACAGCCCAGGTAGAAGAGACAAAGACCRTAAAAAAGACCAAATAAGAAATGTGTGCCTCAAATGGAAATGCAGTTATGTTATGAGAAAATATCATGTCAGACAAGGAATCTTAGTATTAAAGGGAAAGCATGTTAACTCTAATTCTGACATTTTATCCTTTTTTGTGAATGAAGTCTTTAAATAATATGATCACAGCCAACATATAGGAATCTTCTCTTGTTTTACTAAAACCTTGTCCACAAGACAGCATTAGGGCAAGAATGGATTTGATGTTCAAGACAAGTTCAATAGCTGGGGGCATAGAGGCCAGAAAACTTAGAGCAGGAGAAGATGCAACACCATAAATTGTTTAGGAATGGAAGAGCTCAGGACTTAAAATAAGTGGGAGGAAGCTGGACCTACTAAACAATACAGTCATTGCTTTGTCCTCTCTGCTATCAGCTACAGCTTCACAAAAACCTAAACGCAGCCATGACATGAAAACACRTGCTAATCTGTGTCTGGATAAGGAATGCAACACCACTGGTACAGACACTACTGGGTGGCACCCAAAATTAATAGAGCTGTCTACTCATTTATTGTCTCATCTTTAAATATACATAAATATGTACATCTTTATTGATGGTATTAACACATGTAAGCCACAACATCAAAACTAAGAGGTCTTGAGAGAATAAAATTTTGATTCTTCATTATATTCTATTACACAGACTTGTGATATTCAACCCCATTGTTTTGAAATTTTAGGAACAGCTCAAAGAAACCTACTGCAGTTTCCATATCAGTCAGCTGCATGGTTAAAATATCTTTATGAACTTTACAATGGTTATCTCCAAAGACAACAAGTAAAACCTTTTTCCCCCTATCTTAAACAGGGTTTAATTCTTTATGCTTCCTATCTGTGTCCACTTGACTATTTCCTCTATTTCGATTTTTAATATATGTATAATACACATAAATTGCTTCTATTCAAGAAACACTTAAGACAATGATTGGAGACATAGGATTTAATTTTTAGGCTGCCCTGTGCAGAGTCGGAAATTGGACTTGATCCCTGTGGGTCCCTTCCAACTCACGAGTTTCAATGATTTATTTGGGAAGAATATATACATATTATTGTGTAGGAGTAGTCTTAAGAAGAGTTCAAACTACCTCATTATTATCAAATATAGAGGGCTTACAATAAAGTTTTACATTCAGGATAATTATGAAATTAATAAGTAATGGCCAGTGTTTCAAAATGGCAAGTATTTCATCTTGCAGATAACTGATGGGGAAAGTGGACTAATCACTTAAAACTTTTCCTAATACTTCTAACTCTGTGACTTTGTTACTATACTTCTTCYATGTAACAAAATCAATGACTACCAACCACTCAGTAAATCCTAGAAATTAAACTATGTTTTTCTATTTTCAAATTATTCATATGCATACATCTTATCTTATAAGCATCTGTCAAAAAACATACTGTTAATCTGACTCCTACCTTACTCCATGATCCCATACTATACCTATTATTTTTGAACACACCACCAGGCGTAGAGTAGCAAAAATGATAGTGTATTAGCTATCAAATTACAAAGAGTTTCCTGTTATCCTATAGGAACATAAAAACAAGGGCACACACCAACCCACACTGCTGAAAGTAAATCAATCTTTCCTTTCACATTATCTGCAGAACAAAGCATAGCTGCTGGCCAATATTCTTAGGATAACTTACATACAATCTAGGGTAAGATTGCTTTTAGCAACAATCACACTGTCCAGGAAAAAGTACTGAACTTTTCTCCTGAAGCACAGTTAAGAGTTATAATTACACAGCAAACCAACTAATTAATCCCTCTCCAGAGAGCAGAAATAAGATTAAATTGTCCCTGAAAATGACAACATGTAACATCTGCTAACAATACAAGGTCTGCAAGACCATACAATGGGGGAAGCAAAAAAAAAGCTACTTTGGGAATCAATCAGTCAAAAAGTTAATTTAAATGTGGGTTGGGGATACATGTATGCCTGATGAATATGACATATTTCAAGAATATGCATAATAAAACTATGAAGTCAATCATGTGTTATTGTGTCATTTTTCTGGAAACCGCAGAATTAGTTAATAAATACTACTTCCTCTGAGAAACAGGCAACCAAATTCCACATAGAAATTACTTTAAAATGAGAGCTTAATAAATTAAAACAAAATCTTAAAAAAATTTAAAAATGAAAAAATGTAGGTAGCCTGTGTTCCTCCATTTCAATCAGGTACGAATCACAGAACAGCACTGCTGGAGYTGTGAGGTTATGAATACAGCACAGATCTGATTCTCAAATAAACAAAAGGCAGCTTCAGCAAATTACATTGAACATGTCTCACATGAGCATTTCAAATTCATATGAATAATAATGCCTGAAGCMGAAGCAGCAGTAGCTTAGAATATACCATTTTCTTCATACAAGCTTCTATACCACAAATACATTCAGTGAAATCARCTCATCTTGAATTTAGAAAGCCTAGAAAATATTATACTAACATCATATGAATTTATGGAAGTTACTAGATCTGCTTGTTTTGACATAAAGGTACAAAAGGGTTGTTTAAATGGAACAGGCAGACACACAGAACAATGTGCCTGTTCTCACTCCACTTTTTTTTTACCAATGACTGGTTCAGTATTATCTACTTTAGGAATTTATAATCCCATAAAAAACTGTGATCAAAGACCTTAAGAAACATACAACTTTTAGAGCAGTAGAGGGTCTCTGATACAAGACAGCATATGAAGTTTCATCTGCATTTAGTTTCTTTTCCTGTTACATCTGAACCAGCCAAGCTGATGACATTTACTAAAACACCCTAATATAGAGAAACAAAAGAGCCAAGTAAAAGGAGCCTCAGATGTACTACAACTAAGTGTTCTATACTGCTAAATAGCTATCATGATATACAGCCTTTCTAGCAGCTAGAGTATTTTATAAAGTACTGTAATTAAAGTCTCATACACAAGTTCTCTATATTTGGATACCACTTTCTTCCTCCAACCCCACCAGACACCTGCATCTGTAAATCAAATGACRAAACAAGGAAAATTCTATAATTATATACTCGCTACTGACAGATTAAAAACAAACAAAGAACAGGATTTTTTTCAAACCAAATATAAAAGTAATTGAGAAAACTGTACTCTGGATGCAGATTAAAAAAAGATGGAATAATCAATAAATGAGAAACTATTAAGTCACCACATGAAAAAAGAGCTATGAGGTCATCTCCTGACTTTCAAATTATTTGTACTTCTCAAGCAGTTAGAGCACTAAAGAAAACCCTAGGCACTAAAAAACAAATAATCAATACAAATACTACAAACTCATAACCCAGCAAACTAAACCATAACTATAAGACTTCATCTGATTTGTGGCAGAGGAAAAGAAAAAGGAGCAATCTGTTCTTGTGTAAATGATTCTTTTTTCAAGATACATCAAAGCTGACATGAAGATCACTTCGTTGAGAAGTGTTTGCACTGCAACAGCTGCTGCTACCTGTCAGCCAGTCAATTAACAATGTTTTCTATAACAAGAGATTAAGACCAACTCGAAGGAACTTTCCATGGTTACTACAGCAGATGTTTTAGTATGCAGAAAATATTTTCATATTAATTGGTTCTAGMAGCTGCATACAAAAAAGGACATACTTAAATATCAATTCTTTTACCTTAAAACATGTGGGGGAAGTACATGGCCTGGGCTGTACATCAACCAGCATCACACAACCTGTTTTTCAAAAAGCTACAAGTCTTCTACGAACACAAAAAGTTCCACTTTCAAACTACAGTTAAAATAACACAGTACTTCTGCAAACCTAGAATCAACCTGTACCATGAACAGATCTTTTTCAACACTTAAGGATTTTTCTGGTCCCCCAGTCCAYAAGATAGTCTTGTTATTGACCCCTCAAAGTAGAAGTTTTTACAGTTGAGTAGCAGAGTTGAAWAGTGATGTCTTGCTGTGTTTCTGAAAGCTCTATGCAGTTTGGGGGAAAGTGAACAACAGTGCAGCTGCGGATGCTGCACTTTTTTACTCAATGGCAGAAATAACTTTTTTTTTTTTAGTTCAACTAGCATCAGCCATTTTAGGCTCAAAACTTTGCCACTGAAAGAGTTTTGAACTATTTGCATTTGCAGTCTGGACCATGTTTACACTTGAATCAGCCTAAAGACCCTACAGGAGTACTGTAGCTGCAGTAAACCTTGAAAGAGGGCAAAGTACAGGCAAATAACAGCCGAAATTATCTCCTGTACTACAGCATCAAACACACACTTAACTTTTTCTAGGTCACTTTCTTACAGTATACCTAGCACTTCTAAAACCCATGAAACAAAAATAATCTGCAAACATCTCCAGAAGCAGTTTTCTCCACCTCAAGGCTACAAAGAGCTAACAGAGACTTTCAACCTGCAGTTCATTACACATTTAATACATTTTTTCCCCTGTTACAAGAATCTGTTTGGGACAAACTAAATTGGAAGTATGGAAGGACTTCAAACTCCAGAAGTGAATTTTTAATCAAGACAATTATTGTTACAATTAGCTCCATAGTTTTAATGTTTGATGTAAGAGCCTATTAATCCACGTAGGGCAGCCTAAACTAGCCTCACTGCACATTTATTTTTCTCCAACATCACAATCCACAGAATCAGAATGAAWCCTCTTACACACATTGCAAGCATCCATTCAGTGAAGATTAGCACAATATTAAGGGCAKCTGAAGTACAGAAATGAACAGTACTGAATGTTTTATTGTCCAGCCATTTGATTATGCGTAAGAGGGAACAGCCCAGCCAAGACATCTGGCACAAATTACCATCATTACAATTTCTTGAACGACTTTAACAACTCTGGTCAACACCTGCATGCCAACATGAAGTCACAATGCACTTCCAGGGCCTATATTTTAAGTAAAGCCAGTCTGGCAAGACTGAAGAACCAAAATACTGATCTGCTTTGGCATAAAATTAAGCGGGCACATAATACTCCACCTTCCTTATAAAGCTCAATATTTACAAGGCTAAATATCCAGTTATGTTTTTTTAATGAAAAGGGCCTATTTAAAACAATATTCCTCCCTTTGCCCATAAACCTAGTATGACAGTCAAGAGATACCACTCTATTGCTTGTTGCTGGCTATTCCCATTTCCTGTTCTGACTCAGAGAAGCTGAGWGCATGAATTAAGTCATAATCACGGCTGTCCCTATTCACCTACCTGATATAGGGATCCCTCCCAGACCTGTGCTGTGTTGTGGTGGGAGATTCAAGTCCAAGAAATTACTATTTGAGGTGGGATTTGCTGTGTGGTTCAAGTGCATGATGCTATTGCGTGGGAAGGCCATCCAAGGATAGCGAGCTGCTTGGCCTGGAAAACTGAAGGAGTTGTAAACTGCTCGATGCTGTTGAAACTGTGGAAACCTCTGTGGCATGACTGGAAAGGTGCTACTGAGAGAGTTGGCATTTGTGGGTGCAGCAGGATGCAGGAATCCAGAACCCGGCCCTTTGGCAGTTGTAGTGTGTGGGGTAGGGTTCTGAAGAGACGTGGGCGAAAGGGAAGGTTGGTCTTGGACTGACAGTTCCTTCTCAATCAGGTCTGCTAAGGCTTTGCGGGTGATGTCAAAAGGATCAAACCCTAAGTCGTCCTCTTGCTGTTTGGAGGAACCAAACCCAAAAGCTGCTTGCCAGTCTGTGGAGGAGGATACTGGTATAGTTTCTGTTGGAAAAGAAAGCAAGGATTTAGAACAAGAATTAGAAACAGTTATCCATATAAAAACTTCAGCCTGTGTATTTGACTGTGGTCGGTCATCTTTCAATACTACTTTATACGTTTCTCAAAGACACGTTATTAATTAGCTTAGAATGTCATTTTCAGATCAAACYGTCACAGATTTCTACTAGACGTGAAGTGTTAGAACTAGCAAATAACATTTTTACTGCAGAAGTGCTCTGGTCTTGAACTAGAGAAAAACCTTATCCAGTAAGTATTTTCAGGAAAAACCCCAAGKAGAAAGAGACCAATGAACATTTGCTTAGAATCTTCTTTACCCCATAGTACTTAATGTAAGTGTGAACAAGCAGAGTTTAAACAAGATTGTTACTGAGTTCAATATTTTGCTTTCACTATTAATGCTGTGCATGAAAGATAAGCAGGACATTCCCTCTCAAAAGAGCCTCACAGCAGTGGTTCAAAAAGCAAAACTAAAACCAACCAAAAAAACCCTCACAAAAAAGCCCCAACTGTCTACTATTACGAAGCCAAATTCTTGAGAAGGCACAATGATAAAATAAACAATGGAACTGCATTACAAGATTTTTTTTTTTGAGGCAGTGTTGCAAAAAAAGTTATCAGAATTCGTCTTCATTTTCAATTACTACTTTTTTCCTGATAGTTTTAAGTTTCTTGTTCAGGTCCAGTGAATGCTGRATCTATTTTCACAGTGTTTTTCCTCAAAATTGTGGTCAAGCAAGCTGCTAAGTACAAGCTAGTATCACTCGCAACATCTACTCCCTCTGCTGGTAGGGAACCGTTCCACTGCTTTAAGAAGGTTCAGTATCCTCTCTTAGAGAAGAAATGTACACTTCTATTTTCACTCTAAAGTCCACGATGATAAAGAATTGCTAGGAYAACAATAACTTCTCCTTTCTGTTCTTATTTAAACAGCAACCATACATTTTATATGATCYCTACTACCTGCAAATTGTCTCTCACTGCTACTTAATCCTCACAAAATTAGTGAATCAAGTACCTTAGCAGCGAGTAATTTCCTTGGTAATAAGTATTGTTTACAAACAGAATTATGATATCCAGAAGCAAGATAAACATCAAAAGATGAATAATCACTAAGTAAACCAACTATGTTATATTATTTACATTCCATTTATACTGATACKGTTTCATTATCTTTTTTAATAATTMACTCAGATTTACAATTTGTGARCTCTTAAATATTGTGAACCATTCTCAAGACTATATAAATACAACTAAAATGATGTTTCATGCATATGATRTGGTATTTCATAGGAAAGTATCTGGAAAACACAGGTATCTTTCAGCTGACAAAATTAAACATAATTTGTCTGAATTTACAAAATCTCACTTCAGAAAGAGAAATATTAGGCACCTTCAGGTAACCATGCAGGATACTAAAGAAATCCCTGAATTCTATAGAACAGCTTCTGATATTAGAATTACAGATTATCACACCAATATAATACTGACACCATATATTTTCCCCACCCTCAATAAAAACCTGTGACTAAATGTTAGAGCATACATATCACATCCTATGCATGTTGCTAAGAAAAACCAAAATAAGCACTGATAATTTAGCCATGCAGCCTGAAAGCTCTGTAAAGTTTCTTTAAGAAGAAACCCTATGGTCAGTGCAATTCATTTGCAGTCAAGTGACAAATTTGGACCATTTGTAAGAAGGGAAAACACAGTATGGAACAAGTCCTAGAGTTTTAGTTCTACAGTTTTAAGCTCTGTGCAACTCTGTACAAGTTTTGAACAACTACAAAAGAAAGGAATACCCAGCCATGTAACCTGAGGATGTACCTGATGTGAAGAGGCTCTGAGGTTCTGGTGCTGTGGGCCAGTCACTTGAAGTCTGTGGAGAGCTGGGAAATGGAGGAAGCCCACTGGGAATGGGGTTAGGGTGCCGGAAGTTGTCAGAGAAGAGTGACTGTGATTCTGTTACAGCCCCTTCAAAGGGAGACCGTGCACTGTGATTAGATGAACTGATGGGTATAACTGGATTGGGTTTTGTTAAACCAGGTGGTGGTGAAGGCGTGTCACTGTTTGTTATCTACAGGAAAGAGGGAATGAGAAAAATTAGGACATGAGTTTATATATAAAATATTCTTCACTAATTCAGATGAAAAATATCCTCAAAACATTTGGCCACAGTTGGGTTTGTTAATATATAGCTCAGCATTAGGTCAAACAAAAAATCAACAGCGGTAATTTTAAACAACATTTTAAAATCTATCTCAGAATCAACTAATGTGGAAAAAGACTTTGGAAATCATTGAGTCCAACCTATGACTGAACACCACTGTGTCAASTAGACCAGGGCACCAAGTGCCACATCTAGCCTTTTCTTAAACATCTCCAGAGATGGAGACTCCACCACCTCCTGAGACAGCTTGTTCCAAAGCCCGATTATGATACACTTCAGAAAATACTTGCTTCTCCAGCTACAAGTTCCACTAAGTCCTCAAACCCCACTGCTATTTTCAGAGCATTTATCTTTGTGTCTTACCTGCTGAGAGCTGTCACCATTTCCTATACTGAGGGAATCTGAAGGTTTGTCTATAGGGCTGCAAAAGTGGAAAGAAAAAAGACAGTAAGAAACTCAAGTATTTAACAGGAAAAATCAACATTGCTTTTGGAGTGGAAGGCAAGCCTTAAAATAAAGACAAAGCAAAATTAATAAGGAGGAATTAAGAAGGAAAAAAGTCCACTTATTTTTTATGAGACTGCTTTTTTAATCCTAAGTATTCCAATAATTTGTCATGTACCACAATGCTTTTCACCACTGTCCACTCTGCTTGCCAACCRCCTTAAGGAACAAAAGAAAAGCTTCAAACATGTTCACAGCAACCCCATGCCATACRAAAATCCAGAACTCTATACTATGGCAGTATTTTGTAACAGTCAGTCCATCTATGATACTACTGTAAAGAAATTGGAAATCTTTTCAAATACACAAGCTTTCAGTTTGCATACAAATACTAAATAAATCTGGGAAGAAATAAAACATTAAATTATTRATTTAGTACTGRYGGCAAGTTAAACTTCCCACCAGCCTTTAAGATTTTAAYTAGCAGAAATTAGTCCCAAGTAAGAAAACTGAGGTTTGAGATGCCAGAAGGGGAAAAAATACCATAAAAAACTGCCAAAAATAAGGATAATATAAGATAGAGCAGAAAACCACCTCAGAAAGGCGTTCACTGCGAATTATCATGACTTGGCTGAACTGGCACAYCTCAGGATTCAAGATGCCTATGGCATATGTGAGCTACCCTAATGATGCTAAATACCACACTAATGAAACAGCATTATTCAAGTTCACACTAAAATCTTTGCTTTGCAACTTAAAGATACTCTCATTTTCATCTACTCATGAGACACGATGCACAAGCAATCAGGCTGCACAAGCCARTAGACAAATTCTAGAAACAAGAACCAGAATTAAGAACATAAAAGGCCACAGTGTGGTACAAGTCAAATCACAGTCATGATGTTAGCACAGGAAAAATATATGTAACAATTTCTTTTAACTGGGTGCAGACTTCAGATTCTAAATAGATGTTGTTTTCAAACAGCCCTTACTGCTGCAAWGTTTAATTACTGAATACAGCTATTTAATAAGGTCTACAACTGGTAAGACTGCTTCCTCTCAAAATTTTTTCCCCTCACCCCAAAATTACTTATTGAATCCAAGCAGAATTACTTCTCCATTCTAAAGAAATTGTGTATGAGTAGTCAGGAATAAATTTTTTTGTGAAAAAAGAGCACTGATTGAATCAGTGTCTTAAATACATAAATTAAGCTGAAATATTTATAACTAGAAAAGAAAAATCACTGCATTACTCCAGTGAAGATTTACAAATACTCTCTACTAAGTGATCCAACAGCAAGAATAAACCTCTTTCATGTGAAACAAACTGCTTTTTCTAAAAACCTATAGCACAGAAATTTGCTGGAGACTCTTCATGTCACAATCAATTCTGATTGTAGAGCTGATATTCCAGTTAAATTCTTTTCCTATAGCCAACAGTCACAATACAGTTTAAAAAGCTATGAGTAAGACAACTTTTACTGATAATCTAAATGATGAAAGTGTTTCCTTATATTTGAACCTGCCTAAGGAGCCTTTATTTGCTAGACACACTTTCAGCCCCAAGGAATGAACACGAGTACTCAAAATCTATTGATYACAATACTTTTATTTATATTTAATACATTATTTTCAGGAAAAAAAGAAGAAGAATTGCACCTCACTAATGAGAAGCAATTCACAGGCTCTCTGACCACTCCTCAACAGGACTGCTATTTAGCCTAACAAGAAGGTACCACTTTCAATAACACTCTCCATTTTAATGCTTTGGTTCAATATTGRTTTAAAATGAAGATCAGCTACCTACTCAGCAGCACCATTCCTTGAAATATTAGGCTTTACCTTGCTATTTTCCCATCCAACCTCTAAATGAGCCTAACATTTTTTACTTAAAAGGGTCCATAAACAACAAACCAGCATGACTACAGACTTAAGACTGGAACACCAGTTCTATTCAAGGAAGACATCAAAAAACAAAAGATGTCGGCTGGCAATAAGASGTTATTGTAAGCAGATGAATTACTTCCTCCACACAAAGAAGCCTCAGTTGAATCTGCTGCCCTGTTGTCCCTCAGAGTGGTATTTGGGGAACCCTTTCCTCTKGAGTTGTGTTTCTGGAACACATTACTGGAAGGAAGTGATAGATACTTTAGCGCTAACATTTAACTTCCCTCTATTGAACCTTTTCCAACTAACAAGCCTCCTTATGTACAACAAACAGTTTTTGTGGAAGCTCCTGCATAGAAAAAATGGAAGGGCTCCTCTCTGACTGGGACTGTGCAGTCGTACAAACTGTTGATGGCCTGGTTATTCTGCTGCCCTCAGCCCTTACCTGTACTGTCACTTACTAACTTCATGTCAGRGTTCTCCTGCACAGTCTGCCAATCAGTATTTTGGACATGCTCTCTGCTAAGCGCAGCTTTTTGTGACCTGATCAGGATTTGAATCCAGCTCTCCAGCCAGAGAGACTGAAGAATCATTCCCTCCACACCAATCAGTGAGAGAGAAAGCAAGCTATCTGAAGTATAAAAGGCAGCACAATTACCCGAAATCTGAGTCTGCACCATCTGGAGTCATGTGTTCTGGGTCTGTGCCATTTTCTAATATAGGAGGCGTTTTCCTGTGTTCCATTGTTAAACCGTTGGCTGATCTACTTGAACTCTGTAATGATGGCCAGGCATCTTTGTTATTACTGTTGGGTCTGGAAAAAGGCAAGAGTAAAATAAAAAAAAAAAAAATAAAAGAGTTCAAGTTACGAAGAAAGTGTTTTAAAAATTGTAAACACTGGGGAAATAAATCCTTGTGCCAGACAATCTGTAAGAATAGATTTATCTGGGTAAATTTTTCAGATTTTACATGGCGATGACTTTAAAAAAAAATTTAGTAGGAGAGGTAGGGTAGAGAGAAAACCAGAGGGAATTCTGTTTTCTTTGCTGAATAGATAGCTGCTTTGCTGATGCTAAAGTCCAAACTTGCCCATTAGGGGGAGAGGAAAAAAAATGTAAATAAAAATGAAAAATGCCATCAACAGTTCAAGTGTCCAGACCTTTGCATATCTCATTTAGAATTACTTGCTTTAGCCCATAAGTATTTCTAAGATTTGTAAATCACGAGCTAAGTAATTTTTTATTAATATGTTTTATATTCAAGGCCCTTTCAAGCCTAGCCACAAGAGATGAAGTTTTATGTTTTATACCTACACAAAAGTCCACAGCTCTTCTAACAGACCGTGAGATCAGTCAGACAAACACACTGTTCAAGTTACTGCTCTTCATTTCTAGTTTAGTCATAATTCTACCCTTTTTTAAAGCAGCATTACATTTCATTTTAGAGTGCATATTAGAACTGAAAAAAGTTCAAGAGMTGATTCAGAACCCAAACTTTTGCTGTAAATAGTTACATCTTGTAAATTTAAGCAATATGGAATATAGTCTATAACTGAATGCATTCAAATACTGTGTTGTCTGCTAACCCTGCAATCTCACTGTAAAACATCTGCTTTTGTGTTCTCAGGTTCTTTTTATTAATTGTAGCTTTTCATTTGCTTCTATTAGGAGCTGGTTTTAGTGTCCAAGTCCTGTCTTCATAAGGAAGCAGCTTTCACAAGAAAAATATTTTTTTAACATGTAGGTCCCTCCTGATGCTCGGCTACATTAATATGTTCCTATTACATGGGTCTAACATTTAYGGTACATCTTTGGGTCAATTCACTAATTTCAGTCAGAATCTAGACATTTCACTAACTACTTACAGCAACACAAACGTTTCCTACTTCTGTTCAAATAAAATTAGCAATAGTAGCTACCCTCAAATCTCAAGTCTTTTAATATTTGCTGTTCTGTATCCATCTTTTCTCAACTACCCACACAATATGTACATAGAAACTTGATCTGATTTACAAGATATCATCTTTCTTTSCACACATTTGGATTAAGTTAGAGATAGTGAGTTGATCAGATAGAGATCATCTGGGAATGAAGGTACATCATCATCAGCAGTGTCTGTCATTTAATATTCTCACCTGTACAAAATGAACTGTAATCTAGATGTATCAAGATTGTCAATCCATTAATAGATGTATTTAAAATATCCAAATTTATGTCCACTGCAGTGCAAAGCCATCTCTACACTAAAACTAACTTTAAAGTGTCAGCTAAAAATCAGTTTTGCATCCCAGAAGAAACGGAAAGAGAAACAAATTAGTTTATGTTTTGAGGTGGGGTTTTGTGCACATGGGGTTTTGTGTATGTGGGGTTTTTTTTTTTGTTTTGGTTAAGTTCATRCTGCATCTCTAAAGGGCTGTTTTCTTAAAAGACCAGCATATGCTTAATAAGTGTTTCTTCTTGTGACGTAAGAAAATATTTCAGTTCTTCAGAAAAATGTCATCAGGAAAATGAAAAAAGCTCTGTTATAAATGTGGAATATATCTCTAATTTTAAGAGAACACAGTCACCATGACTATCAAGTAACATACCAAAAGATGAGTACACAGAGTGGCACCAGGGAATTYTAACAGCTGTCTCCAGCAGGAAGAAAAAATCTGCAAGTACCTTTCAAATTAGAACAACTGTAGAAAAACACCACAGTTTAACAGTTTTCTGCTACTGGGTATTTATAATTAGGCATATACTACTTAGAACTCAACTTCTGTTCAATTCCACAATTAAACAGAAATCCTTCATCCCAGGAACACAAGTACCACTACAGAAATGTCAGAGGCTCTGGCAAACTGTCAGAAATAGGAGTATCATATCAAGGAATCACACAACAAGAAGAACCCAGTTGAGTGGAAACTCTGAAAGAACAATGTGCATTCATCACTGCACAAGCTACATTTTGTATTGATGAGATGGGTCTYGAAGAAACATGTCAAAATCCCAGCTGCAAGAAATTCACCCTGCAACCCTAAAGGTGGTACCTAGGCATTAGCAAAGAACAGAGCTGGGGTTGTAATGATGCCTTTCAGCTGACAAGTGAAATTACCTCCAGAAATTACCACTTGTTGCCTTTTGAGTTAGATGCCATTTTTTCCTTAAGTGCTAAATTGTTAGCACCAAAGACTGGCCAAACTGCAACTTTTAAGCCTTTATGAAGCAATTAGAAGTTTGCTGCAGTTTTGGATAGTGCATTCTATCCGTGCTGGTGTAATTTAGATAGGAATCCAGCCAGGTTTCAAATTTAAATTAGTTCAGATTTCAAACATAAAATAATCAATACCCAAATTCAAGGAGTGGTGCATTCGTTTTGCTTGCTGMACTTTACCTTCGAAGTCAATATTGAACCAGTGCCTGAGAAATAAGGGACAGCACTGTCCTTAAGAAAAAAGATCCATCTGGAAGCCCTGACCACTTGCAGTCAAAGTGCATATGACACTGCCTCCAGAAGTTAAAGAAAATAGTCCCAGTATACCAGCTAGGATACCAGTTCTCAGACTTGTATTCTGCTCATTCAAGATCCATTGGTAGTATTTTAGGTACAGTACCCACTTTCTTGTTTAGACTGCTGTGCAGTAACGCTGCCACTGGCAAACTATTGTCTGAAAAATTCAGTAGTGGATAAACTGGCACACAACACAAACCCTGAAAACAAGGCTAAGTTAGATATGAAGTGCAATCTAACTTTCACATTCTGCTCTGACAATCTCTTTTATCAAACTCCCACAAAAAGGAGTGGAAGAAATTGTCAACAGTCTTTATTTCTTTATCTTAAATATGACATTTCAATGAATAATGAAGGACTGGTAACCTTAGAATTTCATTTATCTTTATGACTGTATACTCACATGGACAGAAATATTTTCACAACTTACTGAACAAACTATTTCAACAGAACATCATTTTAGCAAGCCATAATAAAAGATATCTGCAATTACAACACAGTAAAAAATGTATGGACCACACTATCAATCATGATGTAGAAAAACTTATCAAGATTATAAGGTGTCTCAGTTACAAGAATACAGACTACATTCATAATGTCATTCATAATGACACCAGAGCAAGAAAGTAGACATCTTGTCTTTATATTTGCAAAACCTAATATATTTATTAAAATATAAGGTCTTCTTTTAGAATATCTTGTTCTGGAGTACTGATCCAAATGCAGAAACACATTTCTTTCCTAAGTAAGACACACACTCACTTTGCTTTAGAACAAAGTGATGCATGTGTCCTGGTTCCAGCCAGGACAGGGTTAATTTTTCCAGTAGCCAGGAAGGGGCAAGGCTAGAACAGGGTGGTTACTCTATACCACCTTAGGTAGCTTTCTGGGGACTAGGGAAGGGTTCTCTTATAGGTCAGCAGAGCCTGGCAGAGGAAGCGAAGTTGGGGGTTACCATGGGGCGAGCAATCATTTGTGAATCATTCACCTCTTTCTTGTAGCTTCTGTCATTTGTATTGTTGCCATTACTGTCTGTTTTCTTATCTCATTGCTGTTTCCAGTACACTGTTCTTATCTCAACACATGATCTTTACCTTCTGTGCCTCCAATTTTCCTCTCCTGCCTAGTGCAGGGGAGGGCAAGGGGAAGGAGTGAGCAAGTGTTGTGTGGTTTGGAACAGTTTCAGTGGGAACACTAAATTGGAGAATACCATTCCTAAACAACAATATGTCCCTCCACAGAGAAAACCTGTCAGATTTTACCATTAAAAAGGTACTAAAAAGAGCAGGCAACTTAGGAGATCAAACAGGAATAGAAGTTTTCTTTGGAATAACCAGAAAGCATAACCAGGCAGTCCAGCATCAGTACTTACGCACGTACCTCTGCAGTGCTGTCACTTTGTTCTTGTTCTTGTCAACTGTACCCGTAGATAACTGAAGGAAGTTGGGGTTTAGTTTGTATAATTCTTGCAGTAGCTTCTGTTCATATTCCTGGTGTTTACCCGCCTAAGGAAAGAGAAACTCTCAATGAATGAATACTGGTTTAATAYATATTTTTACAGTTAACATTTCTTTGATATATATCCAAATAAATATACCCATATATATAATATGTCCCAAAGCTTAGTAATTTAGCCTTTACAATTTATCAGGTCACTCCTGTCAAATTCAAAACAGGGCTTCTCACTCTCAGCACAGACGTGATCTCAACAGCTCTAAAKCTTACCTAGAAATCACTTGGCTGTGCCTACCAATTTTAATTCTTTGAGACTTCTGAAACAGAAAGCCCCCAACAACCTTATTAGAACTTGTTCCTCTGTTCTAATAAAGAGCTTCACAAATATACCTTAGAAATCACAAACAGCTATATCTCCAAGGCAGTCTTCATTTCATACATCAACMATACTAAGCTTTCAGAAAATGAGAAGGAACAAAGAGTTCCTTTTAAACAAAAAGTTCTTACAAAATGGAAGTAATTCTTTATTGGCTTAATAAAACGGCYGATGTATATGCCATGACAAGCAATATATTCTGAGCAATAACTGATCAACCATTCTTTCTAGTAACAGAAAAATTGAAAYATTCTTTCCGCAAATTGAATCAATTGAGAACAACTTCTTGCTTTCAGAAACTGAGGTGTAAACCAACTCCAGAATATTAGAATCTGGCAAGTCAAGGAAGAGAGTATTTTTCAGTCTAGCTTGCAGATAACATTCTGTGGTTTAATATATAAAACAAAACCAGCAAGATATATTCCTACCCCCAGCACTTAGAATAACATCTGAAATTCAAAATGAGCATTCATATTTTTGGTAGGTTATTATGACACTCCAACCCAAGAATTATTACTTGCAAGTTAAGTATTGTTATGAGTTGAATCAAGATGCAAAATAAATCAGGGAATTTGTCAATAGCTTTTATCTACGGTTTCCACATACTAGAAGATGTYCTTTAGCAAAGGAAACAAGTGCCAAGATTTATGGTCAGGTCTTCTRAATCTTAAGTCTGAAACATAAAAGTTATTATCTATGACATCTTCACTATTGATTTAAAAGCTGTCACACTATTTGTCATCTAAAATTTAACATTTCTTATATTACTTAATTACTTATTTTGTYATCTTACCCACCTTGTCAGTGTCTACACCCAAGCTGCTCCCTATAGTAAGGAAAACTGAAATTCTACAATATGGCTCACCTAAATGCAAACTGTATGAGATATTCTGCACCCTGGATATGGTTCTTTCATCATGTAACTATAACTAGGAGCAACTAGGTTGATGCACAGATCTGCACTGGAAACATTACGCAGCCGAGTAAGAAACCTGTCTGGATCTCTCAACTTGCTTCAGTGACAGAGGACTGAGTATCATTGCCAGGGGGCATGTCTTAAGTTATGTCAGAGGTCAGTCTTAAGTTTATTTACTTGTCACATAAATGCAAGAAAGAAACAAGATTAAAATCCTATAGAGGAACTTGCAGTAATTGTGTTTTATTTGTAACAGACAATCCAGAGGCCAAACTCAGCATGTCCAATCCACCTAAAATTGCCAACATCATTTTCAGAGACTTCCTGGAGTTCTACCAACTCTTTTTAGTTTGCCACAATATTTAGCTCTATTAACAATTATTTAACCTACAATACAAATTCTTCCACTGACAATTTCTTTAATACAGAGTCAAAGTTTGCAACAATGAATATTCAACCTCTTTAAATGGACCTGGAAATTASCCAATGCAAATCCAAATGCAGCAAAGCTGTCACACTGAAAGAACAGTGTACTTAGCAGTTGTGTAATTTGCAATTATTTTTAAGAAGGCAATATGAAAAAAAAAGTTTAAGCAATATAACAAGGAACAGGGAAGGAAGATTCATGTAAGTCACCCACATGATGTAAAATCCACTCAAGACTWCTGAAGAAACTCATAGGCAAAAATTAAATCCTGACCAAGGTACACAGCCYATGAATTTTAACTAGTGGTCAGGCCAGAGGACTGACAGTTTGTCACTGACTTCTACAAAAACARCTATAAAAAAGATTCTGTGAACTACAGGCCGCTAAGTCCATTCTTCCAAAGATACAATTATAATAATATTTTTTTTTAACAGACAGATAAACCACGGCAGAGATAAACACAAGCCAATGGGATGGAATCTGAATATATTCTATAAAAGGAAACCATGATTTTTTTTATAGGGTCAGTAAACATAAATAAAGAGGATCCCCAAAATTTTAAAAGAAGTCTTTGATAAGGTTTCACACCAGGTATTTACTAATCTGCCATGGAAGAGAGGAAAGGTTCCTGTCTGAATTGAAGCTGGTTCAAAGGTAGAACTCTTTAGGGCACAGAAGCAAGCAATGAGGGCTAAAGACTGGCAGAATTTGTATGCAACACCACTGGCATACGTGAGAAAGGACTGAAAAGCAAATTCTTTACTGACAATATCAAAACTGCCATGTTGATAAAACAGCAAACAACCAAAAGGGAGCAAATAAGCTTCACCATGGTAGTGTGAGATGACACATGAAAGGAAAAGCAGTCTAGACCATAGCAACCCTCGTACTGATCTATGAATACGCTGTTACAGCTCAGTAAAAAAATACTGAAGTTACTGCCAACAGATATCTTGATCGGGCACTAGCCACAAAAAAATGTTCTGGGCATCATTAAAAAGGGCATTTAAAATAAGTTAAAACAAAATGAAAAAAAAAAGGCATATAATCACACGGCATATAAGACCCAGAGAACTGATAAATTAAACTTGGCTTCCCCCATATCAAGCATCTGARCTCTGCATCTCAAGGAGGACACAGCTAGAAAATATCAAGAAGGGCAACAGAAATCACTGAAAGAATGGAGCAACTGCTTTAAAAAGAAGTTTAAAAGCCCAGAAACTATGATTAGGAGAGAAGGCTGGGAGAGACTAGATCAAGTTTTGCCACATCACGAGGGCAATGAATAAGGTGACTAAGGGGGTTTGCTTTCAGTAAGCACTACAAAGCTAAGATTAAGGGACACTTGACAAAACTAATTAAAGAGCAGTTTAACACAGGCAAAACAAAGCACTTTACAAAACAGCTGGTGAATTCCTCGGGCTKGCTGCCACAAAAGACTAAGGGGTTGGCAGTATCAACAGGTTCAAAATGGATTAAATAAATTAATGGCTGACACCTCTATTAAAAAAAAGACTAGACAGGAACACACCCTCAAACATGTATATGTAACAGATCYAGGTGGTGGAAGAAATACAGGGAAAATAAAAGGGAAGGTGCCATGGTTTGCAACATGTCCTTTACTTTTTCCTTTTACTGCAATTATCTGCAACAAAATATACACTACAGAGACTGTTCATCTGAACCAGCAAGGTGTAGTTTTAATTTATGAAAACCTAGCTGAAATCCTAAGAAAACCTGTGGAAAGTATTGAATAGATATGGACATTTCTCCTTATTCTCYGGCTTACATCAGCCTTAGACAACAAATTCTACTAGACAACATTTGTGCTGGCACTAAGTGTGGGACTCTTCTTCATGGACAGACCACATGTAAAAATTACAGCATGGATGCAAGGCTGGCRGACTTGAAACTGAGTTTAAAAGCTTTACCATACCTCAGGTAGAAGGACAGAGGCAGACCCAAAAGACCTCAGAATACACCGCATTTGAGACAGTAAAGCTACCCACTTACTTGGTTCCCTACCCTAGACAATAAGCATTTTGATGCTGAGATAGTAAAAAAGATCCCAGCATCATCTTTTATGTGCTATTATTGTTACCCTCAGTGTTTTATTTGCCAAGGGTTTCTACACACTTCACAGGTTAAAAGGGTTATCGTGATTCAGAGCACACGGTGAATCACACCACAAGAGTCAATCCATGGTAACTGTCCATACACACCCATACTACAGTAAAACCCAGATGTGCATTGACTTCCTTCACAGAGATCTAAAATAACATYACCTTACATAAGTATTAGAAAAAAGGGCAAGTAGTTAGCTCAGGCTATTTGAATTTTTAGTTACGAGTTTATCTCCCTCTTTTCGCCTCATAAATACTCACTGGACTTCTCAGTCTTTAAAAACAGCATGCAATGAAGAAAACTGAACTGCTCTTTCCAATATCCAAATGATCCATCACCTTTTGGATTTTAAAATTCATCTTTGCCATAACATTCAGCATATACATTACACATGTAAGACTAAAACACAGACAATAAGACATACACACCACATTCAACATGYTTCCCATTCATTACACTTACTTGCATTTCTTCTTTTGTGAAACTGGCTGCTTCATCCCCTAGCTCATGTAGATACATGCAGTCTGGTTTTGGACACTGCATATTTTTTAGAAAATAACTGCAATATTTTGTTGTACCTAACGATGCCTGAAGGGAAAAAAAAAAAGTTTAAGTCCTGGAGGTTAAGAATGCCTTTTACCATATAAGATAAAACATCTTTACATTAAAAAAAAAAATTACCTCAAGATTTGAAATTCCATCATAATGCATTTGTGATGCAGACGGAATAAAAAGTCAATTTGTAAGAAATCTATATATTCTTGAGGATTATGTAATTAGGATGCATTTTTATTTTCATCCAATCTAAATAAATGCCACAGTAAGAGCTTCAGTAAATATTTGTCATAATCATAAGCAGACAAGTAGCAGGGGCAGGAAATAAAAAGTAACTAGATTTTCCATAGCCAGYAATTTGGCCAAATCAGCCTGAACACCTGTTTACACAAACACCAAAAGGAAAAAAATTTTGATTTCCCAGGAAGCTTTTGAGAGGTGTGGTGTATGGACTACAGAAACACCCTGTAAAAGCAAACAGTGTGTTTCCATACTGTAYTATCACGCTACACAATAAAAAGCCACTGTGAGAATGGGGAGGTGCATATCTTTGTCTCTAACTTTGTTTTAAGAACTTATCTGCTAACCCACCAAAACACTGCCTGCTGGATGCTCACTGAACTTCCATTTTGGGATTAATACCAGGAAAAGAAGTCAAAACCAATGCACTGGACATTCTTGTTCAGCTATACAGGCATACCCATACAAACAAAACTGAATACTATGCCCTGATATCACTGTTCTAGAATATATACATAAGAACATAAAAATATTACCACCTTAAGTGTTCTGCCRTCTACCACCACATTATTGACGCACTGTATGGCTCTGAGGGCATCTTCTGATCGGATGTAGGTTACATATGCACTGGCACTTGGACCCTAGAATGAAAACARTATATAATATRCTATATAATATACAGTAAATAACTATTTACTTGTTATGTTTCTTTCCCCAGACAGATCTGATCATTAAGTCATCTTTTTAGCCACTCTTTTCATCAACTGGTATATTCAGGGCTTGATATTTTTAACAAGAAACTGAGAGAAAAGGTAGGAGTCATTGAAACTCATATGTGATRCATGAAGAATGAAGAAAAAATGCATCAGTATGTTGCATGAATGTTCTAAAAATAATAAGAAGGCATTTTATCCCCAAAATGCAGATTAGTGACTAAAGGCCATATTGCTGCTTCTTARCATTTCTCATCCTATCTTCCCATTTTCAGTCTTCCTAATTTGCATTTTGCATCCAACTTTGACAGTCTGGTTAAACAATGCTTCAGTAACTTAACAGTAAKTGAATTCTTGCAATGCCATTTTTTGTACACTCTTACCTATTGTTTAATCAGAAATAGGGAGTCCTAGATTCACKCTGCACACATTTTTTCTAAACGAATTAAAATAAAAAAATTACAAAGACCTCTGGCTTACCTGTGAGCCTGCATATGACGTGCTGTTATTAATGACAACTTTATGTATTTTACCAAACTTCCCAAAATATTCTGGTCGTTTCAAAACCTACAAGAACAGAAAGTTCAAATGGTATACTTATYATTCATACAGCGGTGTACTTATTCTTTTGTGAAACTGTGAAGTTAAAACCCTTAACTAATAAAAAACAGGTCTCTCCTACAAAGTAGAGCACATAYAGCTAAATCTGTTTTCCCACATAAAACCATGGTTACTTGCAGTACAAAGTATGTCGCCACTGAAGAACTTTCATGAGAACTATGATACATCTTACGTTGTATTTAAAAAAATTCATTCAGTACTCTGATTATCCAAACTCCACCTGGCAAAATATATCCCATTCAGCATAATAAGTTCCTGTATATAGATATTTCATAATTTGATTTAAAAAATAAAAATCAYATTCATTCTAGTTTCAAAATAGCCATAAACTTTAAACTTGCATTCAGCTTTATTAATTACTAGGTACAAAATGCTGAATCCTGCCTGCCTTGCCTCTTTACAGAGAGTAAACKAATTAACTCAAGGTAGCCTCAAGTTTTACAAAGACCAAACTAAGTAGAGGATAACAATATAGGAAAATGTCTGGGGCAAGAAGTAACATTTCAGAGTCAACAYCATCCCAAAATGAATGAGTGATTATCACATCCATAAAGGAAGAAAAAATACCCGTCTTGCCCTTCCTGGAATCAGTTAGTACTAACACATCATTTAGGGACCCTGTGCAAAGCAAGAACATCACCAACATATTAAGAGATTTTATTGCATAACTGTTACCTGTGAGCCAATGAAACTAGCAACATATCTGATACATTKATACCAAAGGCCTTCCTTTTTTTTCCATTTCTGTGATGAAGAAGGTGCAAAAGTACTAACTACTCAGACTGAAGTTAGATTAAAATAAGGGCATTTCTAGTAGTGGACAATAACCTGAGAGGTTATAAAGCAAGATTTGTTTCTTCCRCTCCATCTTCATATTAGCACTTGATAGTGCAGTTAAACTGTACTGCTTCATGAACTAAACTATCTTCTCTCCCATCTCAAGCGAGCATCAATGTCTTCAAGAACTAACGGCATCAGATTTGGAACATCCCAAAGAACTACAGGGCATGTTGTATAGACAACCAGTCTTTCACTGGTCTCCTCTGATGCTCTTCACTTGGTCTACACCCTCTGGAAGTGAATTACACACACCCTCTGGGCATCAATCCAGAAGAGAGTGACAATCCCAAAGAAACTTCCCTTCCACTCAAGCATATTGCAGATTATACTCCTGGTAAAACTTGACAGCATAACCTTCACAATTTTCCTAAGAGCACGTCAACAGAAGAGGATCCACCTGACACCATTATGATCCACAGACCTATTTCCAGAAACAGCACATAGCATCCAAGGTACCATTCCAAATAATCTCCATTTATGAAGGAGTTTATTGTCTGTTTTAAGTGGAAGACTTTAATATATTGTATAYTTTTTCAGCTCATCTCTCTCAGGCTACTTTTCTTGGAAATCTTGTCACCTTGTGCTATAAGGATTATCCAGTAAGTACGAGAAWGCAACTACCAATACACCTAGTAGAGCACATCCCCACCCCCASAATAAACCCATTCCTAGTTATTCAAGTATTCAGTAGAGAATTATCTGATGTTTTAAAAAAAAAAAATCAACTGTATTTACTACTATTTCTCTTCATTACCAATACTCCATCTGGCCAAAGAAACCAAGTTTCAATAATAAATTCATATTGCATTTTTCAATAATAAATAGCCCCAAGCCAGTGCTGACAGTTGCTTGCAAAATATTTGCTGCTGTGTTTTAGTATACACTGAAGTGTTACACACCAGATCAGTTTCAACTTTTTTTTTTTTCCTTCTTATCCTCCCTTTTCTTCTCCTTCACTAAAAGCATCCTTTTACATTTGTTCTTTACCAGTCTACAAAAATACAGACCATAGTCTGAATCCTCAGAAACAGACACTTCTGTTTGGTATTTCTCTAGATAATTTAGTCTGGTAACATGAATTTAATCCGGCATAGTAATTTTTAAGACTTCCATCTTATCCTGCAGCACATTTCCTCCATATTCTAATTCAAGATACTTTTACTCATTAGCACTTATTCCTTTGGCCACCTGCAGCGATGACTGATGATGGAAGTAAAACATTTTAAACACCATCAGTTTACTCAAATGAAAATCTCATTTTTGATGATGCAGAGTAGCAAGCCAACTCTTTCTACAGTCTTATTAATTTTCCTCCCCACAACTTCATAAGGACATCATCCTTACATTCCTTCCTAGTTATACTTCCAAATGTTGACTTTTCTGTCCCAAGGTTTGTGCTCTACTGTATATCACTTCTTCGTAACCCAACCAAGCTCCCATTTTAGAACTGGTGACTCACAATGTAGCTGTATGGTGCCAGCAGCTCCAACCTAGGGAAATGAGTATCTAAAAAGACCTTATGCTTAGTTTTAGCTTAAAACCAAGCTCCCATTATACAAACAAATACAAAGAACAACTTACAAAAAAAAAAACATACATATCACAGAGCATCTGTACTCCCTAAAACRGAGACAAACACTTAATTGAGGTTGTTTTGGAGGAGGAAGCTGATTAAGTTCCCTTAAGAGGAGGTCTCACTAGCAGTGAATCTTTTCAACATGGCTTCATTCTGTACCCTTCAGGGAGACACACAAGGATATTCCAATGTTTCATGGCAGCAAGTTAAGAGCAAGATCTGCAGGCATGAACTCCTCACCTCAGGATCTGCTAGGCGCTGAGATAGCCCTACCACGAAGACAAGGTTCTTCTGTACAACCCGTACACTGGCCAAATGTTTGCGATTCTCTGATATCTTCTGTTTCCTCTCATTTTGTTTCTGTTTCTTTTCATTTTTTATCCTCTGCAGCTCTTCCTGGGAGAGTGGCTTGTACACTGCTGGATCTTCTGGATATGGCTAAACATAACAAATAACATTTAAACCAAMTCATAAAAGAAACATCACATTTGAAAACCATTTATCACCATGTTTTAATGCAAAAATTTCTTTATTATATTGATCTGCTTGTTATGGCCACCTGCATTATAGAGGCATATTTAGTCCTCTGGGAAAGGTAAGCATCTTGCATATTTTCATGGAATTCTCCTATTTATAGACATAATATTGATTTGGGCAATAGCCACATTCTAACCCAGCTGCCTAGTCAATTTGGTAACATTACAAGCAGCTGCAACATGACAGCCAACACATCCTGTTATAATTTCAGTAACACAGCTTACTAAGCAGGGTGAAAGCATGCACTTTATATTTATTGTCTGATACAGATCTGGRCACTAAAATGCATTCAAGACAGTGAGACAAATCAAAACACACATGTAGTTTCAGTGGTCCACTAAGYTCAAGAGAGTAACATTACCCCACTCAAACTTTACATGAGTAACTTCTAGTGAAAAGACAGATTTTAATACAATTAAAACATACTGACTTAACAGCATTCTTGTCATGCTTATGTACCAGTTTGAAATTTGGTCTCTCCCACCCTACAGGTAACTCCTCAAACACCTACATAACACTGTATATTTTAAGCTCCAAAGTATACAACAGAAGTGTCCTGAGAGTTATCTAGAAAGACTATTCTATTCATGCTATAAAGGCACTATTTTAGCCTGGTCTTGCATACTATATCCTCTGTCCCAGATTACTCCTCAAAGCAGTTCCACATTCCTTACCTGTCCTGTTTTTTTCAGACTGAAAAGTCAGGTTTCACACTATACACAAAAAGCAATGCTAAGCTGAAAAGCAAATACATAAAATATCTCAAACAAAAAGAGGAGCTTCTAAACACCARGAAGTAAAGAATGAGAAGAGCATAGGAGATGTGAAGTAAGGCAAAGACTTAAGATAAAGGAGCTAAACTCAAGCTCACCAGTATGTTGAACTAAGGTATTTGCTTGTACTAACCATAACCAAAGGTTTCAGTGTGCAAGTTCAACAAAAATTAATTAAACTTTTTCCTAACTGTCCTATGTTAATAACAAGAGTACAAAATGAGKTGTCATACTAAAATAACCTGAGAAAAATTTACAGTAGATGAAAATGTTTAGGTAAAAAGCATATCTTTCGCATAGCTGCACAACGTTACTCAAAGAGCCACGAAATGCTCAGACCTGATAGTCTGAGTACAATCCCAAACAAAGCAAGATCCATTTTTCAGTTTAAAGTTCAGCATCACTATGCTACACTTGACATGTCTTCTGAAAATATACTATAGTCGACTTGAACAGATGGCATCTCAGTCAAACAAGTCCTCTGAAACACGTTCTAGTATCACAAAGSAATTCAGATTTGTAAGACACTTTAGCAGTAGCCAAAGGTGTCCTTACCAGGAAAACACAATAAGGACTGAAGTTAAACAGTCAAAACCTAACATTTCTCAAAAAGATWCATTATTCAGAGTTAACACTGAATATATTACATAGATTTCAGAACATACTTGATGAACTCCAATGACCCACTAGTAAGGTCATTTGAGATTTGCTATAGCAAATTATTATTTTGTGTTTTTACACACGTACATATGAGGACTTCAGAAATGAAGAATCATTTTACATCTAATGAGCTTCTCAAAGTCTGTATCAATCAATTATAAAAACTACAGAGTATTTTTTTTACAGAAGAGAAAGTCTACTTAGGGCAAAGMGTAAGTTAAGTCAGTTATCACTGAGTTCAGGTAGGAATGGGATGGAAAATGCACCAGTAAAAAAAATAGATACAGTTCCAAAAAAATGGCTTGCCCTACACCAAGTGATGTCCTATCTTATCCAAAATCCATTCTTTCACAGATTAATTCCTTCTCCAGATGCCATACTACGCAAGGCAAAGTTTGCAAGAGTKCTGCTCCCTGGTACTGTGCAAGAAATGCATTCATGTTTTTCAGTAGGTTCAGTAAAGCTCCTGAAGGTCCAAGAAAACTACACCAAGAAGTGCCATAAGTTATCTTCTTTCTTGCCAAGTATAGCCACATTCAGAGCATATTCTCAAGTGAGTAGCAAATCAGACAGTATGCTTCTTCTCTATACAGCTATTTGCTGCTAGAAGTCCTGAACACTAGTCAGGAAACATTGTGGGTAGTTGGGGCATAACCCTGAACAGAATATTTGTATGTCCATAGTAAAATTAGTAACTTGAATTTCTACAAAAGAGCATATAAACTAGTAAGAACACAACTAAGCAGCAGCTTCAGAAGAGAAATGTCTCCATCTCAGCAGAAAGTCTGAGTCTAGCTGAGTAAGAATTTCAACCCTTGAGTAGCAGCAGTAGTTKTTTTGCCACCATGGATAACTGTTCTTGTTGGAGCAACAGAATCTTCCAAAGTTCCCACTAGATGCACAATGCAGCTCTGCAGTATTACATGTTTTGCATGTCTATCACTCACATGACATGCTTATAATGCTTCCAAGGAATATGATTAGTTTGATATGCTGACCTGCATGACCTGTAAATGAATTTGCGTGCATCTCTTGAATCCCAAGAATAACTTAAACACAATTGAGTGGTAACTGATTTTCCTGTCTATATATTATGCGTGGTACGACAAAACAAATTTGGAGATATTGCACATTTAAAGAAGGTGGAAGGCAAATAAACACAGTATCAAGATATCAGAAACTAATTCTAAAATAATTAATATTAAAAATAATCTTCCTTTCAAATAAAGACAAAGCCAGTCTACAAACAGGAAAATAAATGATTTCATCTTCAAAGTCATTGCTTCCCATAGTGCTGAAGTTCATGAAGTCAGATGATGGTTCAACTACAMACAGGTGCACACACTGAAGACTGCTGGAAAGCCATGTCTCTGAAAGCCAAGCAAGGTGAATTGACTGCTGGTGTATCTCACAGTACCATTTTGTATGTTGTTTACTCTGTTTAACTCTGCAAATCAGAAGTAGAGAGAGGACTACATATATCAGAAGCTTTCAGGTCTTGCAAAAACTAAAGTGGCAATGCTAATGACAGGTCCACATCTGACTTTTTGAACAAGACACTTGTTTAACAGACTATCTCTAATGCCTTAGAGGATTAGAGGATTTGAGATACAAACGAAGTAACTACCTCAAGTGTTATCAGCATTGATGTATTTTCAGACACCAGACATTAGGAGATAGCTAAACTTAGTGAATCAGTGATGTTGATGACACCTTTCACTTAAATTATACAAATGTGTTTCAGCAAAAACCATTGAGGCTACTCAAACAAGTGTACCATCATGGAAAATGACCAGATTTTTTTTACACTCAATGCAAGTTGCTGATAGTCCTACAAGAACTTCAGCAAAAGTTTGAATGTCTCTTTTGAAGTCTTGTTCCTTTAATGAAAGATGGCCCTTGATGAATTCTCAGTCTTCCTGACTAATTTTGTCTCGATATTTAAGTCTTGTTTTCTTTCAGAATTTTTTCCCCATTTCCCAATTGTTAAAAGCTGAGCTGTGATTTATCAAGCACTTTGCTTTTGTCATTCCCAGATGGGTCACATTCCTTCCACACAATGGATGTACCAACATGTCTCACTTGTTGTCTTGCTATGAAGTAGGTCCTGAAACAAGAAGTACAAAGGAAGTCAATAAGGCTTATGCACAGCATACACCACAATAACATTACAAAAAGGCAGTTTCCTATCCATTTCAAAATATCAATTGTTGCACCAAACTACTCAGTTGTGGGATTAAAAGCACAAGAGGAAACATTGACATTTGGAGGCTGTGCATTAAGACCAAGTGTTTCTATTACACAGAAGTAGTAGAAACATGGACAAAAAAAGCTTAAAGCATGTTAATTTCTCAATCATACATGTAGGCACATAGTATTTCTTTCCATGTCTAACACAAGGTGCTAGGAGAAATAAAGGTTTCCACTCAAGGAACTGGAGAAAAAGTCAAAGCCACACCACAGGAACACCTGTGTATCAAGTAATATTTTTTGGTGGAAGAACAAATTAATTAAGAAAGATGAACAAGCTAGGCTTTTTTGGTTTTGGATTTAAGAAGTGCAGGAACTGACACTAAGGTCAGAGAGTGCCATGTTCAAATAAAGCAATTGAAATGGTAAGTATTATTCACATGACAAACAGTATCTAGGCTGCTGAATTCTACAGAAATGAAAATAGAAGTATCACTGCAAAGACAAAAATCACTGTCTTTAGAACCAAGCCTGCTGACCTGCAAACCAGTTTTTGGTTACAGAAACCTCTTCTGAAGACAGCGTATTTTCATTCTAATTTGACTAGTTTGCAGCTTTTTCATTCACAGTTAAGGAATCAATTAACTGTAAAAAACAGAAAGTCTTGCCTAGTATCTTACAATTCTGAAAGGCATCACAAAGACAGACAGTTCCAGTTTTCTTTTAAGTAAATATTTTTGCAGTTAAAAATTAAATAGAAACTATTTTTATTTCTCTAGAAATAGTCTATTTCAAAAGATTCAAAGTTTAGAAAGTTTTAAATATGTTGATATTACAAAGTACCAGTTTCCAACCACCATTTAAGTTTAATTCATACTAGCACTTTCATAAATCAAAACAACACAATTGTTTGTTTACTACTSTTATTCACCAGAGGAAACTTAAGACTGACTAAATCAATTGACTGCAACCACATGAACATACACTGCACRTGCAGATGTTAAGCTATATAACGGCTCCATTATGTAGAAGTACTTTCTCTTTGGTGGAAAAAACCACAAGCTCACGTTTTTTCACTTAGAAGGGAATTAAAGAAGCTTAGGAAACTAATGGTATATATGCAATACATAAACTACCAAACTAATGGCATAGGTGACATGATAGCATTTAGTCAAACAATTTTATTACAGTCTTCTCCAAAATCTCTCCCAAACCCTTCAACCAAAATCCTTCGACAGGGAACTTGTTCACTGCTCCTCTCCACAGATCAGTGCTCAAATCACTGGGTAAGTCACACGGCATTCAGTAACAGTGGTCCAAACAGCAGATTTCTATTATGTAACTGTGAATCACATACTCATCCTTGTTTTAATATATGTTCATTCACAGTCCATTTTACAGTAAGTATTCTACACTGGTATTGCCATTATGAAAATATGGCATACCTGTTGAAACCATTGTACCTACTATAAACTTTCCTGCTAAAATTTTGTTGCTTTGCCATGTTCTATGCTTCAGCATTTTATGTGGCCACAACCAATACACAYCATAGTAGATATGAACAGAAAACTGCTCAGATCTTTCCCCAGAAGCCTTACTATGCACACATAGGGACTTCTTAGACACACTGAACACAAATACACATACCTGGCTCCTTCTGTCCACACTTCCAAAGGTGACACTTTCAGTCTTATTTAATGCTGCAAATCTGTAGCTCAAGATGATTTATTCCCAATATCCTGSTGAGGGTCTCTGCATCACAATGTCTTTGTCTATGCTGCAGAATAAACGCCCTCCTCAGCCAAGCTTCTTCATGCCAACCTCCTACAATTCAGTGATACAGCTCCAAATCTGCTCAAGTATATCTTGCAGTCCATGGATGAAGAAATTATCAAGACCATAATCCTTGTCTGTTATGAAAGAAGATGTGTCCTTTCTCTCCAGGAATAGTCAGTGTGTTTTATTCCAACTGTAGAACTCATTCAAGCTTTCCTAATGAAAGTTTTTCTGAGCAAACTGTATCCAACTGGGCAAAATACTGGCACATCCAATCATAGGGCAGAGTATTCCACATTTAAGAGTTCAGCGGCGGCAGTATCCATCTTTCAAAGAATTCAGATACCCAGAGGCAGTGAATAGCACCGGCTTTTGTGATTTCTCAAATACATTTCACAAACGTCCAGTAACAAACAGATAAAAAAGTAGTGTAATAAATCCAGGTAAATGAAGTGACTTAGACAAGGAAATTCCAAAAAACTCACATTGTACCAGAAGAGCAGTTTTCTTGTACTACAGAAAATGTCTATACAATGTATATCACAAGTGGAGAACAATTTGSCTGATGACATGTGGATCTTCCTTTTAGAACACAGAGCTCAAATATTGCAGCAAATTTGCAGAATTTTTTAACRAACATGTTGCTATGGGATACCCTTCAGGCTTGCAGAGGCATCCAAAGACAGGTGAGCAATAATAGCTCTAAAGTAGCCAAAGCCCAAAAGAGCAGCAAGAAAATATGACTGGAAGTGCTTATAAAATACTGTGGCAGTGAATAAAAATAGTGAAACCAAGTAAGATTACTTGGGGTCTGAAAAGGAAGCTGTAACATGAGACAGGAAGACAACAAAGGCATAAACTAAGGACAGGATCATGATCAAATAGTAGGAGAACGAGAAGACATAAGTAGTTGCAATTACAACAAGAGAAAAGCCAAGCGAGAAAGTTACGATCAAGGGAAGTCATTAGAGACAAGAAGATACTGAGAAAGAATTTTATTAAACACTGAAGATAAGGAAATAATGCGTTTAAGCAAAACACTAGATGGAGAAACAAAATAATTCAAAGGAAATAACAGGCAACTTAGTGAAGCTGAGGTTTACAGTTGTGGTCAACCAAAGTATCAGCTGGGCATCAAGACATGGGGAGATATCAAGTACTACCTTCATGCATTTGGCAACAAGATCAGAACACTAGACAAATAGTCTTAGCCTAGATTTTGAAATGCTTTAAAGTTTAAAACCAATGGATATTTTTCCAAAGGTTTTATATGTTCAGTATCCACTAACATATGGATTAAAAGCTCCAGTGACACAAACAGAACAAGCAAGCTTTATAAGCTTGCCTCTCAGTCAGCTCTGTCAGTTTAGCTGAAYGTTAGCCCTCAAACTCCTGATGCTGGAATTCTGGCTGTTCTTCCTGARAGGACTTTGTTAATGCATGAGCACRTCAACTCAAAGATTTTTTTTATTTTTGGCAGTTCTCTCAGCATCAGCATGCCTTGGTTCTGATCCACAGCTTCCCCTATCAATCCAGTTCTGAATTTAATAAACCAAGACTAGCCTCTTCATAAAAGCTTCAACACTTATGCAGACAGAAACAGAAAGATCCAACACCTCACCCTTGATCTAGGCCATGACTAGATGATTGCTTCCCTTAAGGAAAAGAATGTCTTTGGTACCAACAGAATGCAAGAGCCTTGTGATTATGCAAGACAAGCCTCTGTTCCAGGGATTTACCTTTCTGCAAGCAGGACAAAGTCCATTCTCATCAGTGCGAATACGATGCCAACAGAAACGACAGATTTGGTAGCCACAGGTGCAAGGGAAGAAATTGATGTCATCAATTTCCAGAGGCTCCATGCAAAGGGGGCATTCCACAGGGTCTTCCTTAGCGTCAGGGCTGCGAGACATCTTTATATGTTCGCAGAGCAGCAAAAGTTTATAATAACTTAATAGACCAAGAAGGTCAGCACTTGAAGTTCTGTAAGAGGGAAAAAAAGGGAAAAAAATGTTATTAATACTGTTGACAGCTTTTCTTTTGTACCTTTTAACATTTCAGTTCATCACTTTTCTTCTAGCTATGCAAATTATCTACTAACACACAAGTTGCWGCCTAATAAACTTGAGTGGTTTTTCCTCCTTATGAGTCTCACAAATAATATGAAAGATGGTAAYGGTGATGCAGCCTCCCCACTTGGACAGACAAGCACTTTGGCAGTTCACTAGCCTGTTCAGGTTTCAAAATGTAGACTGCAAAATAATCAGTGTACACCATACATTATTGTGGTACACCAGCTCCTTTAACTATTGCTTTCTTGAAGTTCTTTTCAAATTCAAAGTCAAATACTTGAATGCAAGACTTAATATTTATGATCAACTTATTCCTTTGCTCAGATACTTGGAACAATGAGATTTTTCTTTTCTCCAACTCATTTTTTGGTCCAGAGACTGATTTCTGAGACTTTGGACTGCTTCATGAGCCAAGATTTGTCACGTACACAGCTTCCTACATGTGTCAAACTTCCATCCAAATCAATTATTCATCAGCACCCAATTCACACCCAAGCCAAAATACATGCAATGTGGTTGAAGAAACTCAAGGTGCAACTTAAGAGTGCAGCCACAATAAGGAAAAAATATYGGTCATCCTCAAAGTTAAGTCACTATTTTCTTAACTCATTTCCTGAATTCAGTCATTTAGAGCATGCTTCTGTTCTTTCAGTTTAAGGACACAGCACAGAAAATTTACTTTCAGACTCAAAACAAGACACTTGGAGTCACCACCCAGATAATCAATTCGGATGTTTTCTTCTTTCTTATTTCATCTAATTACCGCTCTGGATATGTTAAATTGTATCTAAAATTGTATCTAATCTCAGCAAGCTGTCTCCCTCTGCTGCATGAGACATGCATGATAGAWGGGGCAGAATTCAACGGCAACAGAATTTTTAGGTGGACCTTAAGCAAAAATGAACAAAACCTAAAATCCCATTAAGAAATACTGAAAAGACGTGACCAGAAATGATAGTCGGATGGTCGTACTCTATGTACCTCTAATGAGCTGCACCACTTCTTTAGAAATATGCGAGCTCTAAAGTTTTTTAAAAATACAGGATTCTTTTTTCAATCAAGCTTTTTCCAAAACATCAGTAATTTATAATTGAACCACACACACAGTCTGGTGTCCCACCCTACTTTCCCAAAAAGTTTTCTGTTAATTTCTAATCAAGAGATACTAGATTGTGTACTATGCAAGTTTTCTCCAGGCTTTTAGGAGCAAATCCAGAAACCAATTCTTACATCCACGTACTTGAAGAAGAGGGACATTTAATTCTGTCCTCACACAGAAGATTACAATGTTTTGAGATCAAACCCTTGCTTACAGATTTCAGTATGGTCTGACATCAGCCTTACATAGCATTGATTTGATACTTAAACCAAACAACTAGTCCTATTTTGGTCTTCCTCACCCCAAAACATACTTTCGTGCATGAAGTCAAACTTATAAAGCCCAGGAGGTTCCAGCTCAAGTTGGGATCACCCACCATCTAGGACAGGATCCATTTAGCATCAGTCTGCAATACTTGTCCCTGTCTGCACACCTCCTCAGGGACAGAAACTCCTCTACAAGCAACTAGGAAAGAACCCTAAAGAGGAAAAACACACATGCAGGCAACTAAAGCACCATCCAAATACACAGCAGAGAGCATAAAGCTTTGAAGGGGAATGGATAAATTGTCATTACGCTAATCTGTAATCAGAGGCTGATACCAGAAGCCCAGGCTACCTGCAATTTCAACTAGTTTGGTAGGGAGTATATCCTCTAAGCACCAAGTGCAGTTCTGTCCTCAAAAGAAAAAGGTCCATTGGATGATCACAAAAAAATAAGGATGAGAGAACAGATTTCAGATGCTGTATGCGTAAGTTCTCTATATAGCATGCAATAGCAACAACACTGCTCTCTTTCTGACCTTCACAATAATTAAAATCAAAAAGTTAAACTGCAATGATAACACAGCAGCTTTTACTTCATTACCTATGCTTTAATTCATGCTATATTCACATTCTGACATAACCATTTTAACTATTAACCATTCTCAAAACCAGGTTCTGAAATTTTAACCATGTTTACTACAAAGAACAGTAGTAGAATCTGACCCGAAGGAAGAATGGATTTGTTTGTCTTGTTTTTAAGAACACATGCCCACCAGCTGAAGAGTGGGAGGGACTATTAAAAGGCCACAGAACATCACTTATGAAGATAACACACATTTGCAGTAGTCTCTAAACATATCTTGCAAGCCTCTCACACTGATAAAGCAGCAAAAYCCTAACAATCTGAAAGTGACTTTAAATCAAAGCATGGGATAAACTCGACAGGTTTTCTTCAGTTTAGCTTTGGATTTGACTTTGTCACCGATGTCGCTACAACGGGTCAGTAAGCACCCAGCAWATTTTCTTCTACTGCATACTCATTCCACCACATGCTCAGCACCTCTGAGCCTACTGAACACATTTAAGTGAAGCTATACTAGCACTAGTGAAACTGTAGTTAAAAGAGCAGTTTTGAAGAAACTTTCACCAATACAGTAAAATTACTGAACTTACTTAGAAAGTTATTATTTGGAATCTCTACTAAGAAATGTCATCACTTCATGTGGAAAAAAAGCATGACATATTAGCTTGTGCCTCTGGGATATGCAGATGAGCTCTAACAAAACTGCAACATAATTAACATTTATGAGCTGTTTAAGTTAACACTAAGAGTTCAGCAGCTGCTAGCAATAATGTCAATAGCTTGCTTCAGTCATCAAATGGCCTGTTATTTTACAAGAAGGAGTAAGGAGCAGCTGTATGCCATGYTTCTTGAAAGTGAGGAAATATATACTTGGCCACAGTTCATTCATGTATCCCATTTAGAGATTCTCCACTGAAGTGTCTCCATTTCAGAAGAGGTTATATACCAGGATTTGTGCCTGAAATCTGCATCAGAAGAGCGATTTTTTTTACTTCAAAACTGGAATAACATGCATAGTAAGGCATCAATAATGCATTCTGCATATAGTTCATGCACTACCGAGAAACACAGAGTAACTAGTGCTTTAAGGCTATTCCAAACAATTCCAGATTAACAGCATGGGAAAAGTGATGCAGTGATAGCAAAAGACAAAAAGCAGTATTACACGCTGTGCTTAATCCAGCGCATTTACTCTTTGAGATCAAGTTCAAAGAGATGCAGTCAATACTGTCTCATGAGAAGAAAATGAGGAAGGCTGTGCACATGTACACATGCTTTACAAGCAGCTAGAATATGTATGTACACTTTCCAAAACTCCAACAATGGCAGTCAAAGATGGCTCCAACAGTCCCACATCCTGTTTACAGGACACTATGCCAAAATATTCACACATGGATGGAGTAGAAGTGGACATGTCCAGCAGCATGTTTCAGGTAATACCCAACTACAGAAATAAGAAGTTGTGTGCTTTATCCCTTATACTACACCAAGTAGTGGTATAAGAATAAGATAATTTCCAAATACATACAGAATGGAAAAGGAGAAATTTTTATTAACTTTTCTAAGTGCTTACTTGGCAGATGACAGCTGTGTCTGATCAGTTTCACCAAACAATTGTTACTCCTGATGAAATCCTCCATATTTTGCACTCAGGGAAAAAGTGATTCTACTATTTCAGGGTACTCACCTAAACACAACTTAATGTTTAATATACCTAGCGATTTCAGTCCAGTTTGCTGCTTTTCCTTTTTGCACTAGAGGTGAGCAAATTTAACTTCCAGCCGTTTATCTTCCCTATTTAACTTTAAAAGGGGTCATAAAAAGGAGGGAAAAAATAGCTTGTGATGCATACTTTTTCCTCAAGTTTCTCAGCCGTCTGAGACTTGACATACACGCCTCATCTCTCCACATTAGACACGAGAACGTCTCCATTTGCCAGCAGTTCATTTTAGTAAACACATCGCTTAAAGTTTAAGTTCTGCTCCAGGAGGGCAGCTAGCTCCAGGGACTACAGACACATTTTTCTTCTCACACAATGGACTATATCCAGACTTGCTACTTGCTTTAAGAAAATACAAGTATCATTGATAGAAGTTCTCAAAATTTAGTCACAAAAACCTCAGGAAGGACTCACATCCCAGAAAGTATTTGGAGACTTAGGGCGCCTTGAAGGAAAAAATCCAGACATGCATTAGCTAATGTTTCACTCAAAGTTCAAACATACCTGACACTTGAAGTGAAACAGGTCGGAGTCTATGCACTGAACCTTTAGTAAGGACTCACTGAACTTATGAAAACAGAAACCCATAGATTTTTTTTATGGCCTTTTATCTCTTGAAACTCGTCAGCCATGAGAAGTCTCAAAACTTCAGCGTAGGTAGATGCTGCCTGYATAACACTGCTGAGAAGGCAGCCCCCTACCAAGACCCCTGCTCCCACTGCTGAAGGATCACTTCCCTTTCTACACTTCACCTCTGTGTTGATCCCACATAAAAGCTGGAGTAAGAGAGAAAAGCAGACTACAGAGCAGAGCTATAATGGGTCATCCCTTCCTTGAATCAGGGGAGAATCAGCAGCTCTCTCAGCACAGCACTCTCCAACCGGCCAGCATGGAGGCACAATGGCTCAGATTCATTTGGACTACCTCCTCCCACTAGTGACTGCTGAAAGGAAAACAACACTCATCTTCTGCAGACTCTGCAAGTAAGAAAGGCTATTGCCTCATTGCATTGCAGTGACCACTGGAAGCTTTACTTTAAAAGTTTTCATAGGCACACTACAGAGAAAAGTCCATATTTACCAATTTCAGCACCTATAACTGAGGGAGAGTCAGTTTGTTAGTTGAGAACCCATATGACAAAGTTCATATATGTACATCCCAAATCCACATAACAGACACAAGACTAGATGTTTAAATTAAGTCATTCACACAATTCAGAAGTAATTGGTGATATTTCCATGGACTTTTCTATCTCTTTGATATGCTACCCTGTACTTGCCTGTCATTTTTTTGAGCCCTACACAGGAAGAGTGGACCTACACTCACATCAAAACAGTGATATTTCACAATCACCTTGTTAGCAATACTGACACGTGAGACAGCAGGAGTGCTGAAAAGGGGCTATGCTCTTCTGAGTTTTATGGCTCTGTTACTGACTGGGAACAAAGACACTTCAGTAGCAAGCAAGCAGGCTCCTGAATTCATCCAAGTTAATTTTCATTTGAGACCAACAGAAAGCTCACTTCCTTCTTTTTCCTGACTGTGCTGAACATTTAAAGCAAAATGCACTACTGATAATAAAATCACGCCCAGTAACTACAAAGTCCATTTCCCCCCCGTGTATTTTTCTGGAATAATATTTATTACTCTTGTTTGTGATCCGCAGCTATGTTTTGATCACACTACAAACAACATCTAAGGAAAGTTAAAACATTGACAAAGGCCCAAGTGTTTGGAAAGTATGACCAGGAATCAGGCAGCCGTTTCGGTATTTCTAAAAACAGTTACACTGGCTAGAATTATCCCCAAGTTATTAGCTCAGAGGTCAAAACTGAAGCCTCTAGACACTCCACTGCTTTGTGTCTCCTTTTAGGTGCTCAGGGAGCTCACTCTCACAGTCTCACACTTCAAATTCTATCAGCATAAGTGATTGTACCATCACTTGAACCAAAAGACCATAACATACTTTTGCACATCAGTCCTCCACCTAGTTCATCACACAGCCATACAGAAGCTTGCTCCAGTATTGTGAAAACACAGGAACAAGAACCTAGAGGTAGCAACTGTTTAAGCATCACATTCAGCAGCAGTGCAAAACTCAGCCAAAGAAATCACTACAGATGTTTCTACCTAATGCCCTCAAGGCAGCTAATAACAAAAAATCAGATGCCACCTGCTAGATGAAAAGGGAACTAAATATTATTTATAAACCCAATGTGAACACCCTCTATTTTAACACAGTTATGTGGCAAAGAAAAAGAAGTTACAGACAACAAAAAGATACTTTTCTCTCATTTAAACTGAACCAAGAATAAACGGAACCAAATCATTATTGGTTTATTGTTACAGCACTCAGAACACTGATGAATAAAGGGCTACATACCATCAGTGATACATGAATGCCAAGTAAGATACTATTTACTCAGGTAACTTTCTTACAAGTCATGAACAGAATCAAGACATTCTATATTATTCAGAAGGAAAAGAGGCCAAATAAGATTCTGAAAAATTCAGCCACAAGCACATAAAGTTCTGGACATAATTATATGAGACAACATTATCCTAGCATGTAGGTCATCTCACTAAGTGAAATTATAAGTATAATACTGCTCTGTAATTGTAAAAATTAATTTCCCACATTCATTCACATTAAGTTCTAGGATTCTTTATTTTCACTTTCTGCATACCCTCATTTCATTTCTGTACTTACAGCACCACTACATCTAGACATATGTCTAAAGCATTTGGATAATGAATTGGAAATGGGCTATACAAATACTAGTTTATTTAAAAGCCTCTGTCACACACRGAGATCAAGTAATATTGGTATACATATTCCAGCATGGCTATTTCCTCCAGACAAAGCAGATGCTCAAGCAACAAGTAGAACAAAATAGCTATACCTGTACACCTTTGTATGCTGCAAATCATATACCCCAAATTGTTGCCAAAGGATGCTGCAGAGACCATAACATATAATACTAAAAAAAAGTCAGCTCGTATRAAATATGTTCTATGTGAACTATTCTGAATTCCCTAAATCTCTCATTACTGGGAAAAAGGGTACTATTCCATTATCTTGTGCTTTTTCTTCAGAGCATCTGCTACCAGTCACTGTCAGAAACATGATCCAAATAGATGAACTTGTCCATCATGCAGCAACCACAGGCAGCTTTCAAACACTGTGTTTGGGGAATAGAGTGTCAGTATCATGTTCACACTGCACTCTAGCACGAAACWCTTGCTCTGCAGTTGAGGCACAGTACACATCAGAGTGCCACAGTCCAATTTTTCCACAATGCTGCATTCTCTCTAGTCCTTATTAAGGTGTTAGATACTCATACACATGATCTGCACTGATTTAGAACCTGAACTCCAAAAYTCACAAAGCAAAAAACTCAACATGCTGCCCCAAGCCACCACATCAGCAATACCTTTCCCCTTTGCASTGCCATTCAGGATGTTCTGTCTGCCATGATACAGCTCAGCTCTGTCTCCTACATAGTCCTCTTAACATCTCCTACTTTCATTTAATCTCCTAGCGCCATTCAGGCAATTTATATTTCTGTAGGATGCCAACACCCAAAAGATGAGAAAAACCAGCATTTGTTGAAGGCTTCCAGGTACCAGGGTTTTTATCAGCCCACGTCTTTCTTCACAGAAGAGGTGARAACATGCCATTCTATAATGAAAGTTTATTGTACTAGCTTGTATTAGATTGCATACTTAATAATAACAGCAAATATTCTCAGATTCAAATAAAAAGAACAGCTCAGGTCTGAAGAGCTCCAAAGCCTTTAAAGAGCAATGACCCAGAAATTCTAGCACACACCAGAAAAATCACCTCACTTGAGGCTGTAAGATCATATCTGAATATAACCCATCTGCATAACCCTGCCTGTAGCCATCACCTTCTGGATAATCTTCCAGAAGGACTTACTTTTGACCTGTTGCTCCAGCTGCATCAGTTCACACAGACTTAATATCCAACTGTCTGATCTGAAAGCCGTAACATCACTGAAGAATGATCTGGCACAGAACACCATCAATGCAGTGTGATCAGAATGAAGCATATGATTTTTTTTTTAACTTGCATTCAAGGACAGCTCAGCTTTTACATTATAAAACCTCTTGATTTGCATTTTCATGGTGCAGCATGAACAAGACCACTGCAGCATCTTTAGAAGTCCTAGCTTGCCTATCCAGCTGTACTCTCTAAAATTATAACAGTTGTACTATCCAATGCAAAAAGCCTATAGCAGTTTTCTTATTAATTCCTGGATATTTATGTTATCCAAATGAAGGAAAAAGAATAWTCAGTTAAAGCTCCTGCAAACAGATCTCCAGATATTTAAATATCTATTAGACAAATGCCTCCCTCTATAGCAAAAGAATTATCTCTTATTTGCCCATGAAGAAGCAGGTACAGAAACAGCACCACACAATGCATAACTAAAGAAACTAACTTGCCATCAGAGCAAAGGCACACTACACATGAAATTCTTCTCTTTGGATGTTTTACAAAAATTCYAGGATCTTTAATTGTTAACATGCAGCACTTCTGCTCTTGGAGGAACAGTATCCAGTAGCTAACACATACACTTCTGAAATTATCTGGGGAATAATACTTGGAARGTCAGAGCTGCTGGGTGCAGGGGAGAGAAGCACAGAAAAGGGGGATAGAAGCTGATCATGCCAAAGAGATATGCATTCTTATTTGTAGCACCACRCATTATAAAGGCCCACATAGATTCCTTTAGCTAGTAAGAATTGCCCAAATGGCTTGCAGAAAACTAGATATACAACAAAAGTCAGCATGATCATAGGTTATGGTTTATTTTCTCAACCCGCTAAGTGTGGATCRGGAACTTTACAAATTCTTCAACTCTCCATATGAACTGCTGAGTTATCACAGCAATATTAAGTGATAACAAACCAGGAAAGGGTAGCAGCCACRTGCTACTATTATCAAAAAACTCTCACAAAAGACACACAGCAGGTAGTAAATTTTATGTTTATGCCTAAGTGGGGGATTGACTGACCATCTCACATGCCTAGCCTCTAGACAAGAGCCTGTTGAACATGGTTCTTTATTTCATGGACTGTTTAAGATGCTTTTCTTCAATAGAAAGAGTATAAATCAATGTATGAGGTAATCTTTTTTCCATGTTACCAAGACATGAATAAAACTAAGAATTATTCACTCTGAAGCTTAGTAACACAGCTGAATACATTTCAGACCTAGGGTACAGGAGATCCAGCCTAATAACAACTCCTTAGTTGTCTTCCATAGAATCCTTGAAATAAAGAAAGCAAACTAAGACACCAGAAAGTCTGAGAGAAGAACTTCAAGTTATTCTCGAAGTTCTTTATGTATGTGTTAAAAATTTGTTTAAAACAACCTTCAAGAAATTAATTACAGAGTACTTCATGTTTGTTTCCTCTCCACCTTCTCAATAAAAATATTTTTATTAGGCTTCAACTCATGCAGTTGTCCAACATTTTCAAATAACTTGACCTTTACAGAGCAACAGAATTATTATGAGACTTTCAAGTCATTTTAAATAGCAAACATGAACATAATATGAGCCTAACTACTGATTTCTTAGCAACAACAGTATTAAGTCTCTCATGTTTTTCCATAATCCTTGAAAGCAAAACAACTTCATAGCTGGGTTGGAAGAGGAAAAAAGCACTAAAACAAGTTTAAGACAGAGAAACAATGCCTTATACAGCTCATCTATAGATTCTGGATGAGATGTGATTCCAGCTTGAGTGCTTCAGCTAATCAAGCAATAATGCAAAGCATTGAGCTCAGAAGAATAAAAACTCTGTCAAAGTCCATGGACTTCTCAATGCCCACAATTCCATCTTGAAACTCACTGGCAGCTGATGCCAGAAATTAGAAGACTGGCATAAAGTATGCTGTATAACACAGTGATTGACAAATCAATAGTCACAGAGTATTAAATTGAAAATTCTTTCTTATACTAATAAAACACAAATTATTACTACATCATTTCCTGRTCACAAACTGTCAGTGCCTCCCCCAGCAGYTTGTACTTTATGTCTAACACTAACGTACAAAAAAAAAATTCATTTAACTTTAAAWTTATGTGGATGTTTTATAAAGMAGACAAATCATCATCTCATGCTCCAGATTGTASCTTTATTCCTCACAACTTAGCATCCTAGTGCCATGAAGCAATGATGCCACAAGGCAATGAAGCCTTCACAAATCTTTTTACATATGAACTGTGACAATCAGAAGTTTGACTAGTACAGATAGAGTAGCAGCCAGAAGCAGGTCTCACTCCCAAAAGTTTTTAAAAATACCTCAAAAGTAAAAAAAAAAAAAAAAAAAAAAAAAAATTATGAAAAGCAGCCTAATATGTATATAATAAAATATACATTCTTTAAACAGAGTCAGAAAACAATACAGAAAACTCCAGAGATCCCTCTCCTCCAAAGCTACAACTACTCCCCTGGAGAGCTAACAAGAACCACATTTTCCTCTCTCAAGGAAAGTTTCCAGACCCAGGTCAGCCCGATGAGCAGCAGCATCAGCAGGTGGGGACTAACTAGACCTCTTGGCTTTAATTGAAGATGATTGCTAGAGAGTAAGAAGTGATGATATACACAAACCCACCAGTAATCACCATACATGCCATTCTTGAAAAGGTCAGGAATGAAGTAGAGACAGTAAAATTATTTAAAAACTAATAAATTGCTTTATATTTCTGGACCTAGAGATCCGGTGTAGGAGCAGTAGTCAGCTGCTGTCATTCCTCTATATGGACAGCAGTCAAGCAAAACTGCTGGAGCAATAACAGCTTCTGACAGACTATCCGTTTTTTTGCACTACACCATTTAAAACATTTCCAAGTCTGAATCAAGTATTTTGCCTTTTAATGACTCTGATTACATATGATCAAACTAAGATGAAGAGTTCGGGGCCTTTTTTTTTTTTTAATCAGGTAACTCAGCAGTAATTTCTCGTCATGTAACTCACATTTTTTGAATATGCTGTGGTCTACAGCTCACTTAGAAAAGAAAGAAAGAAAAGAAAAAAAAAAAATCAAACAGATCCCCTGACCGTGTTCCTGATTCAGCACAGGAAGAACAAAGCCAGAATTTTCTCTTTAGGAGCATCAAGCCAAAGTTAATGAAGTTGCATTTTGAATTTTCAAGAAAAATACACAGTTTGGGGAAGACAATGGCAACCAGCAATCAGTTACAGAACACTGACGTGAGTTGACATTCCTAATCACTAAATATTACAAAGACCTTGAATGTATTAACTCATAGTCTAGAACTGGGATTTCTTGCAGATTCTTTTACAATTTATAATTGTAAAAGCTTCAATGTGTTAGTACACATGGCCTGAAAACGTGGCAGAAGTTTCTCCCTCCATACCTGCACATTCATTCTTTATCCAATACTTTTTCAATACAAGTTCTACTTGCTACAAATAATGACTGTAAACTTATAAAATCAAACATAATTAATGATTGATATATTTTGAATCAAACTTCAGTAAGGTAAAGAATAAATATCTCTCCACAAACTTTATCAAAACAGCTATAAATTCTAGTTCATATTTATTTTAAAAGTCATTTTGTTWAAGAGTTTGACTGGATTTTTAACTAATTGGCAGGTTTACTTTCAGAGTCTAGTCAGTGACACATGTTGATCAGGCAGCTGGWGAAGAGCCCAACCCTTACCTGCTGAGCCTGTACTACACACAGAAGATATGGAAAGTATAAAGATTTTCATATTCAACTTAAATTGAGAAAAGCCCCCCCACCCTAACTTCATTAGAAGTCCTGAAGATGGTTACCATAAGTTAGTCAGGCAACAGATACACCCACCACAAAATTTCACAGCTCCTTGTAAAAGTACATCAGGAAAYTATGTTGAACTGCTGAGAAATATTCCCCAATTCTAATCAACAAAACCTATGAACTAATTTAATGTTACAAATGGTTGAATCTGTCAGGCACCTACACTCACACTACATGTGCTGAATTGCAGCTGCATCGCTTTTATTTTCATGCTATAGGTACTACCTGAAGTTCTTAGGGCTCATCGTTGTATCCCAGTGCTTTCACTTACAAGACTTTAAAAGACTACATAACCAAAAAGCATCTCTGTGTGCAGCAATATAAGGTATTATAATGGAGAAACGTTTACCCAGAGCCGTAAAATACTATCCATAAGCACACTTTCCTAGACTCTAGGAACTGATAAAATTTTGAGAAAGACATTAGTTACATCCAGATTGGTTCAATCTACTCATAAAGGGGGAAGTATACTTCTGTAGTATTACTTGAACACACAAAAAAAACAGTTGCACAAAAAAAAAACAGTTATAAATCAGCTGCAARACTTTAGCATTCAAAGAAGAGACTAACTTATCTACTGCTAGTGTCACTTGGAACAGGCTGCTTGCAACCATACTATTCATTGTTTTACTTGTTATTATAAATAAAACTTTTTTTCTTGGCACAGCAATACCTCAAATAASCAGATCCAAGCACCTCCTAATACAYTACAACTTTATACATAATCTGTATAGACAGCCACAATTGAAATCTTAAACATTTGAAGAAAAAAGAACATGTGCACAATCAGTAAATTACACAGTCCCATAGTGGCTAATTAGGACTCTCTTCTAATGTTTGTCACACTGGTTTATTGCTTCTCATGAGCAAATGGCTTTCAGCAGCCAAGAGAGCAGCTTTAACCTAAAGGGCAACAGAAGTAAATTCTGGGAAAGGGTACATCAAAATACACAAACCTCAGAGTTGCAAAGAACTACAGGTACAGCTACATGTAAAATGTGCAGAGGGAAAAAAAAGAGGCTACATAAGCCCAGTTTGAGCCTTCAGGGGGGTGAATATTTATCACCTGGTAGCAAACCTTATCACATCAAGATTCACTCGAGATTGAGAAAGATCATGCTCAATAATTTTCTGCTTAAACACCCCTACATGCATAATATAATCAGGAGTTTGAATCCACGTATTTTCACTTTGCCTCGGATAAAGTTTCTGGGGAGGAAATTAGTTAATCATTTATTTGTTCAGACTAAGAGTTCAAGCCCACTTCTGCCAATAACTTAGGGCTGAACTTTACAAAAATACTGCATTTAYGATAAGGTAAATCAAAGTCACATGAGCCTGTATCCCAGCGATCCTTCTGATTAACTGCCATAGTATGATTGTCCTCACCTTATTCTGCCTTCCTAGGTATAAAATAGAGGCAGCAGGTTGTCATGAATCAAAATAGACTACTTAAATCTTCAGGATCCAAGGCATAGGGAAGACTCCCCTTTGGACCAAAAAGCCAGTATTCTTCTGTAGCAAGGAGGATGGCAAMAGTACAGAGAACATCCTGCAAGCAGCACCTGCGCGCATCAACAATCATCACATGTAGCCTAGGCAGGTTATCAGAGAAAGCCCGTGTCTCCTCTGCAAGGACAAGCACCTCAGAGTGGTCAGTATCGCAATCAAATTGCTCTTCACTTTTTCTGGATATAATCAAAATTACAATACCAATAATCAGGAATGAGAGACAGGTCTTTAGAAAGGCATTTACACAACCAGTACAGAAGCATCACCTKCACAAATTTGGCCCTATCAGAAGGGCCCAGAAACTTGAGAAAAGCCTTTATCAGTTCCCAGGGAAGAAAAAAATGCTAATCAGTCACAGCCCAGAGCCATGGTTCTAAGAATTAATTCAATATGTTCCAAAACTTTTGATTTACAATTTAATCCCATTGACAAGTATCAACCAATGGCAACAAAGGAGGTCATTACACAAGAACTTTGTTTCAAGAGGCTATACTTAGCCCCTACAGAAAAATGACATCTAGCATCAAGGCAAGGTCTTTTCCTCACCCTCTCACAAAGCACCCATGCTGTGAAACAGTAACATTAAACCTTGAAAGTCTGGCATACTACTCCAAGCTGCAAGCCTCTCTGCAGCTTGTTTTACAGAGGAATCACTCACTTCCAAACAACGTTCATTAYACTCAACCATTGCACCAGACATAAAGGAGATGTCATAGATTATGTGTACAGAACCTGTCTTACAGAAGGGTAATTCAGAGGGCTGGTGCTAMCAAAGCTGAATGACTATAGTAACACCACCTCAGAAGAAACCACCATGGATCTTCCCTGCAATAGGACTACACAAGATTTCAAGAGCAAAGGAGAACTTGTAAGAACATAGCATTACCTGTGGATTAGGCTACTATTGAAACAATCAGTGTTTGAAACTACAACAGAAAACTCACATCACTGTTAAGTCACATCCCTGATATTCAGAGTCAGCTTTCAGAATATACTGGCACACAAGTTCCGTTCCTGGAAAATCTACAACTCATTCCTTTCCTGTGTTAGAGACCAATGAAAATAAACTTAAGAAGCTGAATGTTCAGATCTCAGAAAAATCTGAAAGCACTTGTAAAATATTTCTTACTTTCCTACAAAATAAGCTGAATCAGTTTGCCTTGTAGCCTTTGACAGAAGCTGACATCCTTGCCTTTGCAAAAGGTAGYTTGCACTAAGGCTTCATACTATCTAACCTAGTACGGTTAAAAGATCATGGAAACATCAAAAAAAGCAACTGGGGGGAAAAAAACCTTATTACATCATCGTGACTTCACTGAAAAGCTACAGCCCTCTCGGAAAATCTTTGGCCTGATTATCACTGCCCTTTTTCACACTCTGGGGAGAAACAAAAGTAGAAAGTTGTCTTGCCCAAGTAACAGTGGTTACTGGTTTGGGACCAGAGATGTGAATGCAAAGAAGAGGGTTTTTTGGACTATACGCCTATAACAGCTACATAATACTCTCTCAGACTCTCAGAACTAAAAAGTTCTCTGTATTAGGGTTTATTACAGTGCCAGACTCATGACCCACACAGCGATAATCACCRAAAGTCCTCAGGGCTGAACAGTGCCAGAAGCTTCACAGTCCCTGCTAGATAAAACAGGATTACAAATAGATTCTGTCTCAGGAACGGAGATTCTAGAGAAGTCTCAAAGTAGTAGGTCTAGAATGTTAAATGCAGAAACAACATCTTTGTTTCTTGATCAGTATTGCAATCCATCATAAGTCTTTCAATAGAACAATCCATTCCCTTTCAAGACAAARGAGGTCTCCACAGGCTCAGGAAGGCTTTCCTAGCTATTTTTATAGAGAAGCTGAACCCACACAAAAATGTATCAAAGCAGACCATTAAGAAATAAAGTCACAAGCTGCAGGGACTTCTTTAAAAAACAAAAAGTATCTGGTGTTTTATTCAGAAAGTCATTAGTACCAAACAGCAATTTAAATGAGCAATAGATTCCAAACACATCTTACACTAAAGCAGTCATATTATCAATCATATACATCTGATCAGTAATTCTTTAGTTCAGGCGAGTCAGAATCAAGAGGTGTCTGCACCCTTACTTCTCCTTATTCTTCCAGCAACCCAGGGCAAGTACAACAGCTACTCAGGACAGACCTATTCAATGCGTCCAGACTGGCGTACAAGACCCCTGAGAACAGAATCCAGTGAGCAGCAAAACAACATTCTTTTCCCTTGCTATGATTGCATTTGAGATGTGCTGTCATTGATTCTTTTGCTTTGGTTTTCAGAGTTCAACTATTTCTGACTACTCTTCTGACAATGTCATTCTCTTTTCTTTAAGACATTTCACTTAGTGAGCTTTATGATATTTGAGTCTTGAACATAACTACAGCACTACTCACACATATCCTAAAAGTGATTCTCTAATAACCAACTGACACTCTGAGTTTGAAGGCAAATAATTTGCAAATCTAATTTAAAAGGGAAAATGGCTAACATACATAGCTGTTATAAACAGCCCTATAACGCTGCCAATCAAAGTATTTGCAAAATTAATATGTAAGTAAAGCTAAATCAACCCAGCAGTTSCATTCTATGAGAAAAATATCCCACTCAGTCTGTTTTACTGTTCAGAATTTCTAAGGTCTTGGCATCAGGAAGCCAAGTAACAATGAACCAGAATGAAATACAAATGTGTGCTTTTTACATTTATGCTTACTAGGGGTACTGACTACCGGATAGACAGCACTGGCTGTATCTGACATGTAATATACTTTAGGAAAAGAGTTAAGCACAGAGCCAACTTTGATGAGGAAAAGTTTAAAAATTAAGTCTTCTTAAAAGAAGCTTCATTTGAAATGTGGAGAAGTGCGTGAAATAAGAAAATAAAACAACGGGTCATATTGCGCTGCTGCTTTTGTGTGGGCTAGTGTGTGTGATTCCAAACCTATAAYAGAAACTTTACAATGTGGTTTAGTCTTCATCTGCAAGGTACTGAATAGCAATTAAATGTTTTAAAGAGCAACCTGAAAACCCGTATTACTGTTCCTACATCACAGTGAARTAGTTTCCACTGTCCCTACTAGCAATGTCCACTTTCAAAATGAAAGTTATCATTTAGCATTAGATTTACACCCTGAGTTATARAAAAATATTTCTGAACTTTTTTTCCTGAGGACTTGGGAGAGGGAGCAGAGGAGTATCATATTATTCAGGGATATGCACCCTGGTTATCTGCTTCATGACAAGGAACAGGTTACATGTGCCAGATTTTTYTAATACCCACCTGCACTAAGGGTAGATCCATACAGTAATGAAGAGAAGATAAATTAATCTGTACATACTGCAACACCACATACAATACCTTTGCTCATCTGACTTAATAAAACAACAAACAGATTTTTACCTGTATTTTAAGATGGGACATTTGTCTTTCAAAGAGGTTAATGTTTTCTCCTTACCTACTTTAATAGAAAAGGCTTGTGATCAGTATTGYGCATATGCACAGACAAATCAAACATTGTCAAGAGTTTATGTTAATAGCATAATGCACATGGAAAGCTGCCAGTAGTTCAGACTGCCTATAAAGCATTACTATGGCTGTAGATAGTTAACAACGAATAGTCAAGGTGAATAAATGGCACCTTTGATTTTGTGGTGTTCTCTTACCATTTTGTTTCCATTCTGTTTATTAATATCGGTTTAGGTATGCAGGTCTCAACCACATCACTGTTCTCAAATTTACACTMGAATGTCAGTCAGATAAATTCCCACCTCTTACACAAATAGCAAAACTTTAGAAAGAGATGAAGTATGCCTGCTACTGCTGGAACACCAGCAACTCTATTCCCTGACCTTGTGGAAGGAAATGTTCCTTGGATGGAGTAGGTAGCACAGAGTAGAAATTCAGTTACAGAGTAATAGAAAAGTATCACCCTCTCCCAGGACGAGGAAAGCACGCAAACCTTAGTCAGTGGCAAGGACATGCTTCCCACTGCCTCATTCCTCAGAGTAACAGATTACAACAGCTGCCAGGTTAGGTGCTTTCTCTGTAAGGCAACAGCTCCAAACCAACCATACAACTTAGATCATTTCTCATCCAGAAGGAATCKTGAGGTAAAGAACTATGTTCCCACTAACCATCTTTCAATGAAAACTGAACAGTTAAGTTTTTCAATTTTTTCATATGAAAATAGTTTCTATGAAAGACTGAGAATTGTTCTGAACGCTTTTACAGAGGCATTAATAGTCACAGAGGTTTCAAAGTCCKTGAAAAACATGGCTATGCATAAGACTGTTACAGCACACAGAATATCCCCTCTAAATTAAATTCATAGAATATAAAATAGCACATCACTATGCAGAATTAAGGTTTCTGACATGATGTCACAAGTCATTTTGCTACACCTGAACACAAAGGTACCAAACACAAAGCATGTGCCCACATCAGTTTTCCTTAAGCAGGACAGGAATCAAKGAAAGCCACAAGAGAAGATGAGAGTGAATGCGAAGTCAGAACTAGCGTATGATTGTTTATATTACATCTGCTAAACTTCTCTGACTGACAAAGAACCGAAGAATAGTACTAGACACACAAAAAGCTCTCTCAAACACTTCCTTTACAGCATTCTATAAAGGTTTACAAACAAATGCATTCATTCAGCAATCCCTAAATAGTTTTATTTTGCAAGTGCCATTAAAGCCTCACAAGTCATAAGAGTCAGAAGAGTGAGAATTACTGTCCAGTTCTTTGCTTTTAAAGGAAATACAAATGCTAATGCACTGAAAAATTTTGTGTCCTTCAGATTTCATCTAAGACTAATACTAAAGTGACAATAAGTTAGTTTAAAAACACTTTTCTAATCACCCAAACAAAATTCCCAAGCTTGAGAAAGAACACCTGCAAAATCTAGAAAAACTAGTGTAAAGGACATTATCGACCGGTACAATGCAAAGATGAAGAAGATAATTCCTAGGACCAGACTTCCTTCATTCTCCCAAGAGACACTGCAGAAGATATGAAACACCATAATGATGTTCAACACCTAATGTTATCTTTCATTAGGGGTTCTATTCATAGTCCTGATCATAACAAGAAAGCTACCTATAGGTCTTAGACTAAATTCTGCCATAAGATAATGCACCATAGTGTACTTGCAGTTACAAATTGGAGAAATTATTCTGGATTATCAAAATTGTGCTTTTTAGCCAACGAAAGTAAAATATTCCTTTTTTCCYCCCACTTTTTACATAGATGCAACTACAGAAACAAACATTTACCCAAATACAGCATTGTTGCTGTTCCTGAGGCTTTGGACAGAAGTACTTAACCCGAAGGACAAACAGAAAAAATCTCACAAGGAGACTGGAATAAAAACACTCAGAACCACCCCMCACACACACATATAATCTAGTCCAACTTCACTATTATATCACTTTTATTGCAACACATTCTCAGCCCGACTAYAGCTGCAGAAGGGAAATGTCTGCAACTGCAGTACCATGGACAGTGTATGGAAAAGTTCATAGAATCACAGAATATGCTTAGTTGGAAGGGACCTATCAGTATCATCGAATCCAACTCCTGGCCTAGTGCAGGACACCTGAAGTCATACCATGTGCCTGAGAATACTGTCCAAACAGTTTTTAATGTGCTACTCACAACTGTGCACTCCACAGATTCCATCCCTTCCGCTACATACAATGCCACCCTCCTCCACAGCACCCCCCCCCCCGCCTTCTGCCCTGCCTGTCTCCTCTGAAGAGCCTGTAACCATCCAACAGGACACTCCAATCATAAGACTCGTCCCACCAGATTTCACTTATGCCAATATCAAATTTCTGGGACTGGGCCAAAGCTTCGAGCAAGTCTCGCTTGTTCCTGGTGCTGCCTGCATTGGTGTAGAAACACTGGTGTGGTACTTAGCAGCCAAACATCCCCTGAAGCAGATTGAGGGATCCCATTAGTGGTCATTTCATCAAGTTTTGGCACACCAYCCCATTGCTCATCACTGGCAAGCCTGGTATTTTCCCATTCCCTTTTGAGCATTTCCTTACTGACTTTTTAAGCAATCAGCTTGAATTTAAGAAAACAAAACACTCCATGTCAGTGTAAAAGGTTCAGAGACTCTCCATTATATGCATAAGGTTCAGTATTTACATCAATGAGTACCTTTAGATTTAAAAAGCTTTCCTGCATTTCCACTGCAGCCACACTATCTACTTTAAGTCTATTAATACAGAATCACAGAATGGCTTGAGCTGGAAAGGACCTTAAAGGTCATCTAGTTCTAACACCCCTGCCATGGGCAGTGACACATTTCAACAGACAAGGCTTCTCAGAGCTGCATCCCTCCTGGCCTTGAATACTTCTAGGGATGGAGCATCCACAACTTTCCCGGGAAACCTGTGCCAATGCCGCACCAGCCTCACAGTAAAGAACTTTTTTCTAATATCTAAGCTAAACCTACTCTCAGTTTGATTGTCACTATATGATCCTGTAAAAAGTCCCTCTCCATCTGTCTTCTAGCCTCCCTTCAGGCACCATAARGCTGCAATTAGGTCACCSTGAAGTGCTCTCTTTCCTAGGCTGAATAATCCCCATTCTTTCTGCCTTTACTCATAGGAGCAGCTCTCAAACCTCTTGGTGGCTCTCCTCTGGACAGATTCTTATAGGTCCATGTCCTTCCTGTGCTGGGGACCCCAGAGGTGGATACCCCTCCCTCACCCACACTCCTTTGGATGCAGCCCACAACACGTTTGGCTCTCTGGGCTGCAAGCGCACATTGTTAGGTCATGTTCAGCCTCTCATCCACCAGTACCCACCCCCAAGTCCTTCTCAGCAGGGATGCTTTTGATCTGTTCATCCCCAGCCTTTGTTGATACCCAGGGTTGCCTTGACCCAGGTACAGCACCTTGCACTTGGTCTTGTTAAACCTCRTGTGAGTTTATAGGCTCATCACTGATTATTAGTTTCAAGCTCTAACATGTACAATTTCATACTCATGAGTACTGAGGATGGTTACAGTTTTTTTGCTACAGATTCATAGAGTAATTCCAGTTGGAAAGGATCTCTAGAGTTCTCTATTCAACCTCCTTCTCAAATCAAAATCAGCAAAATAAGTCATTATTATACTTAAGATGGGCATAAAAAATTGAAAGTTGAACACTGCAGAAGCTCTTTCACCTGTCCCAATAATGGTCTCACTGCATGGAGAGATATGTTCTTCTAAGATGTAGTTACTTTAATGCATGTCTTCTGTCTCTTGCCTGCCTTCCACACACCACTATAAAGAGCTCAGCTTAGTATCCTCAATAGCCTGCCTATAGATAGTCCAAGGCTACATTAGCTCTTCCTCCCTTTTCTACAGCCTGAAGATGCACTTCCTAACAGCAGACAGAACTTTAGCCAACTCTTACTACTTATACACATCTGCTAGATTTAAAGTCTTCCAACACAAAAACAAAGCTTTGATTTGGAGCAGCTGTTATCTTTATCCCTGCACTTACCCAGATACAACTGCAGGAACTAAGACCTCATACTAAAATCTACTCTAGTACAAGCTAAAAGGAGTTATACACAGTGTTTCTGGGCTCACTATAACCCCTCTCTAGGATGTACACCAACTCTAAAGACAGCACCTCCTGTTCAGCCTGCAACTCTGTTTCTAAACTAGAATTAAAAGTCTTGGAAGAACTTCTAAAACAAACCATCATACCCTTGATTGAAGAATTGTAGTTTTACAAGCTTATTTCCTTATACACACACACAGACACTTCTGAAGAAAAAAAGATACCCTGAACTGAAAAGACCAAACCAATAACCAAGCTTCACGGATCAGAAATATATCAGGAAGGAGAGTAAGAGTACATTACTAGGGCTGCTGTTTAAACCACTGTTATAAGAAAAAAAGGAAAAAAAAAATTAATGAGGACACAACAAGTGCTCCAGCATCTGGAGCAAATTTCTAGTAAGGTATAGTAGTACCCTATTGACTATTAAACACTGAAGTCTCTCTATCAGTTTTCCCAATCACCCAAAGTTACTTATCAGACTAACAATAAGATATTTCAGGACAGGAACAGCTCTTCAGAAAAAGCCACTCACTCTTTGATGAAGCAAGTAACATCAAGAATTCTTAGCTACTGGAAAATCCATGTCATCACTAGTCACTCAAGAAATCCCAGAGACAGAGGAAGGAGTGAAGAAGAAGAAACGTATCCAAAGTTTTACTTCATACCTCCTGTCAGTAACTGAGATGTGCTCCAGCACTTACTTCTCAAAAGAAAAGGTGAGGTGGGGGGGCTACACATAGTGGAAGAAGCAGTGATGCCTCTATAACAGAAAAATAGGAATCTTCTCCACAGACCTCCATACTTCTCTGGAAAACCTACATTTTATATTTCATTTGCAACTGAAGGGGAGCAAATATGTCAGAGAAAAGTATGTACTTCTTATCCAGCCTATTAAAAAAAATCCACAGAACCAAAATACACCCTGRCACAAGTTTAAAATAATTCTTCAGAATCCTTGAGAAACTATCAAGAAATACAGGGAATGAGGAAAACTTCGTCAGCCTCTTCAACCTCATCCTAAAATTTGTGAAACAGCAGCCACTACCCCCAGATTCACTCTCAGCTATACACGCTCAATATCTTTCCAGTCACAGGTGGAAACAAGTAAACTTGACTTTTGCAAAAAGTGACAATACTTGCCCCTCCCTAGAGAGGGTGTCAAGTCAGGAGAGGCAAGTCAGTTTAAGCCACAGGTGAATGAACACTGAATGACTGGGAAACAAAACGTTATTAGTTGAATAACTATAGGGGGGCCCCAGCACATAATAAAGACACTCAACTGTTTAAGCAGGTGCAGAGAAGGACCACATATGAGCTGAGGRCTGCAATATGTTTCTGTTGAGGTTGTTCAGTTTGTAGAGAGAAGGGTCCAGGGAGATCTGAATAGCAGCCTTTCAGTATCTAAAGGGGGCCTACAACAAGTATGGAAAGGGACTCTATCAGGGAGTGAAGTGATAGGACAAGGGTTAAAAGTTTTAAACTGAAAGACGGTAGATTTAAATAAGATATTAGCAAAAAAAATTTCACTATATRGGTGGTGAGGCACTAGAACAGGTTGCCCAGAGTTGCTGTGAATGTCCCATCCCTGGAAGTGTTTAAGGCCAGGCTGGATACAGCTTTAAGCAACCTGGGCGAGAGCAAGGTGTYCATACCCATAGSAAGGATGTTGGAAYGAGATGATCTTTAAGGCCCCTTCTAAACCAAACCATTCTGTGATTCTATGAACTTGTCTATATTTTCACTTTTAAACCCAAGGCGACACAGAAATGCATTGGAACTTAACTGCATTTAGGTAGTGCTCAAGGCAGAAAACCAAAATGCTACTAATTAAGRCTGTGATCCTACAAACATTTAAGTAGTATACTTTACCCAATGGAATAGATCTTTGGACAATAATGAAACAGAGAAATAAGCCTACATTTGCAGTATAAGCTTCAAAAATGTAAATTTTATCATGACAATTTCCTACCATGAGCACTGCTATTACACAATGTAACAGTCTTAATATGTAAATACACAAGGCACAGTAGAACTGTAAAGATACAACAAAAGTTTAATAYGTACAAGCCCATTTCCACTTTAAAGAGCCATAACAGTTACATAAAGATACCCACGCTTAATTTTTCAAGAATGAAGAAGTAACTAAGGCATTAGCCCATGTAGCTAGTAACTGCAAGGCCTGATGGAAAAAAATAAATGAGTGAACCATTTCAGCTTTTTCTTTAWGTGTATTGGGAGGTAAAGCCGATTCCAAATATAGCATTATGTCCTCTGTTCARATTTGTGGCACTATCTGAAAGTAGGTGGAAATGAGGCCTGTAGCTTATTTCTTGTTTCATGCTGAAAATGACAATGGGCGAAGCTTCTCTAAAATCTGAAATTCTCTAGACCATTATTCAAGGCAATAAACTATCTCTTCTAGCATTTTATAAAACAGCTGTATAACACAAAAACATGTAATTAAAATGCAGTATCAAATAAATCCAGTGATCTRTCAGTTCTATTGGCTGAAGAAAAAGACTTAGAATTCAAAATGGAAAATAAGAATACTATGCTTAAGACATCATCTGCTTTGGACAAGAGCAGGATGTTGTTTCAATAACATTCACTGACATCTGAATCAACAGAAAATAGTAAAAACATCTACTATGTCATAGTCACACTCAATCACAGTTTGGGACTGGTTTGGCTTCTACAGAGAATACTTTAGAGTTTTACTTTACTTTCCATTCTGTAATTTAAAAAAAAGAAGAGATTTCAAAAAGCAAACCAGTCATTTAATGAGAAGCACAGAAAAGCTCCAGAGAGTGGAAAAACCTTCTTATCACTTATACTCCACATATCTGCTAGAAATCCAGAATGGCAGTTGCTCTATACAATATTCACTCATATCATAAATACCCATTCCCACATATCTTGTACACAAGCTATAATTGCCCTTCTACTTTACAGGAAAATACATATGTGTTACTAAAAAACAAAGTTGAGAAAGACCAAGACCTCCATTGAGGGAAGCATCTTTATCCCAGTGAGGAACAGAACACAGAGAAGTGCTTGAAGGTAGTCTATATGCTGTAGTAAACAAATTTTAGAGACAGTTACATACAAAGCAATTGCATAAGACAAAAGGAAAGCGAAAACAATGAGAAGTAACAGCATCAGCTTCCACAAATTCAAGTARTATGTGTAGTACTGGTTTCAAATCTACTGCTACATCCACTACCTGGAGCTGCATTTACTTAGGCAGGTGAAGTTAAGGAATCATTTGGTACACATGAAGTGCTGAATGACACCCCAAACAAACAATTTGTCAGACTGGGACAAATACATGTTATAAAAAGCACAGAAATTCAAGTTGACTGCAAATACACTAGCCCAACATATCCTTTAAATGCTGTGTCTTTTTAATAGTAGGAGACAGGTCTGATAGATTTAAGTTTCTTTAACAATAGAAGAAACAAAATACAAAATTAAGACATTAAGGATGCCTCAGAAACATTTATGCTGATGTCAGCTCTGAGAAGGTGCTCTCCAATATCTAACTTTATATTTAGTAAATAAAACATGAAACAAAAACCCAAATAAAACAGCAACACCGAGTCTATCTTCTTCCTTATACTTCCACATACTATGGTACTTTGTGTCCACCRTAAGTCTCAGGAAAAAATGGTACTGTAAAAAGATACTGCATTGCACCTCTATAGAAGTTACCTTCACCATGCTTTCAGTGATGGCACACACTGAATATAGCATGGACTAAGGACTAATGGAGCTGGTACTAAGTGACTCATTTATTAAGAGTGGGTGACTACAGCACTCCAAATGCCAAAAGGAACCTGTCCCTCCCTCCCACCTCATCACAGCAAATTACATTCGTTTGGAAACAGATTTTACTTTACCTCTAGTCAATAGTTTAATATATACGTGCAACAGATTTTAAAAAAAACAAAAACATGATAACTGGTATTAATTATGAGTAGAGACAGAAAAGCACTTTTGAAGTAAAATAGTTTTCTGACTCTTCACTTATACTCTATACAACTATGCTCCAAGAAAAAAAAAAAAAAAAAAAAAGCCATGTGCCACTGCAGGCTTCCTTCCAAAGATGACTGTATAGTGTTGCCTTTTTGGTCACCTAAAGTCAAAAGCAAATAGCCAGTTTCCCAGAAAAAGATACTCCAGAATCAATCCTAAGCTCAAGATATGGTGCTTCCTTCAGACTGTCAAGAGTCACATGGTCACAGAACACAGCTGGCACTAACCAAGTTTCACTGTGTACAGTAGGAACCAGAGGAATAGTTCTCATACAAGGCATGCTCCTACCCCACCTCCAGGTAATCACATACTTCAAGTTAAATCAGAATGAGACCATGAGCAAAAAATTTAAGACATTAATGGCTCTAAAAGGACTCAATTAGAGGAGGAAGACATTACACCAGTGAAAACATGAGAATGGACCTACCTTGAAGARTGCTTACAATTAGAACTACTATTCCAGACTCAAATGAAACTAATCTAGACAGATGATGACACTACGCACATGCAGAAGACAGCTTGGTGAGGATAAGAGCTGCTATTTCCTTAAACTTTCCAGCTGTTCTTCCATATTTTCAATGTACACTAATAGTTATGTAAAGGAAAATCAGTGATCATTCAGGTTTACCACCTATGTTCTAGAAACAATTAACTATGAARCCACAACATTAATATGTCAAATATATGCTTTACTAAATGAAAGGATTAGCAAAGGAGCTTTCTAAGATGGGAAGAAGCTCTACCTTCTCTAAYGTGGTTCCTCAGTTATAAACTACTTGACTCTTAACCTAGGATGAAGTTTCATAAAAGGAGAGATTACCTTCTTAGGAAAAAGGATTCCGCTTGCAAAATGATCAACAGAAACACATGCAATAAGGCTTCTTCAGAGGAGCAGCAGCTACATGATAAATGGCAGCAAGATTTAGTTAGTAGACAAATTGGATTAATGCTACTGGGCCTCTCTCATTCAGACTGATGTGTTTAACAAAACTTCAGGAGTTTAGGGGCCCCTACAGTTCACACTGATTGAAGGAAATGCATTCAAATTAACTATTGGGTACGCTGACCTATAAACATTAATTTTGACCTAGCAAGTTTTGGCCTTTTATGTTAGTTGAAGAGCTCTCAGGGGACACATTTTATGAATGAGATACTGAAGACTAATTCTAGATTTGATTCAATTAAAAAAAAAAGTCACATGCAATGAAGCATGAGCTATTCAAAGACAGGGAATAGTTTCTATTTTTGCAAAGTCCAACAGCCCAAGGTAACATCTACAGATCACAGAGAAGCCTTAGGTCTTCAACTGACAGGCACAGCTAYAGCTACACCTACCTATCTTCATTCATTATATCTGGAGAGAAGACAGAGAAAGAAAAAAGGTAGCTGAACACTTTCTCCCCATATCTAGTGATTACTGCTACATACTTCTTCCCAATCCTGTTTTTCTATATTTCTAGGCAGTAACAGAAAACAGAAACTCTGAACAACAGCTGCCACACTGGGCTATCCTACCTGGGACATAAATTCATCAGAACATCTATTAAAAACTCCCTCAGGTTGGCAGTTCCAAAGCACATATAAATATAATTTAATTACTTCCTCCCAGTCCCTCACTCAAATTCTGTTTCAGTTTTTATTTAAGATAACAACTTACAGAAACATGTAATAAGAGACAGGTTTAGAAATAACAGAATTACTCCACCTGCAAGTACARTATTTCACATTTGCAGTGTCTTAGCTGATGGGTCTTGCAACTTAAAATATACACTATTCAAACACAATGCACATTAAATCTATATTGGTGAAAGAAACTAAACCAAAATATAACATGAGGCCTGCTTTCAAAAAAATCTCATCTGTTGAATTCAGTGTTCCTGAAACAAATTAGCCTGAAAAATTGTTAGCAAGTCTTCCTATGCAATGTATTTCATCCTAAAATTAGAAAGATTGCTATCCTTATAGTTACCACTCTTGCRTATCAAATCTTATATGGAAGAAAACATTTAACAACATCTGCACTGGGAAAAATAAATACCCTTTCTGTYAAGCAAGGAAAAGATCAGACCTCAGTACTCTGAAACATAAGCACTCCACCACAAAAAAGGCCTAAAAATGGCCCAAAGTAAAACCTGGGATGAAGTACTACTGAAAATCACAGTAAATGTTATTTTTTGGCCATCCTTACAAAGTTTATGTGATTCTATTCCAAATTTGAAGAACTCATTATAAGTTAGAAGTGAAAACAGAACAGTGTGCTGCCATTTTTGCAGTTTCTTTCACKTAATTTGTTTTGGAAAAGGAAAACAAGAAAACCAAATCCCAATAACACAAAAACACCATCCCAAATGTCTAGTGCTAATAATTGATTCCTGAAATCAAATACAAAATATTGCAATATCACCTTCCAGCAATCAAAGGCTGCTAAGGTGTGAAAAGTAAAATACTCAAAGCCCAAAAAGGGACGGTCCAAGAACTTGCACTACAAAAGGGATCCTCCATCTCACAACCAATATATGCATAAGTACCACTACTCTACACCAGATTTTGTAGTYAATTGAAACCCATTTCATATTATGCACCTACTCCTCTAAACACAACAGTGAGATAGAAGACTTGCTGGGACAACAGTATGTTAGAAAGCTACTCACATACAGATGAAGTTTTCCCTTCTTCCCTTGCAAGAAAACAGAACCAGATCCAAATCAGACAGCATTGATCAGAAAACGAGCCTTAGCAACGATTAAAGCTCCCTTTCCACCAAGTTCAATAGCATGTTTGCTTGGTCTATACATCCAACTTTATTTTTAACTCAGTGACCAAAGGATAAAAAAAATTCCCCTTATGCTGACCCCAACCTATCTTTCCTCAATTTGAAAATCAGCAGCAGATKAAATACCTTAAAAATACACAAACAATTGATTCATCATTATGAAATTAACTCTAACATACTCTGCTCCAGAATAGAAACATCATACATAGCTTTCAAGATGCACAGAAAAGGATGAGAAGGGTCATTCCCTTGGCCTGTGTTTGTCCTGATAGCCTTGGATTCAGGCTTCCTCAAGTTGTTGGAGCACATGCACAAGATACCTTATTTTATATATATGCGTTTAGAAAATACTTTCAAGCTCTATTTAAATAATGATCGACTTCTACCAGAAATACCTTGGAGTTGTCATGTTCCTAGAACAGCCAAGTGGAAGGAAAGAAAATAAAACATATCACCATAAAACTTACTTGATCTTAGTACTAAGTGGAAATCACCAGTTTAAACACGAATTCTTCCCTTTGATACAGCCAGTCTARTAACAGCTAACTAGAAATCCAAACCACGTATTCTGAATGCTCACTAAATGYGTATAATCCTGGACACAATTTTCAAATAAGGAAACTATAAAGATATCTTTTTCAAACTCATACATCCGAGTCTGAAAACATCTGACAAAACCAAGCATATCAAAGTTCCTGGTACAACAGAAAAATCCCAGTTTGATCAAAACATGCACCTAACTGATTCAAAGTCTAATGGAAAAATGCATACATACTTTTATATACAGAGGTTATATTAGTATTTCCTGCTAGACTATATTGCCCTCCCAATTCACTTACAGGAAGAAGCTGAAAGTCTGAGCAGCAGCTCAAGCCAAGCCAAACCATTTGCTGCTATACTTAATTTTCCAAGWCTGGAAAGTGTTTACAATTGTTAAAATGTAACACAAATGTTAACCAATCTCCTGAARGGAGTAAATTACCAGTCTATTCTCCAAGAACTAAAAGAGGGGGGCCCAGATGGATGGGGGCTCTATTTATTCATAAAGCTGTAGCTCCTCACACTGTTTCCATTCAATAAAAAGGGGACTAAGAAGGTAGAAAGATACACACTGAAAAGAAGAAGAAAGCATGAGCATCTTTAAAGAGAGAAAGCATTCAGGACATTGAAGCAAGGTATGTTATGCAGTCTTTCACATATACACTTACTCAAGTTATCTCAGCAATACTGCAAAACTGCAATTGGGACAAGAGGTGGTTTGTACAGCCTAAGACAGTATTCACCATGTGAAAGTTTAGGAATCCTTGACCCTAGCAGTCTTGCTGAGCACGTAATTTTCTTTCAGCATGTGTTAAGGCCTATAAATCAGCCTCATCTTACCAGAGCAACCGAGGCCCAAGATGCAATCTATGATCAGCCACTTAACAGTCACCTGTGCTTACAGAGCAGTCCATTTGAAATAATCTCTTATTTCAAASAGAAAGGTGAAATTTGGAGAAACAGTTGCTAGAGTTAAGCCTTCAGGGCCCATACTTACTATCTTGGTCARAGCAATTTGAAAACATTTAACTCACAAAGAATATCTGTACATAAGGCTCATTTTAATTAAATTTCAAAAGCCACATACTTGTGTGTACTTTCTCACCAGCTTTTTAACACAAGCCTTTTATTTAGTGGGCACTCTAAGGATGTTCTTAAACTTTCTGAGGTACCAAGAAACTAGTACAACTAGTGTATTCCTGACAGACACTACCTTTTCTCTGTAAAGAGAAAAGCTGTTAGGACCCTCCAACAGTCACAATTTTAGAAGCTAATAAAGAAGCACCTGAAGAAACACACAAGTCAAATGAATACATAATTTTATCATTGTATTCCTCCTTTCCAAAACAATCCTTTCCCCTAAAATGAACTTAGTTTGTAATTCAGCCAAGTTCAACTGCCAAGCATTTCTAAACACTTGCATGTATTCATCTTRTTTATGAAATGGAAAGTCTATCACAGAATTCCAAAAGCCTAAGGTGCAGCACAGMTGTATCTTAGATTACAAGTTCAATCACTACATTATTACAGAGATGCTAGCAGTATACTAGACTATTTGCAGACCATCTGAAGCTAATTCACCCTATTGAATCAAACAGCTGTTTTATTCCCTGCTCTTCATAAGCCTGTATTTTATTTCTTCCCTTTCCTTTTTAAGCAGTGAGAGAAAGGGGCTAGAAAAAAATTCATTCTTTTACATATTCATCTTTCAGTATGAGTGCTCTTCTGCTAGTGCCAGACACCTTGTTTACAWGAATATGAAGTCAAAGTACAGGGATGTTCAAGTCAAGACATTTCAAAACTAAAACAAAATACAGACAGTTAAAACACAGCAAGTYAGAAACCTGTACAGGCTCAGTAAACATGTGACTGGCCAACATTTACTTCTAAAACTTTTGGATAGAGTAAGCCAACATCTGCAGGTCTAGTGTTTCCACAGTTTTAACTAGCTGATAGGTTTTGCTTACATTAACATATGCTCTGCAGAGAATTGCTTCTCCTATGAATGACATACTTGGTATTACCACACTAATAGAAGCATACAAGCCACGGACAATTAAATCCTTTCTGGTATGGTAACAAAGCATTTTAAGATAATTATCTAGTGTATTTTTCCTCCCCTTTACTGTACGTACAAAAGCACTGGCAGCTCACTTTTAAACTGGCAGGTAGAGCTGTAGGACCATCGCTGGAAGTAGTATGAGCACCCCTGYACAGCCTAGTCATTTGCTTCTGCTAATGCACATAATGGAAAGAACTTCTAGGATTTGCAAGCAGGAGACAGAAAGTTACGTACCGGTTATTTTACTGACAGACAAATCTCAGGAGGTTGCACGGACTGTCCAAAATAACACCCAAATTAAGAGGCTGCCATTCACCATCTGTTTGCCTCTCCGTCAGGAAAAAAGTGCATATCACAAGAAGAAATGGAGCCTGGCTCCGGGGAAGAGGAAGATGGGGAGAGAGGAAATTTCCACACAAATTCTAAGTGAATCATGCCGCGATGCCCGTGCCTGGCCGCGCCGGCCTGCCCCAKCACAGGCGAGCGGTTCCGGGGCCACCGTCCCTCCGCCACCCCGGCCGGTGGCCCAGCCCGGCCCAAGGGCTTCCCCGCGCCGGRGGGGCGAGGAGGAAGTAAATACAGCGTCCTTTGGGCACAGGCACGGAAGGAGCCCCTTCCCCGGCGCCCCCCCGGGGACGAGGAGCCGCCCGCTCGCCCCCGCGCCCTCCCATCACGGCCCGGTGCCCTCGGCGCACGGCAGCGGCCCGGCGCGTCTCCCCGTCGCCGGGGCTGCACCGGCGGGTGGGCTGCGGCCTGCGCCGTCCCAGAGAAGCCTCGGCGCTCTCGTAGTCAGAGCGGCCCGGCTCCCCCCCGCCTCCTCCTCGTCTCTCCTTCCCTCCCTCCCTCCTTCCCTCCCCGGCCCGGCCTTCAGCTCGCACTCACCCGCCTTCCTCCTGCCTGCCCGGCCCGCGGTGCGTGTGCGCGGCTCTCCCTCTCAGGCTGCCCGGCGCGGCGGGGGCGGCCGGGCGGGTGGGTGAGTGAGTGAGTGAGTGAGCGTGCGGGGAAGGAGGCGAGGGGAAAAGGAGGAGAAGGGTGGGGAGGGAAGGAGAGGCGGCGAGGAAAGAGAGAGAGAAACGGAGGGGAGAAACCCGCAGCGGTGCTCCTGAGGCGGGACGTGCGGCGGCGGTCGGCCGGGCGCTCGGGCGGCTGCTCCGACGACCTTTACGCGAGGAACGGGCGATCTCCGAGCTCGGGGCGCTCCGCTGCCAGCCCGGCCACCATCTTACATTGGCAGACTTGCCCCGGACGCCGCCCCCGCTGCGCGTGCGCTGCCGGCAGTGGGCGGGGAACGGCGAGGGAGGGGGGACGGGGCGCGACGGCAGCGGCCGCGACGGCGCGAGGCATGACGGGACTTGTAGGCGCCGGCGGCGGTCCGGGCAGCGAGGGAGGAGGCGGAGGTGGTGGAGGCGCCCGCCAAAGCATGGTCGCGTTCCGCCAGTCAGGGGACCTCAGGCTCTCCTCCGAGCAGGGCTTGTCCACCGCCCTGCTCCGAAGGGTCCCCGTCCATAAACCCGCTGCAACTTCAGCCACCTGTTGCTGGACATTAAACCGCGGAGTTTTCAAGCGTTGGGTTGATTTCTTTAAAAACACCTTTTTCTTCTTGCTGATGTTCCTTCGGGTTTTTTGCTCTTGCCAGCTCGAAGCGATCGCGTGTACCGCTCCGTCGACTCTGCCGGCTGTTGGCTACAATGTGCGSGGATGGGCTGTGCCGTGTTGTCCCAGGAACACCTGTGGTGGCTGTCACGGCCGGGCGGTCGGGGCTTGGACGCTGCGTCCCACGGGCGCCCGTTCCCTCACCCGCCGGGAGAGCGGGACCGTGCCGGTCCCTAAACCCCGCTCTTTTGTTTGTTCGTTTTGGGTTTTTGTTTGTTTTTAGGGTTTTGTTGTTGTTGGCTTTGCTTTCATTGTTTGTGTTTTTTGGTTTCTTTTTTTTTTTGTTGGCTGGTCTGTTAGAGTTTTTTTGGGTTTTCTCCCACTTTCCGCCTGTCTCGGGGCCGCTGTGGTCTTGTCTCGCCCATCGGCCGAAGCTGCGCGGCCTCACCTGCCCGGTGCCCCTCTGTGCCCGGGGATGGCTTTCCCACGGCAGCAGGCATTCACTGGCGATGCCCCTTTGCTGAGCAGACTTTTGTAGCTTTTTTTTTTTTTTCCCCCGAAGTCTATTCCCTATTCGGAAYACACGCCAAAGGCACAGAAAAAAGGCGTATCGTTGGTTTTTTCTATTCACTTTGAAAATCCTAGCAAATTCAGTTTTCAGGAATACGGGCTGTAAGTAATTTTGACAGAAACAACTTACTGAAAAATCTCAAGAGGATCTCTCCCTTGCCAAAAAGTGGTTTGTTTTATTTTTTTTTTCCTTGTCAGAGACTATTTTGTAGAAACTCAGTGAAACTCAGCTATATTGCTTCTATCTCCTCTAACACGGACACTCTGGCCCTTGGACCTATTCAAACTGCACCCTTATCCCTCTCTTTTTCCTGTGACCCTCGATTCTGCACATCATCCCCTCAGCTAACAGACAAGTGAGTGCTTTTATTCATCACCTTTATAGCTCTCTTGGGGCTCTCCTGCCTCAACATTCTTAGCTCTCCAGACTGACAGCCTCATCCTGAGTGTTTAAGTTATCTCCAGTGCACAAATTGTTGCTACTTTTGCCATGACAGTAGACACCTGAGAATTTTACTTATTTCAGCAATTGATAGGGAAGAGAGGTGTTCATCGCCAAATGCACTGGCACAACTATTACATTTAGTGGTGTGGATTTTTTTTTCTTTAGTTTCTAAATTTGAAGTGTTACACTAGTACAGCCTTGTACAAAATGTTGTTCTACTAACAGTTGAACTTGTGTTGACATAGCTTATCTCCTTCCTAAAACAAGTAAATGTTACCTTGTGCATATTAGATTTTAGACTAATATATGTATCTCCACCKCAGGAAAGCTCTATAAATTAACTTTACTACTTCTTGCTGTAGGCAAGACCTAGATCTGCATAAAAAGAAATGCTGTTCTCAGTAGCAGTCTTGATGTGTGAACTMAAATGCAATGTTATTCTGAAAACAAAAAATGGAATATAAACACCTACATATGTGAGAAATTCCATGTTTCTCTGCATATATCTTAGACTGTAACATATACATCCTATATTAATGTAAAAGTAATTAGCATATATTAATCAAATGCAGGTGAACTTATGTATGTGTTACTGTCTCGGTTTTGAGAAAACTTTATTATTTTCACTTTTTCCTATCAACTGATATATAAACCATTAGGTTTCAGAAGTACTCATTATGTAAGTGGCTTACATAAGTAATGTAATTGTTGACACACCTAATACCCAGCAACATTTCCTGTTGAATAGAAGCAAGTACTCTAACTTGGAAAGAAAGGTTAAAAGTAATACAACTAAAAGTTGCAATTTTGAGTCAGAGTTGAGGCCGTTAACATTAACTAGATCCTGTGATTTCTTTTATTTCAGTATTAAGGAGTCTTTCTTTCAGTAAAAGTAGCAGCATCCAATAATAATGTAGGAAAAAATCGACATAGCTGAAGACTGGCTGTTTATCCATAGCCCTGCTTCCACCTCTCCCTTAATCTGGCAAGAATAATTCACTAGGCCATCATGTAACCATTTTAAAGTTTCAAAATGTCTTCAAATTAATTATTTTCTTACTTTTAAGTAATTGTAATTGTTTCCATAAGGTTACTTAAACACATTTTGACACCCTATTTGCTTCTGGGAATCTTTGGTTTTCATTTGTTTTGAATAACAAAACATATGGGTCTGATAACTCGGCAGGATTGTTTCTAAGGAATCATTTCCATATCTATAAAGAAAAGCTTTTTGAATACATTTACTTGGAAATAACCAGTGTGTACTAGCTAGAGTAAAAAGGTCTATGTGATCTTTATATTGTGGTTCAACCCCCAGTTCCTGGAGATCTGTTGCATATGCACTGTAGTGCATTGATTCACACCATGTACAGGGAAATTGTTCTCTTGGGCAATGATCCACTGTCACTGTCTTGTGAAACAAATATAGGAACCTACTAGGATTCTGCAGTTTGGTGTGAAACCAAGCTATTTTCAGGATTCCTCCAGTGTTAAGCCACAGCCATTTCAAATGGCTCCAACCTGTTGGGAGGAAACAATGGAGGATCCTGAGAATGGACTTGAAAGAGACATGACGGTGGTGTACTGATACTGGCAGAAAAGGAGGCGATGGAGATTGAATAATTCCCATGCCTGTTTGGGATGAAGAGTAATTATGCTGGGACTTCAGGAGGGTAAAAGACATGATGCATCTTTACAGACTATAGAATGTTCAGCAACAAAAAAACAATAAAGCAGCACCTTTACATGTGGACTTGCTGCTTACTGGGATTGCTAATGGTCTACTAGTATGTGCTAAAAATATTTATCACATGTGTATTTCACTGTGCTGATACTGAGAAAATACTTCCAGATTTGTAAAGCTGATGATCCCAAGTTGTGCTGGCAGCAGTGGCTGAATGAAGTGGCCTTTATTTCAGACTGAAAGTTGGGTTTCATAAATAGAAAAAATTATTTTTCTCAAGCTTCTGCAAAGCCTCAAGGATCGCTACAGAAAATTCACAGATACTAATATAGAATGATATACAATGGTTGATAACAGGTTTTTTAGAAATTCATTTAGAAATTGTTTACTGAAACATTGCTCTGCAGACTGCAATGGATATTATTGATGTGTCCACTCCTTTTGTCACTCTAGGAGGTCCAGACATCTTTCTGCTTCTGACTAATGATGCCTTCTACTTGGCAAACGCATTGGGGAAAGTAACTGCATGACTGTTCTAACTGTTGAATAATAATGAAGGGCTTTATTGGAAAATAAAGGGCAGGTGGAGGAGCCCTACAAACGCTCTGATCGATATTTGCTGCAAGTGGTAGATRTTCACTATGTCTTTTTGGAAATCCATGAGAGGAGAAGGAGGTGTCCATGCTGCTCAGGGAAACAGGCTGAGTGATTTGTCCTGCTCTTTCTTAAATGAGAGAATAAAGTTGTGAAAAAATGAATGTATTATAGCCAAAGATATGAGAGATGTACCCTTCTTAACGTTTTTKAATTATTAGAGGGAAATAAGAACTTCAACGGGATGCTTCAGCCAATTTCTTTCATTACAATCTTTGCTTATTCAGCATAATTCTGGCATGGCACATCTTATCTGCTAAGTGCACCTATCTATGAAAATTAAAGAAATCATTCCTTTTTCTGTAAAAGATGTAGTGGGGACCTCCAGGAAGCTCCCACTATTCGTTAACCTCAGAGTGCACCTCAAGTAGTGATACAGCACCCTAATACACTTCAGAGTTTTCTGCTGGGGTTTTTGTACAATTTACAGCAAATCTTCCTGCATGTTTTTTTTTTCCTTATTCCAGACTCCTCTGAATCTAGACAAGYGCGTCCAAGTTAACACAAGTTGTCATAAGCAACCTTCCAACTCTTTTTCTGCCTTCTGGCAACTGTTCTGAAATCCATTCACAGAATCTTTGAACTTCTCTTTCCTATCCTCCTTTTCCTTTTTGAAGTATTTTTTATGCATCAAGCAACTCGTCAGGCTAAAGTTCCTCATAATAATGTTGCCTTTGTTGTCAGAGATAATTTGCAATTATTCATTATTTCTGCACTGAACTCATTGCCAATGATCACAGGTTTCTTCTTTTTTTTTAATATCAATTTTAGAATGTCATTTCCATATGTTTTTCAGGTTTGGGCTTCCCTAGGAAGTGGTTGTTCACAGGGAACCCCATAATGTGTGAAAAATAAGAAGCCTCTCTCTTCATATTCTTTCTGTAGAAATCCTGTGCTGGTCTTGGAATGAGAAGGAGGGAGGAAGATGCTGGGCTAATGAGAGAGATAGTATCCTGCCAGTTAGTAGTAACAGGACTCAAGTTTACAGTTCTATGTGCACCTCTGTAGCAATGTCACCTTGAGGAATTTTCCAAGAGCTGGAAAAAATCTTACTGAAAAAAGAAATGGATAAATCAGAAAGCTGTGCAGCATTACGTAGAAGGGTATTGAAATATATTCAACTGCAGAAGTGAGAGAGACCATACAGATAAGAAACCTTACAGAAAGAGGGCTGGATTGCTTTGTTCTGTGCTTAGTAAAAATGGAGCACAGTCTTTGTCCTAAGATCTCCTGTAACATCTATAGGTCAGCATCATGTGCACTAGAAGGGAACAGACTGTAGAGCAATTGGCTTGAATCCAAGAATTTTATATTGCTAAAGGTTTGATTACAAGTGTTTTATAATCTCAGCATTTTGAAATGTTTAATTTTGGTAATTCATTTCATGAAATGTGAAAGGAGCTAAAGAATGCTGAACAAATTATAAGCCAAAGTATATTTGCTATTGCTTTTTATTTCTGCATTTGCTGTTGCAATAAATATGCCTGCTCTGCAATCTGTGTTCCTTTTAACTCATGAGGTGCTGCCACTTTATTTGAGTGGCAGGAAGAGCAGCAGCATGCCCAGATGTGTACCAAGCAATGCAAGTGGGGGACACAAGACTGACTTTCTTGTTTCTTCTCACAGTAGAGAAGGTGGCACCAAACAGATGGAAACAGGCTCATGGTTCATACAGCTCATTTTCCCCTGTGAGTGATGGCATCCAGATAACACCTGGCTTAGAGATGCAGAGCTAAGACATAGTATTAGACAAGAAAGGAATACATCCCTCAGCAGCATTTTCAGGCTAAACCCTCTATCTGGATTTCGAACATCTTTTTTGTAACTTCAGTCTTTGTATTTCATTTTAGTGGTTTGAAAAAAAAAAATAGCTCTACAACTCCATATGTGAAGTGGCTTCATTAATGGATATGTTAAGTCATTTGGGTCCATTACAATAGTGGAGTTTAGCAGTGACTTCTTATGGATAAATCTTTCACAGCTTGTCCTATTCTGGACATTTAGAAGTCCTGGAGGTCCTATTGACATCCCTTCATTTCTTGTAGAAAACCAGCATTATTTTTCTTTGTGGTTGCACTGGTTCATTACTCAGGAATGCCTCTCTATTGCATTCAGTTTAAGTAACAGTGACAAATACTGATATTTGAGGCAATGCCATAGAGTTGGGGCTGGATGTGCTAATACAYACGACCTGTGAGACAATATCAAGGGAGGGAAAGAGGTGTTGCTCAAAAAATAGGTGTGAATGTGGGGCAGCACACACCTACTGGAATTGCGAAGGAAACCATCAGCATTCAGCAAGAGTGGTAACATACTTAATCCAGATGATCTTGTAACAGAAGAGGGCACTCGGGACCAGAAGCAAATAAACCTTATCACATTATACAATGAGGGAAAATAATTCAAAAATGGGCAGAATCCTTGCATAAACTGGGTCCARTTCATAGCTGAGGGCTGGTGAACTTGGGTTTCATTCATGCAAAAAAAGAAAGCTAAGCCACTTTAAAACAGTTGTTATAAATATGCTCAAGCCAACCCATCTGAAATATTTGAAGTAACATTCCTATGTAGACAGGACTTCATTATGTTACTTACTATTGTTTTCAGGGAGTCATCACCTGCTCTTTAAAGCAAAACATACATTACGAGACAGAATGATTGCTCGTTATTGCCATATTCCTTAATTGCCTTCTGTATTAGTGCATTCAAAGGAATGCATTTTTTTTCTTCTGCCCTTCTCTGCCTTCATCCAACAGCATTCAGCATTTTCCACAGAGCTCAAAATTGCTCACATTCTTATAAAAATGCCTCAGCCGTATGGGATTTGCTGAGATGAAAGAAAAAGTGCATGACTTGAGAAAATGCAATACTTTATCCTGCATATTGATTCCATGGCTGCTGTATAAACAGGAACTGTCCATTACAAGAATTTCCACTGGTTTTTTTGTGTGTTGGAACTCATGTTCTGCATAAGCCAGGTGTGACAGGAGCTCACCTGTCAAGAAAGTATGACGTTGCATTAAAGGGTTGGCATGAACTTTGACACTTGTAAATATATTGCACCAGCCAAGCACCAGCTGCAACCTTGCAATTTTCCAAACAGATATATTTCCTTTTGCCAGAAGGAATGTAAGCTACTGTAGCTAAATTTATGCTATATAAATAATGTTGATAGAGAGACAAGCCTAAAATTAGATAGGTTTGATAGGTGAAATAATAGATTGAGTAGGGAAATCAAAGCATTTATATTAAAATGGATATATTCCTTAAGGAGCTGCAGGCAACCAACATAAATGATGACAAATAAGAGATCCCAGAATAATAAGATCAGGTTTACATTTAGGCAGCCCTGTAACTGAGACCTTGTATGGCATAGAAACGCTTGCTGTAGAGAGAAATTTGGCATTCATATTCTGATAAAGAACATTTCCTCTTCTGAGCCTGTGCTTGACTCTGTGCTGACAGAGTGAAGGCTGGGCTGTGTGCCTTGTGCCCTCTTTCCCCTTACGCTCCATCTTCCCTCAGGCACTCAGCACCGTGTCGGGAGCAGTCCAAGAACCACTACAGATCGGACACATATCCCGGAGGAGCAGAGACCAAGCTGGTATCCTGACCATATTGTATAGATWAACCAAGACACCTAAAGAATGGTAGATACTTCTCTCTTTTAATATACTTTTTTTTTTTTAATTCTTCCGTATCAATTAAAAATTGTACTGTGTTTTCCTATGCAACATTTTCAAATCATTGGTAGTTCAGTGTATGAATGAGTATGAATGTTTCCTGGTAACAGGCCAGACATGGAATTAAAACCCTGGATAGACCCAATTTGTTATACTCCTAAAAATCCAGCATTTGTGGGGTTTTAAGGAATGATAAATTGCCTCTTCTTAAATAGGTTAATTTAAACTGTAGCCCGTCAGCCTCTGGTAAGTACCATATTTTGCAAAAGCAAATAAATCAGATGCTATTTTTTATTTTAACTTACTTTCATTTTGTTTTCTCTTCCTTATTTTCTTTATGTTGGTATCATACTTGGAAAACCAAAATTAACTTTTGCATGGAAAGCTTCAGAACAGATGTGTGTCCCAAACATTTCCACTGATAGTGTACTGTGTTATGCTTGCCTGAAGTGCCTATAATTTGTTTTATGCAAAMTCCTTGTATGCTGGGCCTTCAAATGGATACATCACTTTCTACCAAGGTATCCGAATGCTTCCATGCTTAACCTCTCAGGTGCATTCTGTTGGAATAAATTTGGAAAAGACTTAAAGGTAAAGCTATGCCTAAACAGAGTAGAAGGTAATGAAGAATCTCTTGAGAGAATAGGGTAGGGAATGTACCATGGAGTAAAATGCACAAGGTGGTGCCTAACAGTAAGGTCTGCCATAYACATATCAACATCTTCATTGTCCTTCAGAGGCAACCCATTCATTGGACTGGAATAGTGAGCCATCACTTTCTTCACCCTTTAGCATAGAAGCAGCAGAGTAAGAGCATTAAGATTAGGTAGGTAGCCAGCTACTTCTCATTTGTGTAAAAAGACTTGGCCAAAATCAGGAGCAAGAGAGAAGTGAGTTGCTGGTTGCTTGCTTCTTCACTCCTCTTTTCAGAAAGGAACTTAGACATTGGACTTCCTTCCTTCTGCATAATGTATACCTTTCCTCATTCTTCTGAGCAGTARGTATCTTGACTCATCTCAGGCCTACTTCAAAGGCACAGAAATGAGAGGGAACACTCTCAGACCYTTCCTACTAAAATGAAGTCATACATTCTCACCTCAGGACATGTAAACCATGTCTCAACAGAGATCTTACTAAAGACAAGGGAGTTAATATTTCATCTTCAAGATCTCATTAAAATTCAAGTTTATTTAAATTTRTTAATTTAAGTGAAAATGCTAATATGGATTTTATTTTAAAATAGTTTAAAAGGTACAGTATCTATTTTTTTGAGGTGTATCTACTTTTATGCACCAAAAAAACCTGAAGTCTCAAAACAYGCAAACTACTGAAAGAATAACCATGGTTCTGTTGTAGTCCTATAAAAAGCAGGACCAGGTAACCTAACTGAGTTTTATTAGGCATTGCTTTCTAATTGTTGACATGACTGAACCACCAAAGCTGTAAAAGGTGCTTGTCTAATATTCTGAGCAGTGTACTTCCTTAAGAAAACTTAGCTATGGTACAGCATTCACCTTTAATTGSTACCTTTCCTCTCAGATAACTGTGGAATTAAGATTGTAAATAGAGTAAAATTAGTTTTTCATGGCTCATCTTCATCTTATATGCAGTTTTATATTTAGAGCATGGTATGTCCACCTTACAGGAGGCCTGCATGCCTCAGTCTGTGAGGACTGACAACTGCCATGGAACAGACTGACAGCACAATTACCTGCAAGGTGTGCCCTACTGGGAAAAGGCTGAGCTTCAGCACTTTGGTCATGTCACTGCATGTGATAAAAGGTTACCAGAGGTGATTACACCTGTTCTGCCACAGCAGTCCTTGTGTCGATTGGTTCTAGCAATGACAGCCATGCTTAATTTGACAAACTTCTTAATAAGCTATGGYTGTCTCCAGCTTTGGATGGAGAAAATGTGGGATGTGGGCAGAGAAGCATCACGAGAATAACATACACTACCCTCAGTGATACTATAGCTGGGTTGTACTTACTGTATTACACTGTATTCTTCCTCTTGATTTTAAATACCAGCAATTAATAACTATCCCCTTATATTGTCCAGGTTTGTGTTTGCATAGTATTTAAAGAGGAGGTAAGTTGTTTATAGACAGGGATTCCTAGAAATGAAGTGGATTTTTAACTATAGCTTCTCAAAAAGTCCTTTTCTTATGTTATGCATGAACGTTCCTGTGAGGYGAGACTATGATGATCATTTTGTGGAGCCATGAATAGAGAGAAAASATACAACTTTTAGAAATGAATCAGTTTATTGAGAGCACTGGGGCTGTATGACTCACTGATTTATCTGAGTAGGCAAACAGACCAGAAAGTATTGAAAGAATATGTGTGATCGATGAAAATAAAAACATGATTTTGTTCTTGCTGAGATCAGAAAAAAAAATCCACTCTATGAGTACAGATTGCCTAGGTTTGTAATATCTGTAAAGAAAAAAGTTTATAGCTGGTCAGGTTGACAGAGCTGGTGGTTTGCTTTCGCATACAGCTTAGGCTTTCAAGAACTCTCCATATTAGTTAATACATAAGTTATATTTTTTGTGAAAAGAAAGTGTATTAGTATTTGAGTCCAACACACGCTGATGTGTTTGTCAAAAAGACTTAATCACTGAGGCAAATACAGGAGAAATATTCTTCACCTGGTGGTCAGATTTGCCTTTGAAATGGYAGGATTTTCTCTGTCCCCTTCCCTGGCAGGTTCCATATCTGGTGAAAGTGTAATTATTTCCACAAAATGAAATGTCACTAACAAGAATGTGAGAACACAGAATGCCAAAGACCACTCCAACCTTTATGGGAGGTAGCAGTTGCGTATTATACTGGAAGGGAAGAATTTAGCAARTCTCTCACAACCTGAACAAGTAATCTGAACTCCTGCAGTGAAAGGGAGGCATCAATCTTCCCTATAATACTCTTCGGATCTCACCTCAAAACTGAAGCTAGAATTTCTGAGAAGTTCTGGGARAGAATAATTTGAAACACATTTACCATGTTCCAATATAAAACAATGTCAAACTAAGATACCCAAAAGGCATAATCAAGCTCTCATTAAAACTAAGGCCACCTGATTTTCAGGGGTTTCTCATGGCTTAGTRTCCTTGTGTGGTTATAGTTGAAACATACCTGCAAGCAAACCTTTCCCTCAGTGTTACAGAATGAGTCAGTACCTCATGCTTCTACTGGGCTGGACCTCACCATAACTACTTGTTTCTGCAGACAGACTGTGCATTAAACAAGACTCAGAGTGATGCATATAAAAAACAAAATTACATTGTTAACAGGCAGATGCCTAGGCATGCAGCTGAGTGATGCACTCTGAATGTTATTTTCAAGCAAATATTGATTGCTGTTTGTAAGGAGATAGCACAAGATGTAAAGATAGCCTGAAATTTTAATCATRACTTTCTGCTATCTACTTAAAGAAACCTTTTTTTCAGATATCAGCCATAATGCTGACTGTATGTCTTGACCTTTGAATTTCTGTTCTTCAAATCAGTATTTCTTGTAGGCATGCTTTCAATAGGCTATTAGCTTTGGAGAGAACTATTCTCCTAAGTATGCTTTGTTCTAACTCGACTAAAGTTAATCTACAATAGTAGTTGTGCTAGCTTGCAGAATGATTTAAAGGATTATCATTGTACCATGCTGGACATCTACAAATATACACAATAGATTCTGAGATTTTTGTTTTCTTCATTGGTTAGGTCTCRTTTTATCTGAGAGTTCAGATTAGCTGACCAGATGTTTTTCAGACACATTTCAAAGACACAGATTTAGCTTTTTCTTAATGTAGAATAAGAATGTTCTTGAATGATGAGGGGAATTAATTTTGACTGTCTGGCACCATCTAGAAGAAAGGTATGAGAGTTATATGTGCCAAGCAGCTCAGCAACCTGTTCATAAGATACAGGTTTTTCACTATTCTACTCTTAAGCACTCTAGCCACTGAATCATCCTCACCTACACAGGAAGGCAGCAGTTGTCGTTCAGCTCATCTCCCTCTGTTCCCTGACCCCAAGGAAGGTATTCATATAACTTTGAGAACGTTTAGCTCATTGTTGCTCTTGACTAGATAAACCACTTACACAAGCTAGCAACAACCTCACACAGTTTCTCTGATGAGCTTAGATACCATGGTGATACTAGAAATATCTAGGATGGAAGACAGAGAAATTACAAAGTTATTTCGTTGAGAAACACTGCAGGGAAAGTCTCAGACTTTTTTCTAAGATTTGATGCCAAGCTAAYTATCTCCATGTATAAAATGCACTTTTTGCAGCAAAGACAGGATTACAGCCAGCTAAGAAGTTTCTAGGAAAATTAGATGGCATAGTAAAAGAATTCAGGATTTTTTACTCTGCCAACTAACATAACACAAAAATACATTATCTTTCCTCTGTTCAGATGACGGGGCCAGGCTGAAGATCCATTCAAGTGGTGGCATTCCAGGCCTGCTGTGAGATGTTATACCCATTTTTACAAAACAGTAAGCTGAGATGCATAGTGAGCGTCCGTCAAAACAAGAGCTCCAGGAAGTTTTATGGTCTAATCAGTAGCCAAAAATGCTTTTGGCTTTTTGGGAAGGAGGCATATTTCACAATACAAGGACTGGTCTGTTTATGTAGATGCACTTCTACAAGAMAACTTTTTCAGTTTCAGCTGCAATGTAGAAAAGCCTTTTTTCATTTTACTCCATCATGTTGGATGTGATCATGACACTGAAGATTAAAGGTAGGAAATTAAGCAGGGTCTCTTAGGCATTTGAACAGTACTTTTTTTGGCTAATAATTATTCTTCCTGATAATAATAACATGTAAAGAGAATAAATTATATAATCATTATCTTTGTATCTTGATGTACGATTTGACTATGAACCACTAAATATATTACTATCAAAATGAAGAATGTTACACATGTAGTAYATCACAAGCCACCTACAAGTTACAGTCAAAGAGTAGGTTCCCACTATGCAGCTCATTTTAATTATTACTAAGCGTTACTATAAAAATTGATGTAGGTTTGTCACCACACAAGTAGAATTTGCCATCCCACAGGCAATTCGGAACTTTCTTTCCCTGGAATGCAGAGGAATTAATATCCATCCCAAGTATTTAGTGTCAGCCTACCTTTGATATTTCACAGATTTCTGTCTAGTAATTAAGGATGAAAGACATTGGTGTCCCTCCCTGAACCCATCTGTACTGGAGAACTTGCTGAGAATTATTGTTAGGGAGAGGAATGAGGTATTCTTTCCCTATAGTGACTTGTCAAAAATAGACTACCAAACCAGCCAGTGATCCTGGGTAAACAATGGAAACCTAAATTAAAGGACAACAAATAAAGCAATAATAAGCGAGAATTACTATTCATGGAATTCCTTACTCGTTAAAGCATGGATGGATGGATGCAGTTATGCCAATAAAAGCATGTGCAGAATGTATGGTGTGGTTTATCTAGATGCCTCTCTTACTTCATCCATACTAGGAGCTGCACTGTCACAACTATTTTGCATTAAAATATCACATTGCTGACAGAGAAAGAATATAATAAATGCTGTGCAGCTGGAGCTAAATGTGGTATTTCTTCTTCCAAAGTTCAGCTACCCAGTGACCTGCCCCTTGCCATCCACTATTTCAGGCTGTCTTTTTTTTCTTGTTGCTATGCGACCTAGGTCAATTGGCAAAGAGAGGGAAGAATTATCTGGAGATATAAAATACTAAATCTGCAGTGGTTAGAAAAGATTTTTTGCCTTCAACAGAGTTCAAAAAAAACCTGGGTGCAATCTGTCTGCATGTAAATGGCWAAAGAAATATGACAGCTCTTAATGCCTGGGAAAGGTTTTTTTTGTTAAAAAAAAAAAAAAAAARAAAAGAAAATTTATCTCTCTTCTTTAAAGATTAATGTTTCTTAAGGAAACACAGCCTAGGAAATCACACTGTATGCCAAACTTTTCCATAACTTTTGAACCTATTGCAATTTCTGAGTCAATTTCAACCTAATCTGATCAAAGGCTAAAGGGGTCATAAACTTTGTGAAAATCAGGGAATGTTTAAAGGAAAAAGATCAAAATTAGAATCACTGTGGTAGGAAAGACTAAAGCAAAACCTCAAGCTATCCATTACATTTACTGTGGCCAGATGATCAGCATATGCATCTCCAAGTTTRTCATGATACCTGCCTTTCCCAGTCGTGGGTGGGATGTGGGCAGCAAAGGAGCAGAACTATGGCTTCACAGGGAAGAGTGCACAGGAGAGGGTACAGGAATGCTGCTACCTAGGTACCAAGGCTGCTTTTGTTCAACTGCTTGTGGAATAACTTCACTTATTTTCTACTTTCACCTCTTGCCTGGCACTCTTAATTTCCTAGAATTAAATGAACAATCAATATGATTCTCATCAGTTTAACTCTAGTTTGTTCATGGCTATGATCAGGAAAAGGTAAATCTCAAGGAAATATGGGGCCTTTGACTGAGAACAGATTCATCTGTTGAACTCTGAGAGAAGCTGTTCTTGACAGGAAGGACTTTTCCCCCCTATTCTAAAATTTCCTTTTCTCTCTCCTGACTATCCCTTGTGAAACAGTTTCTCTGCTTTTTGTCTCTTTTTTCTTATAGCTGCCTTGCCAATTCACTCTCATCCCAGGACCACTGCTCTCTCTATTACCCCTTCTGCCATTCCATCATAGGGGAGATCTAGAGAAGCAAAGATAGTTACTTTGCCAATTTCCCGTGGGTCTAGTTCATTGGACATGGTTTTGCGACCATGAAATGCTGTTTTAATAAAGTTCAAACAGGGAAACTATTGGGACTAAAATKGAATATTTTGGTCAAATCTTTTATCCTAAAGGTAATACAGGAGGGATTTTCTGTAAGAGTGTTGATTACTACTGCGACAGAGGACAGTAAATTTACTTCAGACACGGACCACTTCCAAGACGCTGATATTCATTCCTCAACTCCAGATATGTACGTGTATAAACATGCTTTTTGTTTTCTTCTTGTCTGGTTATTCTTTTCTTTCTTGTACATATTTCGAGTTGAAATGAAGCTTTCTTCACAGGATAACTCTTAACGGAGCTGGRTTTTTACTTTTTCCCCTTATACAAGATTGTAAACCCTAGTTCACATTCAAAGATTTATTGACTCTTTATAGAACTAGAACTAGAAACGAGAGAAGCTGAAGTCATCCTGGTTTTTTTTTTTCCCCCCAGTTAAAAAATGAATTGAATATTCTAATAAATGTATCTCGTAGTGTAGTGCCTGAATTCAGGTATTTAGCCATATTCAGTGAAAACGGCTTATATAGCAAGGCTTGGAAGGAAAGACTCCCTTGCCCGTGGCATGGAAAATAAAACGGAAAGAAAAACTGAACGGCACGGAATCGATGTGTGATTTCCATCAGAGGGACGAAGGCGGCAATGCCGAACTCCGGCGCTCTCTCTTCCCCTCAGCCGCCTCGGCGTAGCACGAAGCTGACAGGCAGAATGAAGCGTCAACCTGCAACTACAGCTCCCATCAGTCCGGGCGCGGGGCTGCCGCGCCTGCCGGGGCCGCTGCCCGAGTCGCTGCCTTTGCCGGAGCCGCCGGCGCGGAAGCGGCCGCCTCGTGATTGTCACCATCCGCACCGCCCCGCAGCCAAAAGGGCGGGAGCYGGGGAACGCTCRGCTCGGCCCCGCAGCCASAAAGGGCGGGAGCCGGGGRACGCTCGGCYCGGCCCCGCAGCCCGGCGGCTTGGGGTTGGCTGTGGGTGCCGGGGCCTTCTTCGGGCGCTGGCGCCGCGGTCGCGCCTCCCTCTCTCCCTCCCTCCCTCCCTCYTTGCAAGATGGCGGCTCCGTTGGCGGTAAATTCGGGTAAGAGCAATCTGAGCGTAGGGCTGCGGCCTCGGCCCCGGCCTCTCCTGTGTCTCTCCCCGCGGCCATCCCGCTCCCCGGCCGCCGCCGGTCCCTCGCCTCTCCTCCGAGCCCGCGGAAGCGGGGCCGGCCGCTCTGGGAAGGCCGGGCTCGGGGAGGCGGCGAGGCAAGGCCCGAGCGGGCGGAGGTGTGCGGGCAGGCGGTGTGAGAGCGGCKTCCCGTGCGGCGGTACCCGGGCTCGGGCCGCGGAGAGCTTCCCGGCGATGGGGCTCCGCGGTCAGGGCTACCGCCGCGCCTGGCTGTTCCTGGCGGGGAGTCACCAGGCAGCGACGGCCTCCTTGGTTAGAGAGGACTGTGCTAACTCTGTGTACGCCTGGCTACGCATCACTTCGGTATTACATTCATATCTTAATGCTGTGTGCTGTAAGAGGCAAAAGAGAAATACACCCGGAATTTTCCAAGTGGTACACACGGAGTCTGGAAATGTGGAGCTGGTTTCTCATCCAYTGAGTGTTGCTGAGGTCTAGACCATCAGGATTATCCATGTTTTTTTAAGATCCTGTCACAAGGAGCAGTTTTGGGTTACAAAGAGAGCACGTGTCCGGTAAAACTAATACAAAATTAATTGCTAGATAATCAGAGAATAACTTCAGACGTCATCTGGTCCAATGCATCGTCTTCCTCCCCCCCACAAAGCAAGGCCTGCTCAATCGGGTACTTCAGTGCCTTATCTGAACTTTGAAACTCATGGGAATGAAGAGTCTCCAAGAGACCTCATTGGACCTCTGTTCCAATGTGTGCCCACACTCAGCGGTTTTTTTTCCCCTGATGGCTAATTGGAAGTTTTGTTACCGCAGCTTGTGTCAGTTGCTGCTCATCTTCTTCTGAGGTAACTCTGTCTCTGCTTTCTATGTATAGTGCCAGTCAAYAGAGAAAAATAAGCCCCTATCTTTAGCCTTCTTTTTGTAAGACTGAACCAGGTCAGTTCTTTCTCAGCCTCTCATTCATCCAGTTCTCTGTCTCACTATTTCAGTGTCTTGCTCTGAGGAGCCCAAGACTAGGCACTCCACTGAGATGCCCGTATAATCACTTATCTGCATCTGCTGGCCACAGCTGTCAGTACAGCCTGGAGCCTGCAAGCAGCCTTTGCTGTGATCGTGTGCTGCTGACTGGTGTTCAGCTTCCTGCCTGCCTGGACACTTGGGTATTTTTCTGTAAAGCTGCTCTCTAGCAGCTTCCTTGGTCCCCAGCCTCGGCTGTGAATTTGTGTTGGATGCAAGATGTTGTATTTGCTGTTGTTCARCTTCATTAGGTTAGCAGAAAGAGAGTGGAGACCCTGTGAAAAACAGTTGTCACTTGAGTATAGGCCAAAAGATCTGTAAATAAGGGTTTGTATGTCAATAGTGATGGTTAATAGTGTTAATTCTAGTTAATAGAATTAAAACCTCCATTCCTGTGTCAAGCAAGGAACAAATTTTACAGAGAAGATATTTTGATCTCACTGAAGGGATTGCATCCCTGTAGCCTCACAGAAAAGTAGTAATAAAGCAAAGACTCTTCATTTGAACTATGACTTTTCTGAAGTGAAAATTGGAGTAGTTCAAATTAAACTATTTTATAAGTTACATGGCAAGAGAGTCTATAGCCTTAAAATTACAAAAACGAGGGGAAGAAGGAGTTATTTATGRGAAATAAGAGAAAAAAGGAGATGTGGCACTAAAACTAGTGAAGATTTTGCTTTTTGTTATAGTATATGGTTTGTGGGGACAGACATATCATGGTTRAGTCAATAGCTTGGCAAAAAAGTTAAGCGTCAGTTGCAATTGTTGCCAAAAGAAGCAGCTCAGCCTGTGCTTCCTTGCTGTCCCTGACAGCATGGTAAACCTTACTAAAAATGATAGTAATAGAACAGCTTAAGTGGGGAAAAGTTAGCATGGTTGCTAAGTCCAACCTCTTCCCATCCCAGGTGCTTATTTCTCTGCAGTAATCCATCTTTGTGCCATTGCAGAGCAAACTGGGTTGTAGATGTGATCCTGCTGAAAATAAATTTKTTTTTGGATTAGGTTTTGGTTAGAGAAGTTATATCCTTAATTTGTTCTAATGCCTTACAGTGCATGTGTTTCATTTGGTGCAAAGCAATTATGTGGAAGGGACAARTGCAARCACGGGAAGTAGTTGAACAGCTTTTGGCAGGCACTGTGGTTTGCTGCTGGTGTTTGTTGGACTCGGTAGTGTAGTAAGAGGGAAAAGACAGTTTCGAGAGGAAATAGAGCTCTGAACTCTGAAGTTATGTGGTAGTGCTAGTTATAGCTGAGAGAAATTATACATCCAGTAGTAGCTATTTCTAGGCAGGGGTAACATTTTATGAGTTAAAACACTGATGCTCAGAGAAGGCAAATAGGTCCCTTTTATACAGGTTGCTCTGATACAGCCATACTGGCACTGCTAAATGTATTTTCTCAGTCATTTATAAATTCACGTGAAGCATGAATGTCTTCACCCTTTTAAGTGTGCAGACTTCACCATTTAAGTGTGACAGTCTTTGATCTGACATTGTAGAGGTACTTTGAAGCTTATGAGATTTGCCTTTTGATTGTTGGGAGGGTTATCAATTTTAGTTTGAGTAACCAAAGAAGTTTTTTCTCTCTTAGCAGAGAATGTTCTTCTCTGATTACCRAGGCAGGATTTTACACTCCTTCCAGATGACTAGCTCAGTACACACTGGTTCATCTCTGACAAGGGTGATTTAAGTAGCTTGCTTTTGCTTAAACTGCTTTTCATTTCCCAACTTGCTCACTCAAGTAGTAATCTTTGGAAATGGTTGAAACCAGTTTTCTTCAGCCCTCTGCTGGAATGCAAGAGTACTGTATATTTTTGTTTGATGGGTTGTTTACCTAAGAGTAAAGGTAGTCCTTTTCTGGAATGTTCTGTAGAAGTGGTAGAGTCACAGTCCTGGAGGGATTTAAAAGATGTGTAGATGTGGCACCTGGAGACATTGTTTAGTGGTGGACTTGGCAATGCCACATTAATGCTGAAATTCAATGATCTTAAAGGTCTWTTCCAACCTAATACCTGTAAGTATCCTCATGACTTTCAGCACCAGAATTCAGGTGCCTACATCATAATTTTGGTTTTTTGGCTCCCTAAATGCAATTAAGTTTTATATCAGATCATCATTGGTGTGGATTTTTTTGTTGTTGGGGTTTTTTTTTTTGGTGTTTTTTTTAAAGTTTTTTTTTTGTTTTGTTTGTTTGTTTTGGGGGGATTGTGGCTTAAGAAAGGAAAATACACTTTTCTTGATGGGTGTAATGGTATATTTAGATGCCAAGAGTAACAGTAAACTAAAAAAGAGTCTTCTTATTGAGAACAGTGTATAAATMATTTGTTTTCTTCCTTTCTCTATTTCAAATACATTGTTTTATTTCTTCTTTCAGCTGCAAGCTTGTGGGGTCCATATAAGGACATATGGCAGACTGTAATGAATGCCATTTGGAAAAGGCAACCTGAAGCTGTTCATCGTCTTGACCAAGTTTTAAAGAAGCACAAATCTGATTTCATTTCTCTCTTCAGAAATCCGGTACTGGGCTMATGCTGTCTCCTGGAATGAGTTGGAGAGTTGATGATTTATTCTGTCTTATACTGTTGTCTTACGTGCCACTTTAGACTCTGACCATTTTTTTCATGTGATATTTTTACAGTACATAATACAGATGTGTAATACCCATCTTGTTCTGCTGTAAGAATACAAATAGCTTGAATAATACATATTATTTTGTGTCTTATACAGGATGATTTAATGTATGATGTATATTTTTCTCTCATTATTTGAGTGCTGTTTTGAAAGGAATAGTAAAAGTATCTGATGATTATCAGTCAATGTATTAACTTTTTTTGTTGCTCTTGTGTGTCTGAAATAAAACACAAAACTGTTTTGTCTGTTTTTGCTCGTGTTTCAGTCAGATTAACAAAGACAAAACACATGAACCTAAAAAATACAGAATGTGTCTTTTTAGGAATGCCAGATGATGTGAAAAAACTCCCTGTTTCTTGGCTGGTGGATAATAAGATAGTAACTAGAAAAATGTGTTCTTTCAGTGGTGTTACTTCTCTAATAGTAGATGGKTTTTTTTAACTGATAGATCAGAAAATTAACAATCAGTTATAGAGTTTCATCAGTATATTTTAGCATCTCAGTTTAATGGAAAAAGAATGATGTAGAAAATAGTTGCGAGTAACAGCAGTTTTGGTCAACAACCCAGATGTCTTTCACTGAGTTGATACCAATTCCTGCTGAGAATTATATCAAAGTTTACTCTCAGTCTCTGTTATTTTGAGTAAACTAAGTGTCACTTAGTATTGTATAAGATTATTTTTCATATATTCCCACAAAGAGGCCACTGCTGTCCAAGCATGAAGCATTTTTAGGATGCTTTTACTATCTCTGTTTAAAAACACTGTTTTTATGATGACAACTTAACCTGACAGGWSKRWRWYWGTGAGGAAGAATTAATGTGTAATGCTTTTTTCAGTATTTGATTTTGCCAYTTTGAGTAACTTCCGATGCTTKTTTCTCTTGCAGCCAAAAAATGTTCAGCAACATGAGAAAATTCAGAAAGCAAGCACAGAAGGAGTTGCTATCCAGGGTCAGCAGGGAACTAGGCTTTTGCCAGAACAGCTCATCAGAGAAGCATTTATCCTCAGTGACCTCTTTGATATTGGAGAGTTGGCAGCTGTTGAACTCCTTCTAGCTGGTGAGAAGGGAAACCATTTAAGAGCTGGAGAAATGTAGCTTAGATAGGGTCTTCTTATTTAAGTGTATGTTTAGTGTGAATGCATRATGCAGTGAAGGCCTTAGCTTCCTAACACAGAATGTTCTTAAAAAGGAATCTATTCTCATTGTAATGTCATATGATAGCAGTGTTCTGAACCCTAATGCTTGTACACTCAGCTATTGCAAAAGGGKGGATATTCTGTGGAGATCTTATGATATACTTTATCATTGAATTTAAAGATAACTAAAATATATTTGAGAATTGTTCCATAAATTAGTGTAAAATACACTGATTCTTCCACTTACACAGTAGTTATACATTGCTGCGTGACTCTGTAATGTAATAACTGCTTAGTGAGAGAAGTATTCTAGAGAATGACATGTTCTTTCCAGGTACAAGATTGATTTTAAGTTATTAAGTTACAATTTTTAATTATCATTACTGGCTACTRTTCATCATTAACTTGAAAAATTAGTTAAAGAAGTAACTTGAAGATCAGTCACCTTTGGAAAACCATCTTCAAGTCAGCCTCACTTTCTATTTTCAACTTGAATTTTCTTTRTAATTTCAGATAGAAAATTTAATTTTGAATAAAAAATATTTCTATGATAATTAGCTGAAATTGATTATTGAGATGGGTACGTATTAGTGGCAAGCACCATTCGGACTAGGATGTTTATGGACTTGAACTTCCAAAAAAAATTCTTGGATGTTTTAGTAGTTGGATATTAATTTTACCCGTAGTGCCCAAAATATCTGGAGTTTCTTTTATGTGYCTGAAACAAATCAAAATGACAGTGAATAACCACAGTTACTTTGAATACAAGACTTGTATTTGAATTAGCAATACAAAGATATAGAGCTGTTTTCAGGGTGTATATGCTCAGCTTTCTTTGACTATTCTGTGCATTTTTATTCACTAGGAGAACACCAGCAGCCKCATTTTCCTGGGCTTACAAGAGGTCTAGTGGCAGTTCTGTTGTACTGGGATGGAAAAAGATGCATTGCCAATTCACTACGAACCCTCATCCAGTCACGCCAAGGCAAGACATGGACATTAGAACTCAGGTCTGTATCAGGGCAATGAGCTCATGTTTTTAGGACTAATTAGACTAATGTGACAGTCAAATGTGCTTGCTTCTCATAACCTGATGCAGCTGCTTTCATGTTTGTTTTTTAAGCATAATAAWTTTTTGCACATATRTTTATTGGATTATRAGGTTRTCTATTTTGCTTTCAGTTTTTTCAAGCTACTTCAACTTTTGGCAGTTTGTTGCTTCAGGCACTCTCCCAGTCATTGTTGCTCTGACTAGTGGTGATCTCTCAGTATTTGAGAACCCTGCTGTGTTTTGACTTTCAGTGTACTGCAGAAGAGAATTGTTCTTCTGCCTTTACTTGAAAGGGATGTACAATTTCTGGTTAACATTAYATGCTAGTATTTTTTGCCTTGAAAAAGAAAGCAGTGCACACTGCTTGCTTTCAACGCACTATGATTCCTTGGCTAAAGAAAGATGAAAAGATGTGTTCTAGTGTAAATATAAATTCTGAGTGTAATATCTGGACAGTTGCATTTCCTAGTGAAAAAGAGGCTGTGAGTTTGTGAGTTRTATGCTTGTGAGTTATATATAGTACTTTTTCCTTTAATAGAAATCTTAACTAGCTATTCCCTGTTGTATTCTCATATTCCATGTTCTTGAACCTAGAACTACCCTAAGACTTTGTATCCATTCAGCATAATGTTTTGAGAGGGCACTGCTTACTCAATGGAAGTTTAGTTGCTCTCTGCATATAATTTATTTGTAAATTTTCTTGTCATCAAATACATTTGATGGGATTCATTATTATGGGCTTCTTTGTGACTGGGAAAGTACGATTAATTATTAAATTTATATTCTTTCCATTACAGTCAGGAGTTAATTTCCATGACAACACGCTTTACAGATGACCTAATGGAGCAGGGCTTGACTCAGAAGATCCTTACACTTGTGTCTCACATTGATTTGAACAATGAATTTGATAAACTCCAGAGAGAGCGAGGATTGGGCAGTGAGAAACATCGCAAAGAGGTAAAATTCACCAAGTGTGAATGTTCTTCTGTGTTACTCAGCACATTAGAATAGAGTTAGACACCAGAGAGCTCTTCACCTTTGCAGAAAGTTTGCTACTGTCTGAGAGATCACAGTTACTGCTCCACACTTCATGCAATGTCAGTGTGGGATTCACATTGCATCCTGCATTTCTGTTTTGCTGTTGCTCCCAGATGCTAGCTCATACCTTATTTTTAATGAATTGTAACAGTAAAAATGTAAGCCTAATATTTACACTATGTGTCAGTTTCTTGGGTTTTTTTCTCCTAATTCTAAAGCCTGTGTTTTAAATTACCTCCTTTCAGCACTATCCTTAGCAGCACCATTGGCATAAGAAAAGTGAACTAATTCACAAATTTTTAAAAAAGATTGAAGCCAAGTTGAGTCAGGGAAATAATTCTCTTACTAATTCAATTGTGTTAATATGAACAGAAGCATTTCTAAGAGTCAAGTGAGAATTGCTTGAGAATGCATTCTCATTTTTGTAATTCTTGAACTTAATTTACACAGTACTAACTGCAACCTATCTTCTCCAGCAGGAAGATTTAAAATATTAYTATTTTAATTTTTAAAATTCTTTTTAATGGGTGATCTGTCTAAAAATCATTCTGTGTAATAATAGATCAATTTATTTTCCACCAAACGAAGAACTAGTCTTACGCTTTCGCTATGAATCTAAAACTGTGGAAAGAATATCCTTCTCATTTACTTTAAATTACCTTAATTTACCTTAGTTTTACCTTAAGAGTCATCTTTTGGGGCAAGGGGAAGATTGACTGTATCTRGGATATCTACCAGTGAGTTTGTGTATTTAGAGGCAGGAAATGTATGATAGATTTGCAGCTGTGTAAATTTCATGTAGATTGATGTCTGCTGACCTCAACAGGGATGTTGGTTTGCATGTAGTCATATTCCCTGGTATCTACTCACACCTGTCATGAAATACATGGGAATACGAATGCAGTTGACAAGAAGTGTCCTCTTGTTTAACAAATAAATCCAATGGTTTCTGTAGCTGTTCTCTTTAGAGTTGTTTTTAACTTAAGCCAGTCATAATGATTGACTGAGAAGGACAGATTGAACATGTTACCAGAATATGTATATTCACTTTTTTTTTTTTTTTTTTTTTTTTTTTTTTTTTTTTTTTTTTTTTTTTTTTTTTTNTGGTTTATCTATTAAAGGTTTCTGATCTCATTAAAGAATGCCGACAGTCCTTGGCTGAAAGTCTCTTTGTCTGGACCTGTCAGTCACCACTGAGTAAGGATGACACTCTACTCCTCATAAGTTACCTGGAGAAGGTAACAGTGGAGGCCGATGGCTCGTTGGACGGCGTGAACTTGTCTCTTCTCATGGCTCTCCTTTACTGCTTTGATGTTAGCTTTTTGGAACAAGGTGCAGAGGATCGTGAAGGTAATGCTGGCAACTTTCCCAGAGGTTACATTGTACAGATGGATAAATGCTTGTTTAAGCAATTTTATTATTGATCAGTAACAAACTGGTAGGATTTTGCTAGTGTTTTTTCACATTTACTGGGTGTTAGTTTTGTGTTTGTTTTTGTTGTTAAAGACTTGATGCACCGGCTCCCTCTGCTAGCAGAAAGACAATACATAGCAACGATCCACACTCGGCTTCAGGAGTCTCAGCCCTGGAAATTACCAGGATTGCAAGCTACTGTTAGATTAGCCTGGGCGCTGACATTACGAGGAATATCCCAATTCTCCGATGTGACAGGTAAATTACCCTAAAGTTCAGTTGCTGCGCATTAGTATTCAGAGCTTGCAACTGGTGTAAGTCAAAGGACCTATTACCTTTCTGAAGTGTTATTATTTGCCTTTAAGATAAAAGTTATTATTAACACTTCTTCAAAGCTTTCTCTGTATGTGAATTTGGTTATTGAGGATTGAATTGTTCTGACATGTACACAGATATAGAAGTAATTAGCTATCAGAAGTAATAGTGCCTCACTGAAGTGAAAGAGATTTTAATGTACTGTAAAATTCAAAGATTTTATTCTCAATTCTAGTATCATTTGAACGTTTAAATTCAGAATAGATTCCTGATTAGTTATTTTTACATCTGTAAGTGTTAGACCTCAGTCCTTGTGAGGATGAATCTATTCATAATTTTCTTTTTTCCTCTCTGAACTTCACAAGCTTTCCAGATTTCTATTAGGTCAAAATTGAGTCTACTCGAAAATATCTATTAAAGAAAATGCAAACATTATAATTTCTATTTAATTGAGGTTGGTTTGTGATTCTTGACTGCCTTAGATTTTTTTTGGGTAAATGGATATGATCTCTAGCATTTATGAAAGAATAAAGTAGAGGTCATCATCTGCCATTAATTTGCCTTTTTTTTCAGTCTAGTGTCTGTATGGTAGAAAAAACAGAGTTGATAGAAGCATGTAAATTTGCATGTCAGCTGTGTATCCTGAAATATATTTGTTTGGTAACAGATCATTGTTAYTTACCTTTTCCCCTCTTGTGAATCTTGTTGCCCAGCTCTTGCAGAATTCACTGAGGCAGATGAGGCAATGGCAGAGCTAGCAATTGCTGATTATGTTTTCCTGTTCCTGACTGAATCTGTTGTGGCGTCTGAAAATTTCTACCAGGAGGAATTTTATATTCGCAAAATTCATAACCTTGTCACAGACTTCCTTGCACTCATGCCAATGAAAGTAAGTTCTGTGAATAGCAGTTACAGAGAAATCTTCTCTATTTCTAATATTTGGACAAGGTAGCATAAARATGCAGACGTGACCCTCAGCTTGAGGTCTGCAGTTCAGAAAACTTGTTCACTTTATAGAAGACATATTGTTCGCAGTTTGTTTTTCACACTGAAGTTTTTAAAACACTTCAGTGTGGTGAGATTTTCAAAACAAGCTTTCATGGTGGTACTGGTGTTTGGTTCACACAATTAAAATTTAAATGAATGCTGAAATTGATGCGTGTGGGTATTGATTTTTTTTTCTTTTGATACAGACAGTAGTATAACCTAAATTAACTTACAGTTATTGTACCTAATTTTTAATTTCTTCGTTTATTAATAGTGTTTTCCATATTTTAAGGGAGGGAATCTTCTTTTTCTGTAGTATCCATTGTTGGGTAAATAAGCAACTTTTCAGTATAAGAGAAMTGCAACAAAAGGGTTTTTAAAAAAATTGTGACCCTTTCATTTGTGCAAGATCCTTGTAATTTGATATGGAAAAATTAAAATTCTATTAAAATACTTCTATTTAATTGATAGAGCTTTGTTTTGTGACCTTCATTGTATTGAGCTGTGGTAGGAGTTGCCAAATAGTTACTTTTTTCAAAGTGCAAAAAGAAGGATTTAAAAACAAGATTTTGTTCATTGTAACTTCACRAAATGTGAACATTGTCAGGAAAAACAGTATTTGAGCCTCATGAATCTTTAAGGGCATATATGAACATGTAGACTGCTTTGAGGTTTTATCCTAATTTATTTCTAATCTGTTGGTGTTGCACGTTGTTTTCTTAAACTGTCTTTTTAGCTCACAGAATATCCATAGAATAAGGATAACATCWGTTCCATCTGGTTCATATTGATAAATTACAGCTCTACTTCTGCTGCCATGGCTGCCTGCACACAGCACTTACATGTTTTTAACAGGCTTTGGGCATCCTTTGAAATATGTACACAATGGTGATTTCTATAATAAAGGCACAGTAGCCCTAAGAATCTTTTGAATATGTGGGGAATATGTGAGGTGTATTATATGGGATTCCCTGAAACGATCAGGTTCCAAGTTTGGAACTGGGGACTTTATTTGAAGCAGTTCTTCATTGAATGCTGGTGTTGTACAAAAGAAGTGACTCCTTTTAATTATGCAAGTTTTTATTAAGGAGATATAAGGTAGATTTTTGAATGGAAATGGCTGGAGACTGAAGTTTCTGCTGTATTAGATTTAGAACAGATGTGACCCTGTCTCCTGAACTGCCTGAAAGTCCCAAGGCTGTTACTTGATTTTTTGGTAGATCTTATCTCCATTGCATTATGGACTTGGGTGCTTTACTCTGGGAAGAATATTTCTTTGCCATTTCAGGTGGTTTTTTTGTGTATGTGGGTTTTTTTGTTGGATTTTTTTTTTTGTGTGTTTTTTTCTTTGTGGCTTGGTGATGGTGGTGGTGGTGGTGAAGTCAGGAAAAACTCCTGTGATATAATTTCAGGCTTTTGCTATGCACTGAGGGCTTTGCCGTTAAGAAAGTGATTGACTAGAACTTTGAGTGCRAGCTCTTGTAGGAGAGAGAAGATTGAAAAAATAGAAAATTTAATATTCCTTTCATGCTTGTGCAAGTACATTTGCTTTCTAAGTTTTCATAGGCTGTATAGACAATACTATTATTTCTGTTCTATTCATTCTTAGCTAAATATAGCCCACTGTTTTTTTTCCAATTCATAAATCCTATAGGTGAAACAGCTGAGAAATCGTGCTGATGAAGATGCTCGCATGATCCACATGAGTATTCAAATGGGTAAYGATCCACCTATTTCCCTTCGAAGAGATCTGGAGCACTTGATGCTTTTGGTAAGTCTATTTTCTTGTAAATTATTGTGGCWAATAACGATTTTAACTTTCATTTTTCATCTGAAAACCTGTATCTGAATGAGACCATATGGTGTTGGATCTTTCTCTTTTGAGGTTAATATTTTTTTTCTCTTAAGTATGGACATTTCTCTAATTTGTCATATAAATGAATTAATTTACTACCTTACTTTCTGATGTTAATGTCATGTCATTATTTTCTAGTTAGTGAATACTGCATTGTTTCTTATGTTTGAACGTTTTAGAGGTTTTACCCCACCGTGAATTAGTCTGATAAATAATTGAAATGTTTAAATTATYCTTATGTATTAATATATTTGTAATYAGAATTTTGGAAGACTGTTTTGTATTTGYTATAGAGTAGGTTTGGTAAGGTAACTCCTTTGAGGCTGGTGGAATTGCAAATTCCCTGATTTCATTAGAGTTTTGAGCATAACTGTAGATTTAAAAGAAAKATTTTCTGTCATATTTTTAATAAAATAAAATCAAAACAAAATAAAATGGAAATAAMAATAATTATGTTTGTTTAARTATTAGCTATTARGGTTACTTGACTGCACTTCCAAAAAAATCAATATTGGAAAACAGATTTACATATTTAACTGAGATGTTTTATATTTTTTAATAACTTTAAAACTTGTATTTCTTGTCTTTTCCAAYGACACTCCTTTAGATTATAGGACATTAGCAGGAAAATTTGTAATGAAATGCTTTCTTAAGCAGCTCAGAGGGATATAGTAAACTTAAATGAAGAACTAGAATAAAGATTTAGTCAGAAATTTGTATGTKTAGATAACAGGTAAGGTTTCTAATTATGATACTGGCTAACTTGTAAAATTAATATGTAAAAGTAGGCATATGGTTATTTATGGAGAAATGGYGTTGTTTCTTTAGCAATGATTTAATCCATAATGATCAGATGGAAAGTTATTAAAGTTTCACTGATAYGTGCATTTTTAATTTCTCTCTGGTTGTCACTTGTGATACTTGTTATTTAGAAGCTGTCATTTTCACAGACTTTKAAGAACTAGAACACCAGCTGTAGGATGCTTTGCTTCTCAGATGTGTTTAGCTAATATAGAAGCAGTGCYTCTTGTTGAAGTAATTATTTTTTCTTCCTGTAGTTGATACTTTTCTAATATCTTCCTTTTTCTGATAGATTGCTGAGTTGTATAGGAAAGACCCCTTTAATATGGAACTTGCTCATGAGTACTGGTGTCCRTCGGAGCCCTTGCAGACATCCACCATCATGGGGTCCTATCTTGGAGTAGCTCACCAGCGACCTCCTCAGCGACAGGTTATCTAGATTTTCTTGTGTAATTGCTGGTAACTTGAAACTAAAGTAACAAAAACCTCCGAGGCGACTAATTTTTTGGTGTCCTTGTTACAGATAGCCTCTAAGAAGACCTTTCCTTTTTCAGTGACTTACCTGCATGTGTCCTTCTCTGCCCAGCATGGTKGTTGTTGCTTGCCCTAAAAGGAGCTAATGCCAGTCATTCATGGTTGTCAGAAAACTCAGCAAGAAAGAGTACTAACAAACCTCTGTGAAAAGGTTTAGGTTTGATTTGTTACAGCTGCTGTATGGATTCTGATAGTWCTCTTGTGTTTTTTGTCTGATTACTTCTACATGCCTTTTTCATGTAACTGAGAAGTGAAATTCCTTAACTATAATAAAAAAAAAATTAATTAACTGCAGTCGATAGTATTTTAGGGGTAAAAAAATCCTAGGAGTATTTTAATTATTTAAAGCCCAAAAATTATAGTCCATGAAAGACAGAACTTTAAATAAGAATGAAAAAACTGTCTAAACAGATAAGGCAGACATTCCAAAAACACTTTGGATACCTGGGGTGCTGTCATCCCTCACTGCTTTTTGAAGGACTGTGCAGTGTTAGGCAAAACCTAGTATGAGACAAATTAGACACATCCCAGCCAGAATACTGGCAACTTAAATTCGGGCCAGATGTGATCTTCAAGCAGCCTAATATGACCCTGAAAGGAACCATTGAGTGTGTGAGTTACTATGCAGGTATATGACAAGCACAGTGAATTCTTTCCTGGTAGTACTTAACTTGTACTGTGAGATGAGCGAGTAATACTGCTGTGGAGCATTTGGTAGCTGAAGTAAATTTTATCACTAGAAATACAGAGCTGGAAAGTTAGTATACTTTGCAGTCACTTGAGTTATTTTGTTTAATTCCTCTTTCAAACATGTCTGACTGAATAGGCCAGTCTGCAAAGGAACTTCTTTTCAATTTGAGTTGTCATTCTACCCGTCTACCCTGCCCTGATTACATTAGAATCTGTTTTCTGACTTTGCTGCCTCATGTTTTCCTAAAATACTCAGATTTGCCTTTTTTCTTTTAATACTGATCTTTATTTGTTCTAGGTTGTCTTGTCAAAGTTTGTTAGGCAAATGGGAGATCTACTTCCTTCCACAATATACATCCCATACTTGAAAATGCTGCGGGGACTGGCTAGTGGGCCGCAGTGTGCTCATTACTGCTTTAGTTTGCTAAAAGTCAATGGCAGTAGTCATGGTAAGAAAAGTGACACTTCAGCTCTTTCTCCTTTTCTTTCAAAAAGTGCTATGACTCATTTGACATAAATTGTGGCTTCATATTTTTAACATTTCATTATTAGTACAAAAATGAAAATGGAAGCTTTACTTGAAAGTGTAATCTGAAAAAAATAACCCTTGACAGATAAGGTAGTTAGATGTCTGAGCACCCTAGCAAGCAAATCACCTAATTTAAAAAAAACCCTGTGTCTTAACAGTATAAGATATGCAGAATATCAGTGTTGCTTATTATAAAACAAAGAATGAATAATGTCTTAAAGTTAGCTATATTTACAAAATATACAGCGTAACTTTCCTGAGCTGACTTTGTTCTGAAGCACATCATTAAGTTAGAATTTTTTTATACATRTAACATAATAGCACTTTCTCAAAGTAAGATATGCTGGTCAGTCCTTTTTTTTGCATTGGTCAAATTGTAAAAAAATCCCTACTTTGAAGATACAAGTAATGCTGCAAATATTCCAATTAATAAAACAGAAAGCTTATTTGTACTGGTTTTTCATATTTGCACCTGTCTCAATTAAAAATTAATAAAATATAAGGAAAATTTCCCAAACCTAAATGAATAATTTTAGAAACAATGACTTTTCTTTGAAGTTCCTCCTTTAGACAAATAAGTTTTCCTTTTAAATTTTGCAACCCTGCTTTTCACCTGCTTTTTTCATAGAAAGAAAATCTTGTTACCTGTTTGTTATTTTTCTAGCGGAAAACATCCAAGGAGCAGGTGGCAGTCCTGTCTCCTGGGAGCATTTTTTCCACTCTTTGATGCTTTATCATGAACACTTAAGGAAAGACTTGCCAAGTGCAGACAGTGTCCAGTATCGTCACCTGCCTCTCCGAGGCATCACACAGAAAGAACAGGATGGATTAATTGCATTTTTACAGCTGACCACYGTTATAGTCAATTGGGTAAGTAATCTTTTGTTGGGTTTTCTTTGTTAATACTTTTATTCCTCGCAAATTGTCATCATACAGCTGTGATGTTCTGCTTGACAAAAATGGTATGTAAGGAAAAGTTGCCTAGCAATTGTCATTTTATTAGTGARCTCCAACAGTATGGGAAGCATTGGGGTATGTATGGAGCTGTAATGACCGAAGACACAGTGCAGGTGAAGCAGAAGGATGATGCCTTTTCCCGTGTTGCTGGTTGCTGATTTTCTTGCTTCCTTGACASTGGTGGTGGTAATAGAGATGTCTTTCAGAAGTGAGGTATATTCACAGTAAATCACTGTGGAGTAGGAAAGTACTTTGCCTTTATTTATGAGTTTGAAAAAGCAGAAGTAATAGTTGAATTCAAACAAAGTGGGAGAATTTTGGCAAGGAAAGTGATCAGATGTGAAACTTGCCTCCAGGATTATGATTTAAAATGTCCCCCAGCCAAGGATGTAAAATGTTTTGAATGAATTGACTGGAAGAAAATTCCAGGAGAATAAAACTGCYATGCATAATTTTGTATTGTAAACTGTGTAATTTTGAATAGTGTAGAATTACACTTTTAAGTATCCACCAGACGGTGCACCGTGAAAGTTCTGTGATACCATGAGATAGCCTTGGTTTTGCTGGCACAAACACAAGACAGATCAGTGAAACCAGATATGTTTATTTAAAAAATCATCTTTGGTGGTGATGAGAAAGAGGTGAACCTGTGTGAGCTGTGATGTCAGCATTGGATATGCATGGCAAAAAGGGAACTCTTAAGACTAACATTTCCTGGCATCATCAAATCATAATCTTCAGTGAAGGTGAATTTATTCTAAGGTTGCAGGGAATTACTGTTTGATGAGGCTAAAGGCTTGCTCYTGTCCAGTGGTTCATCTCAGAGTCTCTAGTGAGCTTACATGAGTGATGATCCTGTTCTTAGACTAAAACAAATTAATSTAAGTTCCTAGCAAATGTCCAGATRCAGTGTGAGTTCAYAGAAATTATATAGAGACAGGAATATATAGAAAGTATGTAATAGAGATATTATTATAATTCCCTCTACCCATGCTTGAAGAAGCTGCTTAGAGTGTAAGTACTTAAAGGCTAATTCCATGAATGTGTGTCTACGAAAAAAAATGGGTTGTTATAAGAAGCTTKTATTATCCAAATAATCTTTCTGTGTGGATAGGCACAATTTTAATATTTTAAGTCTTTATACTTGGCTTTTTGCGTAACTGAAATGGTTGGCTTTGGTATCATCTGCTATTCTTTTGATATTTTGTGTACATTCAAGTACAAATCAGAGTCTTTGGTACTGAACTGTGAATTAAAGATTGTAAAACATGAAAAACCTTCAAAGTAATAATCTGCAGTTACCTTTTCTATTGAACTTCATAGAGTGAGAATGCTCGCTTGGCTCTTTGTGAGCACCCTCAATGGACACCTGTAGTGGTCATTCTGGGACTTCTGCAGTGCAGCATTCCTCCTATTTTGAAAGCGGAGCTATTAAAAACCCTTACTGCTTTTGGAAGATCTCCTGAAATAGCTGCTTCTCTCTGGCAGTCCCTGGAATATACACAGGTATCTTAGGATTTTTGGTGCTTGGAACTGTAGCATCCTAGTTTGTTGAAATTGTGTTGCATTTCCCTTCTAAGTTTTCTTTTTGCTATTGTTGAATAGAATTTTTTTCACCTACTTAATACTTTGGAATGATTTTGAAAATAACAGTATCGCCTCAGAGATCTCATTGGCTGTGCTTATTTTCCCTAAATCTAGGTTTCATGACAGACAGTCCTGCAACTGCTGTCTTATTTTTAAGTGCTAATAAGAGGCCGTACAATAATTACATCCAACTGCCTTTGCTTGCTAATTGTTGATACTCCTTGAAATATACTGTTGTAAGAGATAATGAGGGAAATGTCATTCCCCTACCCAATATAAGACAAAAATCATTAATGTGAAAGCATTTCTGGCCTTTGTTTCATGTAGCAATAAACATGGTTTTGGAAGATGTAAAGCTGGAAGCATACAAATATCAAAGGTACAATACAGCCTCTCAGACAGAATTTTTTTTCTTACTTTTTAAGATAATWTATAAAACCTCTTCTTAAATCTAAAATGTGATGAATATCTTTTACTCCTGATAGAAATGGAGATGCACTTTCATTATGTGAAATGTGTTGTTTTTTTCRTTTCTCTTTCTGTTTTGAAGATATTACAAACTGTGAGAAGTCCAGGCCAGAGACAAGCAATTGGTATTGAGGTAAGAGTTTTCCTTAACGAGGCAGCCTCTCTGATTATCTGAATATGTGTTTGGGAAACACTTGTGAAGGCTGCATCTACTGCTGTGTCCATGGGAAACCATTCTAATAGGTGCTGTTGTTTCACTGCTTTGTAATTTACTTTCAAGCCTGCTTGTAATTTCTGCAAAATTTTATCCATTTTTTGCATCTATTGCTACTTCATACTAGTAACAGAATAGCATCTAAACCCTGAAATCCCTCATGAGCATTTCTTACTRATATTTTCCTAAATTGGACTCACTTTTGTTACATCTTGGTACAGCTCACCTTACTTCCAACAACAGTGGTAAATAAAAGCAAAGTAKATAGATTTTGAGGCGTATCTTCTAGTCCCTCAGAAATGAATGAATGTGTATTGCTGAACTCAAATAACAGTACTGATGCTTTGCTGCTATTKCTCTGTCTATAGTGTGACATAGACAAAAATTCTGCTAAGTTGATTCACTGTAAAGCAATTCTCAGATGATGGTATTACGTTATTTGTTTTCACGTTTCTTCCTCTTCCAAAATCTGTGATTTCTCTCCTGTTTTTGCTGTCKTCCTGGAAAGGTTGAACTGAATGAGATTGAGTCCCGATGTGAGGAATATCCTTTAACTCGTGCCTTCTGTCAACTCATCAGCACTCTAGTGGAGAGCTCRTTCCCAGCTAATTTGGGAGCAGGTCTCCGCCCTCCAGGCTTTGATCCCTATCTCCAGTTCCTCAGGGATTCTGTGTTTCTCCGATTCCGCACCAGAGCTTACCGCAGAGCTGCTGAAAAAGTAATTTTTGTTCAAAAATGTTTTTTTTTTTTCTTAGGATGTAGTTGTTGATGTGGCTTAGTTCTGTTTGAGAAAGCTGTGCAAGTTTCATGCAGCAGAAGTAACCTAGAGCACTTCATAGTGTTTTGATGTTGTAAAYAGGTGATATTTCGACTATTGGTCAGGATATACTTAAAAAAAACCTGTATAAARTATCTCTAAAAAAAAGTTTGTATTCAGGACTTCTATTTGCTGTACAGGATTCTGCAAGTCTACTACATGGCTAATGACTTCTGAACATTATGTGCCCAAATCTAGAAGTCAGATTAGTCCTTTTCACAATATTGCTTTAAAATATTTCTGACTTGCTGAACCAAGGAATTTGGTTTTGTTTTACAATACTTCTGAATGAAAGTAAGTGCTAAACTGTATCCTGGAAGCTAGCTGTTCATGATCTATTCTTAGCAGTATACCCAATAAAAACTCCTTATTGTTTATAGTTTCGATATCCTAATAAATATATTGTATAGTAGAGCCTAAAACAGGTAATAAATCTGTTTCAGCATTCAATTTCATTTCAGAAAGGAAGCTTGGGCTTTYGAATTATTTGGCATGATGAATTATGGTGTTGGTATGATTATCTAATTTTGAAATCCTTGCCATGCTTCTGATCCAGTATATCACTGCACTGTGTGTTGTGTTCTTTGTCATCTTGGTCTTGTTTCAGTATCAGTCTTAATCTGTGTATGATTTTTTTTCTTTGTTTTGTGATTATCTGCAGTGGGAAGTAGCTGAGGTAGTCCTCGAAGTGTTTTACAAATTATTGCGGGACTATGAGCCTCAACTTGAAGACTTTGTGGACCAATATGTGGAGTTACAAGGTTAACTTGTTCRTTTTTTCACTGACAGCAGAATTGTAACTTGTTTTGCTCTGTTGCCTCTATCTTGGGATCTTGTTTAATAATGCAAATAAGCTGGTGGAAAGCTAGACCAGACTTTAAAATAGGAAGATGTTTAAAAAATTTCTACATAGTGTTGAGATCTGATTTGCTGACTCTGTAGGGCTTCATGTACGCTATTTCCTAGTTAYCCTCTAGGAGGGTAACTTCTGTCTCTTTCATTTCTGATTTGGTTGAAGAGCAACATTTGGCACTTAACACCTTGGGTTTGGCTTGTTCCTCTATACTTCTGTGGTTTATTTTTAGATATATCTATATCASCATTATTTGTAGGGTTAATTTAAAGGTGTCAGGTATTTGAAATATGCTTTAGTGTTACTATTATTGATGTATTAATTATGCAGAGCAGACAGTAGCAGTACAATTGTGACCTGAAGTAATTTAAAAGGCTAAAGTAGATGACAGTTGCCTCATTACAGGAAATYTAAGGCTTCTTTGGGCTCAAAATTATTTTCTTAATACAGAGTCTCCTAGCATGAATTCCATCTTGATGCCTGTGGGTTTTCTTGTAGCAGTGTTGTGAGAACCACTTCTTAATTGAAAACTTTAGGGTTGGAAGCCCTTTGCCTCGTATTTTGACAAACAGTACTTGGCAGGATAACTAGCTTAGGGARTTTGTTAGCTCATTCCTGTCCTCAGCTAGTCCTTCAACTTCTATGATTATTTGTGGGTTACATGATACGTTGAAGAAATGGGTTAATCTAGTTTTGAGTAGATGCATTTTTTTAACAGATTCAGTATGTGGCTGTGCAGTGGCAGACATGGCGTGTCTTTTGGTGTGTGATGGAGTGGCACACACACAGAATGAATGGAAAAAGGGCACTGCTAAAGCTGATGCCAAAACTGTACCCTTGTTCCCACTTGCATATTAAAAAAGAGTCTTACTGTTCTGCTTTTCCTACCACAGTTTATGARGAGCCTAGATAAACTAGAAGCATTACTTTTATTTCATGTGGTAAAGTCTTTGCATTTAAGGCTAGTGGTTTCATTTTCGCATGCATTATTGCAACAGTTGTGGGAGTTTATCCCTACACTGTGAGGATCGGGTTCAGTGTCCATTCTCTTTGAGTTCTGGAAATGCTTTTTCCCTTATCCAGGCTCTTGGTGCAAGTTTGGACGAAGATAAACTTTTTCCAGTTTCTTTTTGGTCAGATCTGCTTGGGAAAAAATCTTAACTGGTTAAATATGAAATGGTGTTATTATATAMTGAAAAGTGATGCTAATTGCCATTACAACTCTTCCCAAGCTTTTAAAATTAACTCAATGGCTTCTATATGAAGAAAATAWCTGAAGGCTTTGTACAAAAGATGTTGCTTAGAACACTGGGGGCTGTTATGTTGTGTACCTTGTACTAGTTTGAATAATGGATTTTTTTTTTATAAGAGGTTATTTTTCTTTACCCCTTTTGTCTTTAGGAGAAGAAATAATAGCATATAAACCACCTGGATTCAATTTGATGTATCATCTGTTGAATGAGTCCCCAATGCTGGAACTTTGCCTTAGTTTGCTTGARGAAGGGGTCAAACAGCTTGATATGTATGCTCCATTTCCCGGTACATGCCTAGAATTAATTTTTCATGTGATGTTAAAATGTAGAGTAAGTAGGATTTAAAGCTGACATTGCATATCTGTAACTTGATGTTGTGTCTTTTGCATTTAAAAATTGTGTTTTGGGGAAAGTTTTCCTACTGATAAACAACTGACAGGTTTTTTTTTCTTGGTGCAAAGCCTGATGAATGATATTTATGAATGTAGTCTATTTAGCTGCTCCTTTTTATTTCTCATGTTYTTTGTACACTGCAGGGAAGAAGCATTTAGAAAAAGCTGTACAGCATTGCCTTGCACTTCTAAACTTAACGCTGCAGAAGGAGAATATTTTTATGGATCTGTTGCGGGAGAGCCACCTTTCCCTTATTGTCACACCACTGGAGCAGCTGCTTCAAGGAATCAATCCTCGCACTAAAAAGGCAGATCACGTGGTGAATATCGCTAGGTATGTGCAAAGTGCTGAGAAGAAAGGAGTTCTAGACATAAAAGAGTTTCATTAGTTTTACGAGCCAGTACTTCTCTTTACACAGATTATCTCTTGATTTTTTTCTTTGGCTGGGGGAGATGTCTTCACAGGTGGTGTGATCCATGATTATCTAGTGCAGGRTTGGGATTTGTATTTATAGTTTTTCTTTCTGAATTTTTCCCCTCTTATGATCTCTTCCTGTCTACATTATGTGCAGTGATTCCGTTGCATATAATTTTCATTTTTCTCCAGACTTCAGTTGTCATAGTGGGAAAGCTAAATACATTTGGTTGCTGTTGTCCATGCTTTACAGTATTGTCCYTACTGTGTTAAAGGCCTGCAAGCAATGTTTAAACCTATGCTGTGGTGTTTAATGTAGATTTTGCATAAAAAGAATGTTTAAAATTCCAGGAAAGGTTATTATCCCTACTCAGCCTACTCAGCTCTCCCAATGGAGGACTGTTAAGTGTTTCATGTAAAGTGAAATTTTGTTTGAAGCTTTAATGTTATCTCATGTAATTTGATTTGTAAATGTTCTAAGTTCTAAATGTTATTTAATTTCTTACCTGTGCATTACCGTCTTGGAAAAAGTAAGATTTCAACAATTTCATTACAACAATCTTGTGTGTTTGAAGGTATCTTTACCATGGAAACAGCAATCCTGAACTAGCWTTTGAAAGTGCCAAGATTTTGTGCTGTATTTCTGATAATTCCAACATCCAGATAAAACTAGTTGGTGATTTCACACATGATCAGGTAAGTATCTGTTTTTTTGAATCTGGGAAGAGAAATTGATGTAGAAATACTGGGGCTTCATAATGTTTCTTTAAAGGATAGATTTCTAGATCAACTATATTAAAACTATATTTTATCTTATATATACCCATGTCTAAAAAGTCTTCTATTATGGCATTGGAAAAGTAATTATTTTGTGAGTTGAAGAAACTAAAATCATGAATGTTTTTTAGAAGGAAAAGGACAATTTTGTGACTTYACAGTCTTCAGTCTGTGAGAATAATTTAGCGTATGTAATAAGATTTTTTTCTGTTCCGTGGCTAATTGTTAACCTGTTCCTAAATCAACTGTGGCTCTTAACTCTTGCTTATTAAGTAGGTTATATAATTTTTGTCTAGAACTTCTGTCAATTTATGTGAAGAGAATTATGAAAAATATTGGATTTAGTACTCTTAAARTTCTGTTCATTTCCATCTTTCCATTGTTGAATATAGGGTATTAGCCAAAAGCTGATGGCTGGATTCGTGGAATGTTTAGACAATGAAGATGCAGAAGAGTTAATTAATCCAGATGAAGGTATGTAAAAGGCTTCTTAAAAAGGCTTAAACAGTTGTCTTTTGCACAGAATGAAATTAAWGAAAGAGGTATAAAAAGTGCTTTCAAGTCAGGAAACAATCTACTTCTGTGTTCTGTGGAATTATACCTTTATCAGAATGAAAAGCACAATGTTTTGGGAAGGTATGTCTACGGCATGATGAGCCAACTACAAACAGAGTCTGTTTTCAGAAAACAAGTATTTACCATTGCTTTGGCTATATTATTTAGAGTTGTATTAATAGTAATTTGGAGTTTTGGTCTTGTATCCCTTTGCACTAAGTTAAGTTGATACCTTATCGTTCTTGTATTTAACTTGAAGACTCTGAGGCTTATTCTATTAAATTGATTTTTTTGCTTCATTATTCACCACTTTTGTTTTTTGTCCTTTTTTTTTTCTAACCTAGAGCTGGAGCCTGAGAAGAAGCGGGCACAAATCCATCATGAAACTAGGATCCATATTCTGAATCTCCTTATCACCTCTCTTGAGTGTAGTCCTCCCAGTCTTGCTCTGTATCTCTTGGGATTTGAACTAAAGAAACCTGTCAGCACCACAAATTTGCAAGATCCAGGTATGGAGTGGAGAGGTTGATCTGCCATTTAATCAATTCTGTTACCAACACTCAGAACATTTATTGGAAAATTTATGGGGAAAGGCAGTTCCTCTTCAATTTAAGAATAAGACAACAGGACTTGTTCAAGTCCTCATAAGCTCCATTAAAAGACATATTTGTACTCAAATGCAGCATTTAAACAACTTGAGGATTTGATTTTTTGTTTAAGTTGGATTTTAGAACAGATTGAATTTAGAATTGTGGGGGAAAATGATAATTTAGAAGTGAAACATTAAAGTATTTTCTAATTAATGCAGTGTAGTTGTGTCCTTCATACAAAGAAATTGATTTGATGATCTGAGTAGAACCTGCATATGAATCCAAATGTGAATGTACAAAAAAAGATTGTCAGTTTGAACTAGTTCTACTGCTTGGCTACCATTCTGTCCCTCCTCAAACTCCTGTTTGAAGTTCATTATGGGGAAAAAACCCAGTTTTGTTTTTCAGCGTTGTAGAAGAAAACCTTTTAAAACCTGTGGGGTTTCATTCTAGTGCTAGGAATATATTAATATATTAATATATTAATATATTAATATATCAATATATTAAAATATATATATATATACATTAATAATATATATACATTTAAAAAATATTTATATGTCTGTGCAAACTTTAGAAATATCATTCCTGTTGATTTAAAGTTGAATTGATGAGAATAATAGTGTGTTAATATGTCTTGTTTGCCTCCTCAGTTTCTAACTTGTATTTTACAAAATAGACTGAGCAGGTCCAGCAGAGATYGTCAGGGAGCTGGATTACTCAGCCTATGAGGAAAACCTGAGKGAAGTCTGGAAAAGAGAAAGGCTTTGAGGGGGGACCTAATAGAAATCTTTGAATACCTACGAAGACATTAATATGAGGCTAAAACCAGACTTTTCAGAGGAGTGTGGCAGGAAGATGAGAGGCAGTGGGCATAAATTGAAACAAGAGAGGCTCAAATTGAAAATAGGAGAAACCTTTGCACCAGAACACAGTGAAACAGGTTGGCAAGGGAGGTCATGCAGTCTTGATGCTTGAAGTTTTCAAGACCTAGCTGTATAAAGCCATGAACAATGGTTTGGTATCATAACCTCGTGGTAGTTTTGTGTTGACATGTCATAGTGTCTCTTCTAGTATGAAGTACAAGATAATTCCTCAACTGTTTTAAAAGATGTTTTATATAAACAAGTTTGAACAAAGATTCAGTAATTTGATTTTAGTTATTTAGAGAAGAATATTTCTCATTATCTTTAGGTTTGTGTTGGACACTATTGGCCCAGCAGTTTTTGRTACTTCATAGTTCTAAATGAAGAGTAGATAGGACCTGAACTTTGTTTCTTCAGATATTTTGAAATTCAATAGTTACACAATACAGGTAACTGATCTGCACCCACACAGTTTTACATGGTATGATATATTAGGTTAGTGATGAGAAAATTTTTCTCAAAGGTGTGAGAGAACCTTGCCTRCATCTTTCAATTATCTTGTTAATAATGTGAAGAAATAATGACYGTAAGACATTTACCTCAAGATAATAATTTCCTGCTAAAGCATAAATTATACAYGTTCAAACAGAGAAGATTATTTCTCCTGTAAGAACTGTGTGGTTATTGATGTTTTTACTGCTTCAGGACCTTTCTGGGTGGATGAAAGAATTGATTGGCTAAAWGAAGAATGCAAAAAGACAGGATTTTGACTTCAGTATTCAAATYTTTTCCGTATTCACCTTGTTGCAGGGTCAGGTGCCTTTAGGAGCATTAGTCATATAATGGCTATATTTGTAAATTAAGATAGGAATTACTTAAAGCTGTTCTTTGAAATTGTCAAATGGCTATTCATTTAGAAGTGTAAAAGCAAGAATGCAAATCGATTCACCAGCAGCTCAAAAGACTACAGACTAAATGTAAATATTTTCATTAGATTTTTGCTGAAASATGGTTCCTTCTTTGATTTTCAGTAACTGATAAAACTTTGCCAGTTGTTTTTGCTGCAGCTTAGTGGAGCAGTATAGTGCAGCACAATGTATCTGAACAATATAGGTTTAGTATTTCTGTGKACTAACCTATATTTGCTATGGAGCAAAGTAAGATCTAGAATGTCAAGTTATTTTTCTATTTTCAGGTGTSTTGGGTTGCCCACGGACTTGCCTTCATGCTATATTGAACATACTCGAGAAGGGTACTGAAACAAGGAATGGGCCTACAGCAGTTCGGGAATCTCCTCATCTTGCAGAACTCTGTTACCAGGTATTCGGTATAATTTCAGTTGCCATTTACTGAAAGTAGGCTCTAACTAAAATTAACTRCATCTTGGTTGTTGAACACAGATGGTTGATGACTCTGACAATAGTTTTGTTTTTAAAATGCATGTTTTGTTTTTAAAATGTCTGTTTTTTATATATATTGAACTATTTCAATTTTACCTTCTTCTGTGTGCAAAAATATTAACTTGTGGTGTCACAGAAATCAAAGAATCTGTACTCATGTCAGAAACATGGAATCAGGACGTACTATAAAACTAAATCTAAATATTTTTTGTCAGCCTTTAAGTCCATTGCAACAATATGCTTTTTTCTTTTATTTTTAATTTTGGAAGCATAGTTTGACAGTAAATAACATGTAATTCCAAATAAGCCAATGGAATTTTCTGCTTTATTCTGTAGCCATGACATAATGTACGCATGAGGAGGTTAGGTAAGGGAGACAGCCAAGTTAGACAGATGTCCAAGGTATCTGATGTTTGCCCTTAAATCATAGGATCATATGATCCTATGATCCTAGCATGTGATCATAGGTTATATCATGTTGAAGATCCATGGACTCTAGAAAGGATTTAAACATTGTTAGAAGGAAAAGACAATTCTGTAAAAGTGGGGAAACTTTATTTCATTTTCTGTCTTGGTGGATGTACAGAGGGAAAAATACACTAATTTTTAAGTGAACTGAACAAACAGTGTTATCTAGTGTCATGTTAAGAACCATTGTGATCATCCACATCCTCATAGCTCTTCAGTATCATAATTCAACATCTATTACCAATAGTATGTTCAACTTCAGAGAAAGCTGATGGAAAACCTACCATAAATGCTGGTAATATTGTCTGAGCAGTAAAACAGTACTCTGCTTCTTTTGATTTGGTGGTTGGTTTGTTTTTAAAATCAATTCTCTACATGGATATCTGCTGGTTTTGATCGTCAGGTGATCTATCAGTTGTGTGCATGCTCTGACACTTCGGGTCCAACTATGAGGTATCTGAGGACCAGTCAGGATTTCTTATTCACTCAGCTTCAGTACTTGCCATTTTCTATCAAAGGTAATTTTTCTTCTATGRTAAGATTGTGCATGCTTAAAATTCAATGCATTGTTTGGCCTCCCTAGGAACGAAAGAAGAACCAAAGGTAGCATTATTAAACTGAATTAATGGCAGGCTCAGCTAATCTTTTAATTCTACAAAGATTGAACTCTTTCTTAAGAACTTCACATCATTAGTGCTGAACTTCTGGAAAAGAATGTTAGCTTGGGAATGTACCACGTCTCCAGAAGCACATCCCAGCCTATAAGGCAATTATYGTATTTGTTAGATCATGCTGCAGAAGAAAAAATAAAATTGAAAAGAGTGTTACAAAGAACCAAGCAAATAGGAGGCTGATGGTTGTAACCACCTGTATCTTTCCTGTTTTTGAATAAAGTACTTTTAAGCTAATAGATATGCTTTATATTTCAAATCAATATTTTTCAGGTGTCTGAAATGGAATAAATRTACCTATTCACTTTATCAGATGCTTGACCATCCGTCTTGTTCGGTGACACTAAACTTAGCATTCAAATACATGTACCCAGTATGTGTAAAGTGCTGTAGGTGATTCTTACATAACTTAAAAATCTAAATTAGATGAGTATAGAATATGAAGATTTTGGGACACCTCTGTTCCAGTCTTACCAATTTGGATTAAAGCTATAGTTCACTTGGGTAAATGGTTGTTTTCACTACAGTTGTAACTGACCCTATTTGCTCATGAAGCACTGCAGTCTCCACAGTGATTGTTTTTACAGGCTGTGTCCAGATTTGTTGTGTATGTATATAAGCTTAGTTGCATGTATGTATATGATCTATTTTCAAAATAACCACGTTTATTGGCTTTTGACAGATTTCTGTCTTTTTGTCCCATAAACATTTTGGTAAGCAAATAATAAATAATGACATGCTCYAAAAGCTTTTTCTAATGAAAAAATGCTTTCTTTAGAATAAGTAATATTATTTRTTCTGTTTTATAAGTGTTGCCTTATCCCCATCCAGAACATGAGATTTCAACACTRAACCAAATGTCTTGGCTAATGAAGACTGCAGCTATAGAAATGCGAGTGACATCGCTGAACCGCCAGCGCTCCCACACACAGAGACTGCTGCATCTGCTGCTTGATGACATGCCTGTSAAGCCATACTTGGGTAAGAGGAGCCTATTGTGAGGGTAAATAAGCTGGAATAAATGGAGTATGAGAGGCTTCATTTGAATTCTTTCCTTTATAAGCTTGTGACAGTTTGTTTGTGATATCAAGTGTGGAATTGCCACTGGAGAGATGGGAAGAAAGATGGTGGTGGTTGTGGATTCCAAAGTGAAAGRAATCAGGKCATCTTTTTGTTCATTGCTGATAGRAAAATTAAAAATAATTCATGAGATAGGAGAGGAGAATATAAAAAATAATTAAAATTGTAGAATAATTTATGTTGAGCTGCTGTTCAGAATCATTACAGTATAGAGAAGGTAGAGGGTCTTCCATGGTAAATGGTTTTAGACAGTTTMTTGGTGTAAATGTCTGTCACAAGCTCTGAACCCTCTCTCACAGACAGTAGTGGCTTCAGGTCAATTTTGATTTTAACATTATGACATCACAAAAATGATATTTTATCCCAGTGTGGTGTAAAATGCAACATTAAATAAAAAGGCAAGATTTTKGAGTTTTAGAACAGGGTAGAAATAAATCAAGAAAAATAAAACCAGATGACAATAGAATATGTAAAGAAAGTAAAATGAATGGAAGTTATTTTAACAGGCTMCTGCAGTATGATGTTTTCCCTAACCTTTATTGGCCTGAACACTCTCTTAATCCTTGTGGAGATCTGACTATGGGAAACTGTTCAGACGCCCTACTCATTTTACAGTGTCCATCCAACTGCATTATTCGTATTGGAGGGTGAGGTGTCAGGCATTTCTAGTCTTTTGTGATCTGTATATGATAATTGGATAGCTTTTGTGAGATAAGTATAGTTTTCATTTTATTAACTCATGGCTGTATTAGAAGACTTCCATGTGAAATGTTTATTGGTTTATCACTGTGCTCTTTCTCTTTCACTATTAGTAAAGTAGGTMATATTTTTCACTTAGATTTCTTTTTTATTTATTCGTTATGTTTTGTTACCTTCAGCTGATGGTGAAGGAGGGATGGAAGATGAAAGTCGATCAGTCAGTGGATTTCTCCACTTTGACACTGCTTCCAAAGGTAACCATTATGAATGGTGATTATTTATCAGTAAAGTGTATCTAGTCCTAAGCAGGCAGGAGGGCCACCTCCAGAAAGGACACTTTGGGAAAGAAAGTGTAATAGGTATTCTAAACAGCAGCAGTATATGAAACCATTTTATTTAATGTGGGGAARAAAATAAATTACAGAACCTTGATATCAATGGTTGGAGGGAGTGAAAAGTACTGAACTGGGAAGGCAGTTCAAAGAGTGTGTTTAAGTATCTGTGCAAGGATGCAATGGGAGAGTGGCAGTCTATAAAATTTATTGCTAGTAGTAGAAACAGTGTGATTGTTGCTAAGGCTGAGCRTATTGGTGTTTTCATGGCAAAGAATATAAGTCCCAAATAAATAAGTTCAGATTCCTTACAGTTTCTCRACATAAGACTGCAGTACTTACTGAAAACCAGCCTAGTTTCATTTAGTGGAAAAAATTGGAATCTTGTATTTGTARATATTGGATGACATACATATGTAACAGGAGAACAATATAATATAAGACATATTAAGAATGTGTAGCTTTAGAAAATGTATAGCATATAGTTTGATAGCACTTTCTGCAGATTCAGTGCATTCTTTTGAAACTTTTCACATTAAGATGAAGATTTAGACTTACAAAGGCAAATTAGGCTCTTATTGTCAATTTTTTGTTTTCCCTTTGATACTYCTGAATACAATTCTGAATTTGCATTTCCAGTACGCAGAAAGTTGTTAAATATCCTGGATTCAATTGACTTCAGTCAGGACATTCCAGAGCCTTTACAACTGGATTTTTTTGACCGGGCTCAGATTGAGCAAGTCATTGCTAATTGTGAGCACAAGAATGCACGTGGACAAGTAGTCTGCAACGTCAAGGTGCGCAGTGGTCTTTGTTTTCAAGTTGAATGTGCTRTTTTAGATCTTAATTTAAAAATAAATAATACTCTGTATTAATAATACTCTGAACCTTGYTTTCACATGAAAAGATATGTTTCAGATATATGCAAAATTTATGCAAACTATTGAGATTTATTTCTTCTTCATTGCACACACTGATTTCTCATTTGCAGTAGACAGATGCATCAGCTTAAGACACTTTCAGGAAATATTTTCTATTTTTCCCATCTTGAAACACCCACATGATGATACTGCATCTGCCCTATGTATTTCTTTGGTCACAAGTACACAACTACCTAGCACTACATATGTGTACACAATTACAACTGCAACACTATTGTATACTGCAGTAGTTCTTGGAGGCTTTACTTAAGATTGTGGCACATTGTGATGAATACTTGACAAGTGTAGGATAAATAGTCCTGAAAAAATCTGTGACCCTAAAAAATGAGTAAAACTTGTTTGAATCCCTGTCCATCTGTTGTATCTGTCACTATGTAGCCATCTCCTAGATACTTTTAGGAGGTGTGAATAGATCTCCCTTGTCACTTGTCCTAGTTTTGACTCACATACCATTACTTTTCTTCATAGTGGCTGCTAATGGTATTGTGTTTTGGATTTAGGATGGGAGCAGTGTTCCTAATGCTTTGATCCTTTAGTTGTTCCTAAGCAGTATTTTAGTGATGGRCTTTCCAGTTTCTCATGTCAGCCCACCAGTGAGTAGGCTGTGGGCRCAGGAAGCTGGGAGGAAAAGCAGCCAGGACAACTGACCCGAAGAGATACTCCATACCATATGAGATCATGCTCAGTGTATAAACTAAGGGGAAAGCTGGCTGTGGGCTGCTGCTTGAGAACTGGCTGGGCAGCAATTGGCAGGTAGTGAGCAATTGCACTTGTGCATCACTTGTTTGCCTTTAGAACATAAATAGATAATTCTAAATGTTTGATTATTCCTCCCACTTTCCTTTTCTGTCCTATGTAACTGTCTTTATGTCAATCCACCAATTTTACTTCTTTTTCCCCCAATTCTCTCCCCTACCCTACTGGGGCAGGGAGTGAATGGCTGTGTGGTGTTTAGCTACCTGCCAGGTTAAACCATATCATCATTAGTTTCATATTTAACTCTTTTATTTCAGTACCTTCACAGAGTTCTGGTTGCAGAAGTCAATGCCCTTCAAGGAATGGCAGCAATAGGCCAGAGACCTTTACTTATGGAGGTAAGTATAGAAAAGGTTATCTSTTGTTTGTTGTTGCTCTTGGTGGATTTCATACCCTGTCAAGCAGTAAGCCTTACTATAAAAGCTTGTGGATTTGAGTCCTAACAGAGTTGATAATTCCTGAAGAAAAAACCCCRAAACTTAATAAGATAAACTACTTCTTACTGTATTCTTTTCTAAACAGCAGACCTGGAGTCTGTTTTCTTTTCCTTTAATCCCTTCCCTCCCCCATTAGTGATAGCAATTGCTGCTCCCACCCCACTGTACAGAAAGCAGTTATATACTGATGTCRAGATTGGTTGTTGACAAGTACAGTGTGTTCATCTTTCAGCCAAGTTCATCTTGTCTTTCTCTCACAGGGGATGCCAATTTATTTCTCCTTTCTTCTACACAGATTGCAGTTCAGTAAACTTGGAGCTTAATTATTTTCTGAGTTTCCTGCCATCTTTTAAATTGTGTTGAAATTGGTTAAATGGATTCAAAGGATAGGGGAGGAATGACTCAGACTAAATGGGAAGAAAAGGCACAAATAGATTTTTTATAGTTGTTTTTAAACGTTTTGATTTTAAAGTGCTAGATAAGAATTTTCCTGGTCATTTTTTTTTCTTATGAGATTGAGACATTAATGATGAAAGGCCCTGTGAAAAGCAGCTCAGAAATTGAATGAGCCACCTTGCTAAAGTAATAGTATCTAAAGTAATTGTTTCTAATAAGCTGAAGACTTCACATTTTTTTCTGAAGACTGTTACTAATAGATAAAATTGTCACCTTGAAGTCTGTCTTTGCCATGAATTTCTTTTGGCACACTGTAACTGAATTTCTTTGTGGTGGGTGTTCAGGAGATCAACACAATCYTGCAGTATGTAGTGGAACGGAACAAGCTGCTGCAGTGCCTCCATGCCAAGAGGCATGCTCTGGAGTCATGGAGACAGCTGGTGGAAATCATACTCACTGCCTGCCCCCAGGATCTCATACAAGCTGAGGACAGACAGCTGATTATCCGGGACCTCTTACAGGATGTGCATGACAAGGTAGTGCTCTTCTGAAAATCAACCCTCTCCTTGAACTTTGTTGCTGCATCTTTTTATGTGAAAGTGCTGCARTTTTGATTGTAATCCAGAAAGATTTTGTCTGCCTTTAGTATTCTTATTAGTTTTCTGCAATATAATGGTAGTCTGCAAAAGGTGTTTTGATGAGAAACAAAGAAGAACTTACTGAAGGCTGAAGACAAACTACTTAATTTGCTAATTTATTGCATTTAGATACCTCACTGCAAATCTTACTGCTGTTTCTTTTGAAAAATTAGAGTTGAATGAAGCTTCTTAGTAGAAAAATTAAAAGATATTACAAATAGGAGGAATTTTGGAAGTGTGAGGTTGTCTTACAAGTATAGATGTTTTACTGCTGAGTTATAGTAATAATTTTGAGACAGACTAGACAGTTACTACTGACCCAGCCATTGTCAAAGGCAAAATTTAATGAAGGATCCATGCATTGTTTAGGTTGCTGGGACATTATTATGTTTGTGTTTTATTGCAAGAGTTGCATGGTATGTAGTTCTGATTAATAGAGTTTTGATTTGAGAAATATATATGAACATGTTATATATTTTCAAGGAAAAACATCACCTTTTTGGGTTTTGTTTTTGTTYCTTCCTTKTTTTTCTGTAAGAGTTATCTAAAAGCCATTTAGTGGAATGTTGGTTTTGTTTTTTCTGTCAACAAAATTAAACAGGAAACAAGGGAGGCCTTCACTAGCTGAAGAAATCTCTTTACTAAGAYCATTGCAGAAAAGAAATTTGAGCCTTAATTTTCTGTAGCACCTCAATGAAGACTTCTGTGAAATTCAGAAAAAAAATTGTTACTGTCTATTGAAAATAATTGAACTACTGTTCAAAATGACAGTATTGCATAAAAGGAAAAGTCCTTGAGTATTAGTAGTAAAGATATCATATTCACCTTTTAAATAATAGAGTGAACAAAAATAGTGCATGCAAACCTCTTGTTAGTATTTTTCCATATTGTCTTAATGCTCCTTTAATGCTCAACCCTTTGAATTTTCTAAGTTGTACCTTCACATTTTTAATGATAATAAAATAGCTGTAAAGCAGAGAAGGTGCCAGTTTTCTTTCCTTAACTTAGGCTTAGATACTTGGCTAATAAAACATCTGAAATGTCAACTCATTTCTTCCCCTTCTGTCATCCAGATTTGATTATCAGCCTGCCTGTGATTTATGTAAATAAAACCCAGAAGGCTAATAGTCTTCTTGATTAAAATGTGTTCAGCTCAGGTTTCTTAACAAGTTTCTGACATTACTGATTTTGATGTGTTTTAAATAGTGTCATGTTAATGAAATCCTTATGCATCCGTAAATGAAATAGCTGTGAGAGGCTAATTTAATTGCTGTARTAAGTCATGAAATCAGACACTTTCGAACAGTTTTTTTTTTCTTTTGCCTTTTTTTTCCCTTTCTTCTTCGTTAAGATCCTTGATGATGACGCAGCTCAGGAGTTGATGCCAGTGGTGGCAGGGGCTGTGTTCACCCTGACAGCCCACCTGAGCCAGTCTGTGAAAACAGAGCAGAAGCAGCCACTTGCACTCCCAATGGCAGGACAGTCCCAATACGTCTTGATGTTGGATGGTTCTTTTACCTCATCACCTGGCTCTGAGAACATATCCATGGGTTTTGCTTCCATTGGTGACTCCTCCCTCCACATCATCTTAAGAAAGCTGCTGGATTTCATTTTGAAAACAGGTGTGCTGACTTTTGCMGGGTGTGTGTGTAAATTCCAACTGCCAAGAGTAAAAAGATGGGCTGARCTGCTTTCAGTTGCTGCAGTGAAGATTTTTGTTAGAGTCAATTAGATGGATCTTACATGATTAGTATAGATGTGATTAGTAAGTGATATTRCTAGCAAAAAAAGTCAGCAAACACTTTTTAAAAAACATCTGAACAGCAAACAGAAGAGAGATATGTAAATGACTGTAAAGAGGATTTCATATTGTAATTTTTTTGGAGCAGCATAAACTTGCTGAACTTACTCATAAACATACTTTTCTGCAGACAGTAGAATTCCACTGTAACAAATCTAGTTGTTATATTTATTTCTGCCTGCACTGCCACAGGAAAGTTAAATTAAGTGCCAGTTGGAATATGGTGTTATGGAATTTACATTTATTTGCTTTTAATTGCAAATGTTTCTTATTAACCAGGTGGTGGCTTCCAGAGAGTGAGGACACATCTTTATGGATCACTGCTTTATTATTTGCAGATTGCTCAGAGACCAGATGAACCAGACACTTTAGAAGCAGGTATGGTCCAACTGTGTTTGGAAAAGAGAAAAAAAAATGTTATTATTAAACCCTGGATGGTACTTTTTATGCATGCTGAGTTRTCTTCTGAAAACAAATAGAAAACATCTTGCTCCAAGAACCTATGAAATTAGTTCCTTATGTTAAACAATGCAGATCTTATATTCTGACCTGTCTAGCTACACATGCAGTCAAAATGTATTGTTCTGGATGAGAATATTAATTTTCTGACTTCTAGCACTAAAGGGGATACTTATTTGTGTCCTTTTAAAGTTGTACATCATAGATACAAGACTGTCAAAGGACTAGAGATTACTTGAAACCAACTGCTTTCAAGTAGGTGTAGCAGTAGAAATTTATTGTCTTCACATCTTGATGTACACTCATACCACAGAGATCCTGTAAAGAAAAACCTAAACAAAACAAAAATATTCCAAAGGAAAAAAAAAAAAAGAGGAAAATAACAACCACACAAAAAACCTCAGACTCCGAGGATTCTTTCATACCCTTTCTCGTCCTTTGTCTGAAGATCCCCCCTAGGGGGAAAGAAACAAACAAAAAAGCCTCACACACACACACCACCCCCATCCTCTCCCAAAAAAATAAGCAAAAAATAAGCTAACTAGAACTGCTATTTATCTAAGATTGCTTAYGGTAATATCACATCCTCTCTGTGAATGGCTTAAATACTTGAATTGTTAGTGTTTCTAATGATTATTTAAACTTAGAGCTCAAAGATTGAAAAAAAAAATCTTGTCTAGTACCTGCATACAGACTCTTGGTCTGTGTTTTGAGCTACAGTAGTAAAGGAATAAAATCAAACAATGAATTTGTTATGACCCCTGTGTAGTTCATTACTGACTTTGTTTTCTTTCCCATTTAAGTCACCTTATTTACTTACCTCAGACTGAATGCTTTGGTCCCAGTGAAAGTTCACAGAATCATAGGATGATTTGGGTTGGAAGGGACCTTTAAAATTATCTCATTCTAACCCCCTGCCATGGGCAGGGACACCAGATCAGGTTGCTCAAAACCTTATCCAACCTGGCCTTGAACACTTCAATTAGTTTTTCTATGTAACAAGTACCAAACTGTTAAACCTTTGAATTATTTTAAGCAGACTGTTTACAAGCCTGGTGTATGTATATAGACCTACACTTTTTTCTCTGGCTGGTCTGTGTGATTTTCAGAAATAGTGGATTTGTAGAACATGTACAGTTCATTTAAAARCCCTTGACCATTATTTGGGGCATTTCACTTGCAAGGTATAGAGAATGCCTTGAAGGATGTGGCATCATCTGTAGTTAAGCTAATGCTAAGCTACCTGTCTTTGAATCTATTATTTTTTTTTTTTATTTGCTTTTTACAGCTAAAAAAACTATGTGGGAACATTTGACAGCTCCTGAAGATGTGTTTAGTAAATTACAACGGGAAAACATGGCAACTATTGAGAGTTATGGGGCAGCTCTGATGGAGGTGGTTTGTCGAGATGCTTGTGATGGCCATGAGATAGGCCGGGTAAATGAATCTATTCTTCTAAAATTACTATTCTGTTTGTTTTAAAGAACATTTTATTTCTGTGTAGAGGTGGGCAGTTTACTGGGGTAGAACATYTTTGTAGATACTTGAACTGTTTCATGTGTCTGTCCTCCCACTCTTCCTTCAAGCTGTTGAAAGTAGGGGCATATCTGCATATTAATTTTTTTCTCAACAAATCTATGTGTCCTATTGTTTAAAAATAAGGGTAGAAGGCTCTGCTGCAAAAGATATAGGTAGGGACCCCTGTAATCGTTACTTGTTAATATTTTTAAGTCACGGACTCACCAGTTTATTTGCTCAGCTTGGGAAGATGTGCTGACTTCATAATGAAGTAATTTTTGATAGTAGYCAGTAGATGATAATCTAGTCAGAAGGCAAACCAGTTGTAAATAGTAATAGTGCTTCAGGCACTATTTCGTGAAAATATCTTGCCTTAGTTATTGATCAACAATATCTGTAATGTTTTTTAAAAGAATAGTAAAGGAAAGGTGATTGGCTCATACTGTACTAGTGCCAAGAAATCTTAAAATATTTTTCACATAAATTATTGCAATTGTAGTGAAGAAATGCATTATAAGAAGCTGTTAGAAAAAAACTGCTTAGCATTTCATAATATTATGGATTTATTAAAAATCTTGTTGATCTCATAGGTTTAATTCTGTTCTGTTTGTTTTGTTTTGTTTTTTCCTTCCCTTCTCCCAGATGCTGGCATTGGCTTTACTGGACCACATTGTTTCAGTAGACAAGCAGCAGCAGTGGCTGTTGTATCTCTCCAATAGTGGCTATCTGAAGGTGCTGGTGGATAGCCTGGCAGATGATGATCGGGCCCTTCAGAGCTTGCTCACACCTCAGCCCCCTTTGCTTAAGGCGCTGTACACCTATGAATCCAAAATGGTAATGGTATTTCAGAAATGATTTTGTGGTGTGGTRTTTGGTTTTTAATTTTATTTTTAGYAAAAGGTGTTTGTCTACACTTGGCATTCATTGTTCGCGGAGATATTGTTAAGGAAACTTTCCTGTCTGACCATTCAGGAGGASTCTGGCAGTCACTTGCACCACCAGAGATTTTAACTGCTGGGACCAAAGCCCCTTTGCAGTGAGCAACTCCAGTGATTGATGGGTGCCCCACTTGACTGCCTGCACTCTCCACACTCCCACTGTCAGTCCAGGTTTCCATACCAGTTTGACCTCAGGTTTCCCAGGGGAGAGTCTCAGACATCYAAATCCTTCAAATAATTAAATCACRGTTCARCAACAAAATAAGAGCTCAAGCTSGTGCCTTGAARGAGGGATCCTGAACAAAGGAAGCCCTTTTATACCCTCACAGTCTGTGTGAGTGAGTCTGGGGTCTTCCAGCTGAGTCCTCAGCTGCTGCTGTGTCTCTGACTGTTCARTCCTGTGGCCAGTACCACACCTCCCTCTTGCCCTTTGTTGTGCAAAGGATAAGCAATTCACAGGCTCTTGCCCTGGGCCTWCTGCCACTCAGAGCTCAGACTGCAGCTGCACACTGAGCTACCTGCACTGAAGGTATTCCTTACAGATATTATATTAAAATAATAYATTTGAAATTACGCTAAAACTAAGCAAGAAAGTAGACATTTTRAGCCTCATTGTGCATCTCCAAAATGTAACCTTCTCTACTCTTCTGTAGGCATTCCTCACTCGAGTGGCTAAAAGTCAGCAAGGTGCATTAGAGCTGTTGCGGTCTGGAGTGATTGTGCAGCTGGCACAGTGCCAAGTGTATGACATGCGACCCGAAATAGGCCACCAGGGGTAAGTGTTGRTCCCTTGGTTGATGATAAAACCATAATGCAGCCTTGGAAGCACATAATGTCTTTCTATAAGCTCACGGTTTTTGAACAAGGATTTGTGGGTTTATTCTTTGCATGTGTGTGTTCCTTAAACCTGTCAATTCAGTTTAAAGCTACCTTTTGTTGAGAGAAGAATTTGTTTGTACATAAAAATTTATTTGGTATTGTGGGTATAAACGATTAAGATATTACTATTAAATAATTTAGACTGTAATGTTTGAAAACCACCTTACACTGTGAACTAATTTTGGGGACTTTGCAGATGATGAAGTACAGAGTTTGTCCTCCCCATAAAGCACTGAAAGAGCAGTGAATTAAATGCTATTTCAGAAATATTTGGTTATGGGTTTAAAAAAACAGCGTTGACAGTTATATATTGCTTGGAGGTTTCTTGATGTATTGCCATGTTAGTCATTGTGAGGTGATTGAGAGAAGGTCTCAGAAAGGGAAAACCCATCTTTAAGAGAAATCACCTTGTTTGATTTCAAGCYTCAGTCCTCTTTTTTAAACTTACARTTCTTAGTGACACACTRGGAGTTCAAACACTTTGGAAAAMTTTAAGACTTAGACAAGGTATGCTATTTGAAAATTCCAATTAGATGTATAAAATKGTATAAAACCTACAGGACATTTGTAGAGGACTGTATTTAACAGTTACTTTAGAATTAGGCACAAGTCTTCCTAAAATATTTGAGAATACTTACCTTTAGATATCAGTTAGCAGGTACTGTATTTCTACAACGAAGTAATCTGGTTTAGTGTAGTATAATACAAAGAAGTAAAATTCCCTGCTTAAAGAAAATGTCTGRCAGCAGCTGAGTATCACAAATGTGTTGCTTTTCCAATATAAACARTTCAAGTCCAGTTCTGTTATTGAARTATGACTGGTTTTAGGTTCTTAAGAGTGACTGTAGGCTCAGGYTCTGCCTCTCCAGTGGACTTCACTCTTGCACTGTTCTTGCATTTATCTTTTTTTCCCCCCCTTCTTTTGTAATCTGCTAAGAATGTATGCAATGAGAGAACCCCCAGTCTTCATTCCTGCTCCAGTGGAACGTTATCGCCAGATTCTTCTTCCAGCTCTTCAACTGTGCCAAGTGATCCTCACATCCAGCATGGCACAGCACTTGCAAGCAGCAGGACAGGTAAGTTCCAAAGGATGCTGGAGTATCACTGCTATTGCTCATCTGAAGCAATTATATGTRCCTTTGCTCTGATAGTAAGCTTTTCCTTTCTAAATCACATCCTCACTGGTATGGTAGGTCTGAAATCCTTCAAAAGCCTCGTTTCCTCTCTGGTTACTGTTAAATTTTGAGTCATTAATATTTTCTCTTTTTTTTCTTGTGGTACAGGTTTTGCAGTTTCTGATTTCCCATTCAGATACTATCCAGGCAATTCTGAGGTGTCAAGATGTTAGTGTTGGATCCCTCCAGGAGCTGGCCTCCCTGACAGGAATAATCAGCAAGGCAGCTTTGCCTGGTAGGATCTGCAATTTTGAATCTCAACCCCATCTGCATGATTCTCAGGCTTTGTTTTCTGTAAAAAAAACAGTAAAACAGAAGATAATATCTATGAGAATATAGATTTTTTTTTACATGTAGAGCTCTGAGTAAAATAAAGGAATGTTAAATAATAGTTCTTGAAGTACATATGGTGGATTTGCAGTAGACTTAGTGCTCCTACCCATGTGTATTTGACTTTCCATTTTCTTTTCATCATGCTATCTCACACTAAGTACTTTTTGTCTTGGAGGTGACTTGCAAATAGAAGAATTCAAAGTATCTGGTATCTTCGAAAAATAATTTTTATTCAATAAGTTCCATAACTGAGGAAACTAAGAAAATTGTTTGCATACCCATTTTTTTTAATGTCACCTCTGTATTTATTTATTTAAAAAAAGAAAGCTTCCTGGGGAAGCACTGCAGATTAGCATACTGACATTTCTCTTGGGTGATTTACCTTCAAAAAAGGGATAATAGTTATTGTGATGGATATAGTGATTTCTTCTGCATGCTTACCATTTCAGATAATGTCTCTATTTTGATTCAATGGCTTTCTTTCTTCAGGASATATGTCTGACTACAATAGAAAGCAGTGTAGAGCTGTAGGTTAAGCCCAAGTGCTTCTTTGCTTACAGTATACAGAGCTTTGCACTACAGCTGCAATTTCCATGCCAGCCTCCCTTGCCCCCATTTGCTTACTTACCAGAACAGTAAGCTACAWGCCCTGATGCATCTCCTGATAGCTGCATTCATATCTGAATGTTTTGCTCAAACAATATGCAAAATACAAGTGTATCAATGCTTGTATTTAAATATATATACTGCATAAATCTGTTTTTAAAAAACSCAAACAGTTATTTAATGGCTGTATCTTTTATCAGGWGTGTTAAATGAGATGGACATGGATGTTAATGAAGGGACACAGATGGAGCTACAAGGACACATAGGGCGATTTCAGGTAATAAACTTGTACATTTAATCCTTGTTCTTTTTGAATTGGTTATCTAGATGCATTTTTTTTTTTTTTACTCWGAGTACTAGCAGTTAGGAAAGGGATGTTTTCCAGCATCAAGAGGTGTAGTAGTTTGGCAGTTTGGTAGTTTTTTGTGGGAGTAGGGGTAGTTTGTGTGGGATGGGGTTTTGGTGGTCTGTTTTTTGGTGTCTTCCCACACTTCCCTGTGCGGTAGAAAAGATAATATTTGGCAACATCAGGCTTACATCAGGGACTTTGTTTCCCTCCCTGGCTTAGGATTCATCTTAGGAGAGAAAAATAAGAAGTCACCAAAGCATGTGAAGTAATGCAGAAATACTCTGTTAGCACTTTTGCCACAAGCATGTCTTCAGCTCAACTATTTGGTGTAGCAGGCATGCTAGTGGTTATTTTCTTTCCAATTGAATTAGTTTTTGTACTCTGCTTTTATGGGACTTAGGTTCAGATTTTGTTTGTCTGTATAGGTAAAGGTGTTTTAGGTTCAGATTTTGTTTGTCTGTATAGGTAAAGGTGTTTTAGGTGTGGGAATGGATAAACCTAAACTGTCATTGATAGCAGTCTGTATAATAGTCTGCAAGAGACATAAGACAAAGTTATATACTTGTGAATTGCATTCATTTCTCATTGGCAGTATTTTAGGGTGCCATTAATTTCTAAATTAAATCAAAGTWATTTAAAACACTTTACCTTAAAAATTTATATTTTATTTACAAAGTGCTAAAAGTTTTATATGCAATTCGATCTGCCATTGCTTTCTTAATACTGTGTTTTAAGGGACATGTATCACTTACGTGAAAAGAACCATGCACTTCATTTGTTGAGATGCTAATTAAAATGTTAATCTCTTAACGGCAGCGCCAGTGCTTAGGACTTCTGAGTCGGTTTGGGGGATCAGACAGACTACGTCAGTTCAAGCTGCAAGATGACAATGCAGCAGGAGACAGAGTGAACAAGAGGGATGAAATTGAATTGGCCATGCAACAGGTAAGGACACAAGATGCTAGAGCCTTCAATCTCAGCGTTTTACCTGCTGTGCAGATTGGTTAGTTATCATAATTTCAATTGATAGTGGTAAAGCTCTATACTGGTTTTACTATGGTGTAGGATTCCATACTTTATTTAAAGTTATGCTTGAAAATGTGTTTACTTACATTTGCATTAGAAACCTTTATTGTTTYGGGTACAAACTTTTTGAGTTTTGAAGGCTTAAATTGATCAGAAATTTTCAACATGGAAACTAGGTATAGATGGCAATGGCTAACACTAAGTTAGAGCCAAGAGGACTTAAAAATTATCCAGAAATTTCAACTAGCAGGTTTGGGAAAGAGGCAAGGAGACAAGTCCCAGACTTGAAGTAGAAGAGAGTCTATAACTGATGAGAAAATAGAATTGTTACATTCTGGTGACAAGAGAGGAGCAAAGCATGTTGTTCACTGACATCTTTCCATGTAAAATTTAATGCTCCAAAACCTGTAGATACTGTAATTGACATGCTGGGGGTTTTTTTTTTGCCCTTTGTTGGCAGATCTGTGCAAATGTGATGGAATACTGTGAGTCGCTGATGTTGCAAAGTGCCCCCAGTTTTCAGCACACTGTTTGTCTGTTTACTCCGAGCCTGTCAGAGTCAACCAACCGGGATGGGCCTCGGCAGGGTGAGATTTTTGACTTGCTGTTTTATGAGCCTGAATGGTGTAACATTGGGGCTAGTAGAAAATTATGAACCAGAGGCTGCAGTTTCACATGCACTTTAGGTCACTTCGTGCCAATACTGTAGCTGCTCACTCTCTCATTCTGGAATCCATGCTTGGATTGCCTTGCACTAAGCCAAATCAGGAAACTAATCCTAGTTAAAACAAACAAATTCTCTTTTCATTCATCTCCCGTGGCAGCCTCGGAAACATGTATGTCAGGAAAGAAATGTGTATGTAAATAAATAGTAAACAGAGAGGAAGGTCRGGATTTCTTTTTTTTTTCTCAGTGTCTGTGCTGGATTACATTATTTTAAACTAGGACCTCATTTATGACATGTAAGATGTGTTTTGATGCTGACTGGAACTTTTATTACAACACATGGCAAGAGTTTACACTGCAACTGAATGGCTAAAATGTGTAAATAGTAAGTTGTCTAATCTACATTTCATGTGTTACACTCATACTGCATTAGGCTGACTGCCTTTTAGTACTGCAGCCACAGAACTTTTTGCCTAGACTTTCAGTTATGTTGCTTCTGACACAAGAGCAAAATATGCTTGCCAGTGCTTTTGTGCCTTGCACTAGGTTATTGACAGAGAGCATACCTTATTGATTTCTTGGGGTTTTTTAGTTTTGTTCTTTATCTTCAACATCTTGTCTAGATACACAAGCACCAGTGGTCCCTTACTGGCACTTGCCTGGCCTGGGCATTATTGTGTACCTGCTGAAACAGAGCACTAGTGATTTCTTCAGTTACTATGATAGCCATCGTCAGAGCGTTAACAAACTACAAAATGTGGAGCAACTGCCACCAGATGAAATAAAAGAGGTAATTGTTCTTCTGACTCAGTAGTTTCTATACTGTGGTAGCTTAGACTAACTGTAACAAAGGTTCCAAAGCATCTTAGATAAGCAAGTAGTTCCACTTCTTATGCGTATCCTTTTCTGCTGTTGGTGAAGGGGATCCATAAAATGAGTGATCTAWAACTTTAAGGAAAATATTTAACTTTATAAAAGTTGTGATTTTCATTATACTTGCTTKGAGATACATTCCATTTTTCCTTTTTTTGGTCAGCAAGGTTATGCAAATTCAAAAGAGAGAGCAAGTTTTTAAAGAAATAGCAGTTTACAAGAAAGTTCTAGATATTAATAAGTAATCTTATTTGCTTATTTCTCTTGATTTTGTGATTTGCTACAGTCTTTGTTTTTTTCTYTTCCTATGCCAGTTGTGCCAGTCAGTTATGCCAGCTGGGGTTGACAAGATTTCCACTTCCCAAAAATACTTACTGGCAAGGCGACGCCTGGTGAAGCTAATAAATAATCGAGCCAAGCTGCTCTCCCTCTGTTCCTGTATCCTTCTAAAATTGAAATAACCCTTAAGGCGATGCTCCAGAAAAGCAGAGACATGGAAATGGGGCTTTTTTACCATTATTTCTTACTACTGGGAACAAAAATATTTGCCAGAAGTGAATTTCAAATACTGACCATTAACTTAGGAGAGTATTGCTCTGCTATTGCCAGAATGTAAGTATCGTCAAGTTAGTAATTCCCATTTTGAGACCCTACTWGGACTTTCTGTAATATGATAGTAAAGGAATTGTTACAGCTCAGGTCTTCAATTTAGAATCCAAGACCCTCTAAACATTCACACATGTGGTGGAAGAAATACTTTGAAATGTGGTGGAAACATTCCAAGGGGGGTGGAAGAAATACTGTGAAAAATAATTTTGATGTGCCTATCAAAATAGGAGTTTCTAGTCTTACAGTCAACCTTGCATAAACCTAAATCTTGTAAACACCAGTAATTCTGTGGAAATAACCAGTCAYGTACAAAAGAATTGTCTTCAACAGATGAGAATTTTCCTCTGCAACCTCCCTTGGGAAAGATGTGCTCCTGCACACTTAGCTGCTATCAGCAGATATGTTACTGGCTTTATAACCTCAGCTTTAATTCAGTTTCTGCAGCTGAGGTACSTTTACAAACCACATGAATGAGCACTCCATACTGTGCTCTCCTCCCAAGGGCTGGATTAGAGCTCTGCAGGCTGATGAGAATGAGTGTGAGCGATCATTCATTAGGCTGTGGCAGTGGAGAAGGTGACAGCTTAACAGTGGTTGAACTGGCATCTTCAGCTGCTTCCAGGTGTGTAAATATGCTCGTGCAGTAAATGTGCAATCCAAAGACAAGCAAATTGGAGTCCTTCACTGAGGTATGTCTGCAGATATTATAGAAATATGTCTCTTCATTCTTTGGCGCCATCTGGAACACTACCTACTGCACTGCACACCCACTGACTCCCAAGATCCACTGCTGTCCTCTAGAATGACATTTAAGAAAGGAAGGCTGCAAGGTAAAGTTTCTCAAACATCAAAATGCTTTTGAACAACTTCTGATGGTTAACTTTAAAAGCKATTTGCTACTGTTGATATCTTGCCTTTTGTATTTAATAAAAGAGATTTTGTTTGGATTTGGCATACCTTTGGATATTCCACTGCAGAACTGGCAATACAGATATTAATAATTTATAGACTTTTTGGGGTTTTTTTTGTGTATTACACACAAYCTCCAAAATAAAATAAAAAATAACTATTTTTTTTTATTTCTGCTGTTCAAATAATCAGATCAGTGATCCAAAATAGTTTATAGGAAACTATTTCAATATCATAATCTAAGATGAAATTAAGAAATACAGTTAATATTCGTAGTTTTTAAAGTATTTTTAGGATTATAGGYACCACTGATTCACCAGAAGATTTTAAGTTTGTTGAATTTCATTTTTCAAAAAAAAAGAAATGGAAGGAAATCAGGGAGAAGGATTTGGGGACAAATCTTTTCCTTAAAATGCTGTTTTGATCAAAATTATTTATAACTCACTCTATATTTTTTCTCTAAATCATTGAAGTAAAAAAAAATAGTGTAATTCCTAATGTATAAGTTTACTTCTGGATCAAATTGGAACACTTTTTAAAATTTGTTTTATGACTTGATACAGAGATAGTGTGGAGCAGCCAACATAATTTTAACATCTCATTTTCTGTTGCCAGATTCCTTTGGGTCAGAGCCGAGGTTGGATTTCAGTAGTGGACTGAATCGAGTGAGCCAGCATGATATAGAACAGGTGAGATGAGACAGTCTGCTGYAGGGTACAGTATGCTCCTGGCTACTGTGCAGCTATCAGGAGCAGTCTGACTGTTGTTTTCCCACTTCTGAACAACCTGCAGTAACACCAACAGCATATAACTTAATTTAGGATTAATGAAGCATTACAAAATCGGTTTTGAAAATACTGTGGCACTGCGGCACTTGTGCTGCAGCGCACATATCTTCAGATCTTAATATGAAGAGTTAAGTAAAAAATGACTGAAACTTAAGAGTTCTTTTTCCCTTACCAACCAGAAAACAGTGTTTTTTTAATAATAGCTTTCAAAATACATCAGTTATCCTTGACAGACCTGCAATCTGAGGGCAACTTTCCCAATTTTCTCSAGCTGTTCACTATGATCAACTTCAGCTAGGCTATAGAGAAATGCGATCARAAGGGTAACAGGAATTGAGTAGACTATAAAATGTGAATGCTAGCACAGAAGTTATTTCCACTTACATAGCATTTAATAGTTTGTGTAAATTTGATGTATAGGTGGCAGGGAAAAAACATACTTGTTAATAAATCCCGCTGACATTTTTATGACTGCAGAGAAAAACCCCTGTTCTTCAAAACTGCAGTCTCAAGTACCTTTATAAGATCTAGAATTTTAAGAAAAATCGTTGTGTTTTGTGAGGAGGCATCTGTCATTTATTTCATTGGTTCAAAATTGAAGTATAYGGTATCCTCTTGGTAAAATCTTAGAATGTAGTTTATTTCAGTGACTCTTTACATATGTATTAATGGAAAAAATGTTGGTGCACATRGATTGTCTAAACAGTCCTTAAAGGACTAGGAAAATTTTAATTGGAAGGCATGTTTGCATGACTAAAAGTGAGGAAGTTGAATTATAAACAATAATTCCAAAAATTCAGAGAGCTGATAAGGTSGTAATATTAGAATAATCTGTAAATGTGCTGAGTCACCCAAAAACCTCTGAAGAATGTCAATCCATTGTATAATTTAGAGAGAAAAACTTGAGGGAAGAATGCAAGTAGTACTTAGAGCTAGAAAGCAGGTCAGAGAATAAATCATAGTGAAAAGATTAAGAGGCAGTGGATTTCAGGCAGCTGGCATTTCAGGAAGACAAGATTTTTTATTGATGACTCCATCAAATCTGTGTTTCTCAGCTTCAGACTGAGGCCAYGAACAGCTTTGGTGAATCTCTGCAGAAGAAGCTTCTGGACATCGAAGGTTTATATTCCAAGGTTCGCTCACGATACACCTTTATTCAAGCTCTCGTTAGACGGATCCGTGGTCTCCTAAGGATATCAAGGACTTAAAAGACTCTAGATACATGCTGCTTGCCCAGTGAAGCAATATACTAGGGCAGGCCTTCTGGATCATCACATTTTATAGATGAAACATTTTCTAAATACTGTCAAAATTATTTTATTACTTTTTTTTTATTCCTGTGGATGAGTTTTGTGTATTCTTTCCTACTGCTCCCAACTTACATAAGAAATAAATGATTGTTTTCGACTGAGTTATGAGTACTGTACAATTTCAAGCAAGAAAGAATTCTAATGGAGGACATCAAGGAAACAGGAAGTTCTGCAGCTCTGATGACATTGCATTTGTGGATGCTTTCAGAGAAAACGAAAACATCTTTGTTTGTGTTCCTGTTTCACACACAGATTTAATGAATCGGGTTTCATCACTTGCAGACTTATTACTGGGGTGTGGATTTGGTACTCATTTGGTACTGTGAACTGCTTATTTCTGCTCCTTCTTGTCCTGCCATTTTTTCAGCTGAAAGTACACGCTCCTTTTCCTTGAACACGTTTATATAAGAGAAAAGTGATGAAAGTCATGGAAGGTGACTGCTCTAGGTTTGGTTCTTACAGCTGGGGCAGTAAAGGTTTCTGTACTTTTCTTGCTGCAATAGTATAAAAATAGAATAAAGTGCATGGGAAGGGAGCAGTCATTAATGGTTCTGTAGTTAGAGTGTTCTATTAGAAGACATTCATATATCCTTGTATCTTCTGTAAAATATTAAAAAAAAAACATAATCATTGATTATTGACATGAGACCTGTTGGACTTCTCCCGTAACTCAGTCTGAGCTTCTAGCCCAGTTCATTCGTGCCTTGTTACATAGTTTCCCCTGAATTTTCATTACATTATATAGTTCTGGTTTTATAATTTTATGTATACTTATCGGCACAACCAGTTACCTAGATTACATCATTTTTATGCAAGTAAGACGACAGCTGTTATCAGGTGAGGCTTGTCAGCTATTCCATAGGAGCAGCATTTCTATTACCGTTTTATAGAGCTGGACTTTGGCTGATGACGCTCACCAGCGTTTTTCTCGCTTCTCCACTACTCGGAGAAAACCAAGCACTAATCCGAGAATGTAACGGAGTTGTGCTGGCCCAGAGGAACCCACGCCCTTTATMAAGCAGACGGTGGTTGCCAGTGGCCGTTGTGTGGCCGCAGGGTCCGGTTCGCAGCCCGGCTCTCGGTCGGCGCTGGCAGCTCGGAGGCCCCGGGCCGCTGACGCCGAACGCCCCTCCCGCCGCACGCACCCGCCGCCGCAGATTCGTCACGCGCTGTCCCCAAGGGCCGCAGTTTTTATTCTTTAAATCTTTCTCCCCACTCTCCTCGCCCAGACGTGTCCAGAGAGGCCGCGGGGAGGGTCCCGCGCTTAGAGCGTTCCCTCCTCGGAGAGGGCACTGTCGGACTCTGTGTGTCGAAACGGCGGCGGGGCGGGCACGGAGCGCCTTGTTTACTCGCCGCGGCGTTCGACGTGGAGCTGGGCGGCGGCGGCGGCGGCAGGGCCAGCGCGGCGAGGGCAGCGGAGCGGGGCGGGCCGGAGCGCCGGCGGAGCGGCTCGACATGGGTGAGGAGCGGGCGGGGAGTCCATCACACCCCTTCCCGGCGGCCGTGGAGGCGGGGGGCGGCGGGGAGGGCGGACAGGTCGCTGTTGAGCCCTCCCGCGGGCAGGGACGGTCTCCTTCCTGCCGGCGGGCAGGAGGCTCAGGCTGAGGGCTGAGGCTGAGGGCCGCCCTTGCGCGATGCCCACCTGCCCTCAGCCCGGGTCGGTGCACGGCCGGGCCCTGCCCGCGGAGCRGCTCCCGGGGAACCCCCGCTGGAGCTCTTGGAGGCCGCGTTGGAGCTGCCTTGCGATGGCGAATCGTTCGAGCAGGGCAGGAGGGTGTGCTCGGTTATATCCTCATGYTTTTATACTCCTGACACCTGGCAAAATTAAGCTCTGATTCCGGTCTATAATGGACTGCCAATAAGCAGCGAATTAGGAGAGGTCTTGCATATTAGTAAATGAAATAGAGGGAATAACAAGAGAGGCCCTGAATCTAAGGGTTAAGTGATTGACGTGAACTTGTCCTGTTGCAGATGATATTTGAGCAKTGTTTTAGTGTGGGGAAAGCATACACGATAGCATGTAAGAAGAGAGAGTGGAGATGTGTCTGGCAGCAAGCAAAGTTACTGACTGAAAGAATTTTCAAATTTTAAGCCTTCATGAACCCAGTGGTAACCTTCTGCCTGGAATATTTCTGTTGGAATACCTTTTCCCAGCTGAGTTCTCTAAAGKTTATTTGCCTGTGTGGTAGTAAGAGCTGCCGTGATGAGCAGCACTATGCAGACTGGCAATGGATGGTCCCTTATACCTTTTCCTTGTTTGCCAGCTCTGTAGTGTGCATGGCTTTCATCGTGGCTTAGAAGAAATAAAGCAGCCTGTTATGTCTGATTTCTTTCTGAAGTATAACCATGCTTGCTCCTATAAGCTCGTTGCTCTCTTCCTTTCCTGGAAAAGCATCACAGATGCCTAGGCATACATAGGAAATAATTTTTTTCAGAACATCTTCCTGTAAGATATTGGTTGCAAATCTTTTATTTGTCTCTGATATATTTATCAGTATTGTCAGTGATTCTGGTGTATTGGAGGTTTCATTACATTTTACAGGCTTCAAATGTATTTACAAAATTATTATTTAACATTCGATATATTGGTTAAAAAATCATTGGAAAACYGTAATTGTTACTGGCTTAGAACATTAGTATTCTTTTATGATTAAAAATCTAATAGGCATAAATCAGATATTAACCTGACTACTTAAGTACTCTTTCATGCATTTAGAGAACAAATGAGTTGCTGGGGCAAGCCAGTTTTGAAAAAAAAGGACATTTAAAATCAACTCCTATAGATGTGTGGCATTAATGCACTTAATGTAGTGCAGCTTTGTGGTTTGTAATGAACTGATTTAACATGTACCTACTGATCTATACCTAATTTTAAGAAAAAAAGAAGTGGTTGGTCCTGTGGAAACCATAAGCATTTTCTGGTGTTAAGTTCCTTTTGAATTCTTTCAGTCCTTCAATAGTCTCTGGCATTAAAAAGGTAGAGTCTCATATAAGGAAAAAAGAAGATGACTTAGATTTTGATAAATGAGAAAGAAGGAAAAAAATAAAATTGTAAGTGCAGTGAGAAAGCTTGATGCTACTGCAATGTGATTTGCTGGAGCGAGCTACCATAAAATCATAAAATAGCAACATAAACCAGGAGGACATAATATAGTTGATAACACAGTTTTCTGTGCAACAACCTGAACTTCTCTTTTTCACTGGAGAAAAGAAACTTCTTGTGGTCCAATAAGAAATGAGGTCTGTCTGTCTGCCTTTGCATATCCTCCACAATGCTGGCTGACATTGAAACGTCTTTCTCTTCTGTTTTTTTTAGGGGGCTTTTTCTCCACCATCTTTTCCAGTTTGTTTGGAACTCGAGAGATGAGGATTCTCATCCTGGGGCTGGATGGAGCAGGAAAAACAACCATTCTCTACAGGCTACAAGTTGGAGAAGTTGTTACCACCATTCCRAGTAAGTGATCTGGCAATAGGGAAAATACTTCATTGTAGCCTGTGATTTGCCTGTAGCTCTAACACATAAACTTTGTCAGCTGAACTTACTACACACTTCCTTCATAAACAAAAGGAGCTTGTGTTGTRGGAGCTTTGCACTGGTTGTATCTAAGAACTTTTCTTGGATAAAAGTATTACAAAAGAATACTTTATGCTGCCCTGCAAAATGCAAAAAGCATTTGACTTTAAGACTGTCAGCATGATTTGGCAGGCTTTTCATGACAGGTCTGTATTCAGTAGATGGTAACTGTGCACTATATAATTCTTTTGTTTCCAAATATAGCTGTTACAGAGGTCATTGTTACTGTACATAGGATGGTGTCAGTAAATCGTACCTTTTTTTTTAATAAGGATTATATAAATATTTTTATTTAACATGGAGAAGAAGAAATCAGATGATTTGACTTTACATTCTGTAGAAAATGTAACAAAACTCAGTGTGAGGTTTCGTGGAAGAAGATGATGCTTATTTGAAAAAATGTAACTGATTTCACCACTTGTCTTGGAATTCACGTAGCMACACCCACCCAGTGATTGCTCTGTGTGTTGGGAAGGACAAGGGATGCTTAACTTCTGTGTATCTGTAGTGTTCCTCCTGAATCTGACTTTGCACTGGTCTGTGTTTTAGAAGCCAGCATTTTGCTGGGCCATAATCTTTTTTTCCCCGAGGCTTTTGCCTCTTCCAGCCTCCATAAATTTTAAGCAGCCTGTGCCYACTGTTCATTTCCCTGTGCTGTGTTGCTCTGGGCTGGCAGGAAAAGGAATGACATATGTGCTACACTGCAGCCTTGTTGCCATCTTCCATACATCACAGTGGCAAGTCCTCTGCTGAGAAGTTGGTTCTGCTTTGGTTCTGCTGTGGTTCTTAYGAGAGTGCAGACCTTGTGTGGACGTGAAGGACACATTTCTTAGAGCTGTCAGTTATGTTTGGTTATCACAGGACAATTGGTTATATCAGGACAATTCTTTAACCCTTGCTCTATTTCTTTTGGTGGTTTCAGGCACACCTCTGTGGATTGTTAACAACTGTAGCATTTGTTACAAATCTATGCAGTATGTTTACGATGTGGTTTTATTGTTCAAAGAAGAAAAATTTCTGCATTATTTTGAGTCATGTTTCCTAGGGTAACTTTGCAAAGGGCATAAACTTCATTATGCAGCTACTGAGAATTTGCAGATCTGATAATCTAAGTGTTGTGATATTCTTCAGAAAAACAGGAAAATCACTAACAGTGAAATTGTTTAACTTTGTTTCAGCCATTGGCTTCAATGTTGAGACCGTGACATACAAGAATCTGAAATTTCAAGTTTGGGACTTGGGAGGACAAACAAGCATAAGGTAATAGATCTTTAAAATAAATTAACTTCCTCTAAAAAGTGCCAAATTCTTGAAATTCTGACAGCAGGCACTTGTGAAAATTGGCTAAGTTTTAAAAACAGCCCATTGTCAGGAGAGCACTTTCATCTGATGGAATTCTGTGTGTAAAACCTGTGATGCACTACAAATTGGAAAAACCCAAGTGAGTGTTTTCATCCATTTTGCTGTGAGAAACAAATTTATTTGTGTAGTAGGCAATTGAGTAGCATTGTGAGAAAGAGTGGAGTGGGTGATAAAAATCTGAAAAATATTTTGCATTCTTAAGAATATAGAAGTTGGATTTAGGTATAGATGGTAATTTTTTAGCAAGCTCTGCAAGTTTTGTAATGAGTCATTATCTGTATGATCTTTTTGTGATTATTTTCTCACTGCTCAGTAGCAAGGTACAGTATAGTTAGCTAGTAAGGAAGGTGCAGTTAGTGAGGTAGAGGTTCTTTCCCTTCTTAGTTTCAGTACAGTAATTTGAAAAAGGTGTTTGGTGTTGATCCTTGTTAATTACTTGCCTGTATGAATTAGTCATTTAAGCTTTCTCTGGTTATCCTTCTTTGGTGACTGTAATGAAGAAGCTTGTGTGTAAACTTGCTTGCCCTCCTGTCCCTTCATTATGAACCTGCAGTCTGATTCCCACATAAATCCATCCCTAGCATTTCTGTTCTTTCCCTGTTTTCAAGCTGTTTTTTTATTTGCTTTGTGTTGGGTTGGAGTTTTTTGTTGATTTATTTTTTTTTCCTTTCTGCTTTGGAGAGTATTTTGTTCTGTCTGTTCATTTTTGTAGCCTCTTGAAGATGTCTTCTATTTGCCTCCTGGGGTCTTTTCACCTGAGAGACAGTTTTTACTTCCTCTGGATGATTTATTTTTTATTATCTGACTAAAAAGAACTGCTAATATGCAAATTACATGACTGGAACTTCTCTTTCTTCTGCAGGCCCTACTGGCGGTGTTACTATTCAAACACAGATGCTGTCATTTATGTAGTGGACAGCTGTGATCGAGACAGAATTGGCACTTCAAAATCAGAGCTTGTTGCTATGTTAGAGGTAAGGAAACAGGGATGACAGTTGTTATCAGTAAGACAAACTGAGAAATTAAAACTTTTTTTGAGTGAATGTGAAATTTGGTTCAGTGTGTCAAGTGAAGCTCGACTTCATTTTATGAAACTTTAGCCCTCAGCATAGCTTGTGCAGCACTTCTGACTGAAAACAGCACTGAATWCTCTACAGGTATTTCATGAGTTTGTACAGCATTATCTGGGTAGATAATTACATGTGGTCATATGAAAATTTACCTGCAAGCCAGGACAGCTGTTCAGTACTGCAGTATGGCAAAATCACGCCATGAAGGATTGACAGTAATTAGTATCCTGTGTTTTGAAGCTGAAGAACAAATGTGGAGYAGGGTAATACAAGTAAGAGGAGTTCCTTTCTCTCTCTTCTCCTGCGCCCCAAAATACCTGCAAGCTCATTTAATGTGCCTTGTTAAATCCAATTACTGGCTTGTTTCAGAGTTTGGACTGGCCATGTTTTGAAACTGCCTGTATGTAGTATCACACTGGAATTAAAAATAAACACCATTCTTTCACTGAAGAATTTTCTAAAGAACAGAAATCAGCTATGAAACTTACTGAGAGCTGCTGAAGTTCCTTTTTATTATACAGGTTTCTCTCTTTAAATGAATTCAGTAAATGTCTCTGCAACAACTTCCACAATTTCCCTTTTTCTTAGGAAGAAGAGCTGAAGAAGGCCATTTTGGTGGTGTTTGCAAACAAACAGGACATGGAACAGGCCATGACTCCCACAGAAATGGCAAATGCCCTTGGCTTACCAGCTTTGAAGGACCGAAAATGGCAGATATTCAAAACCTCTGCAACTAAAGGCACGGGGCTTGATGAAGCAATGGAATGGTGAGTAACAATCTACTTACGCTTTATGCATAGGCTTCATTTTACAGATTTGGTGGGGCTTTTTATAAGACTGGATTTGTGGATAGTCATTAAGGTGTCCGCACTAGAAGAATGACTGGTTTTCTCCTAGAAGTATTTCAGCAGAATTGAAATGATTTTTCAGTAAACTGACTTAACCTTTTTCCTAGGTTGGTGGAAGCCTTGAAGAGCAGGCAGTGATACAAAACTGACCAATGCAAGGAAGTTTCAGCTATAGTCAGCATCCTCCTTTCTGCAGTTAAGTATTTTCAGGCCACAGATACTTGTAAATAGGACAGATTTGAATTTGACTTCTGTAATGTGGATGCCTCTCTTGAACTGTAAAACTGAAATAAGTGAATGTCTGTGTACATTATCATACTCCATTTCTTTTTCTTTAAAGAATGTACTTATGTTAATTTGCATGAAAGCCTTACTGGCTGGCAAAGTTGCTTTGTTTCTTTTTTTTGTCATTCCCTCTTCCTTTGGTGGTTTTGGTGGCCAGTGTATTGGTGTAATTAGAACACTAATAAAATCTGGAACTGTCAGCTATGTCCAGAGGTGTGTTGCTTGCTAGAGGCTGCTTGCTTGCTGCTTGCTTTACAGAAACAAGTCCGAGTGCTGCCAGTTCTACCACCCACGTAGCTACAGAGGTTTCCTTAAGCCAGTGTTGTTTTACTTCATACACTGTTAGAGTGAAGTGCAGCAACAGAGCACAGGTAGTGCACCTCTGGCTGCTAACATGGGTGTCTTGAAGGGAAAATCAATGTCTTCAGTAGACATCACTGCCAGGGCTGTAACCTGACTGCCRCCTTCCTGAGCTGTTACCCCTGCACTCTTGTCTTAGCCACAAGTGACAGGTAAGTAGTTCGGTATAGCTGCAGAAACTGAAGGCCAAATCAAAGTAMGCAGGCAGTTTTCTCTGCAGGAGCAGCGTGTTCCAAGGCAAAAATGCAGTCATCACAGAACCCATTTCTTAGAAATGAAGTAAAATTTAATATAAAATATCATAGTTGTTTTCCATTCAACTGTACATGCTCTGGTAAATATACAGATTTGGAAAAAAATTGCAAAGTGTTTATTTAAGATCCTCGATGAAAAAAAGGACATGAAAAAAATTTTAATAAATAGTAACTGAAATATGCAAATACTTTTTTAATAGTAATTAGTTCCTTAGCTTGGTGTTACTGTTCATAAATCCTTCAGGAAGGAAAAGCCTTTTCATTCCACCATTGCCAAATCCTTCAGTGCATGACTTCGATGTCGCTTGGCCTTGTACATGGGGCGCAGAGATTCTATTTTTCTCTTCCTGGTTTCCTCTTTATTTTTGTGTCTCTTCAGCTTCCTCCTTGCAGCAATGTCAGGATTTGCTACAGTCTAGGGAAAAATAGTGCATTGTTCATTTAAAACAGTCCCTGTTAGGTAGAACATAAGGAACTTTCTAATAAACCGGTGGCTGCTAAGACAACACACAGGTGTTCTTAGGTTCCACAGAACTGAGGGTATTCAGGCAAGCAGGAAAATATCACTGTCAGCCAGAATCTGTGCAAGAGGCTGATCATAAACAGTTTTCCTTCAAGTTTTGTAAATAACCTGATGAAACTGTCCTAATTCAGGATGAAGTTCTTCCTCAAACTACCCTTCCTGGGCAGCTCTCGAGCCTTTAGAGAAGCCCTGTTTCTTTTTCTCACAAGAGAAARTAGAATCTTACCTGCAAAGCCCTCTGCTTTTTCCTCATTGCTCTTTTCTGGTTGGCCTGTTTCTGCACAGAAGAAAAGGCAAGCGAAAAAGCCTCCAATCCCACTAACTTCTTGAGAAGTTCTATGATTTCTTGGGAAAGGTTCTTCAGTGTTGGATCTATTAAAACAAAATTGACTTAATCTTTACAGCATGTGGAATGAAAGCCAAGAGCGCAGTATAGATTCTCTTTAGTAAGGATGGCTGCACTGACTGACCTTGCCCAAACCAGTGCATGTGAAATCTGCTGGTTCTTCACCAGCTTTCCCAGAGAACTACAAGTGGCTTTTCAACCAGCAAACAAAACATAATGCTTCTGAGAAGCAAAATTTTTTTATAAGGATAAAGGCATCCCGAAGGTGGCTTTCTATGTGTAGCCATTGGGCTTCTAGTGGAATAGGCTTTTCTGGAAATAAAGATGATTCCAGCCTTGTCAGTCGGCATCTCTGGTAAGRAAAATAAGGGCTAGCTTAATTGTTGGAACCACTAGTTGGTGGCAATATATTAACTACAGCCACTGTGAAAAAATGAAGATATTGGTGTGAAAAAAGGCTACAAAGGTGCTACGGTAAAATTGAGAGCAGGGCTCTGTCTTTTAAGTAATTCTTCCAAGTTTCTCTCATTAGAAGGGCTCTGTAACTCTTTCCACCAAGAGCCCACACTTGAGTACTGCATTTTTCCCACAACACCACAGGCTCAATCTTTACCCACTTGCACACAGGAGCATACCTCTCTCCAGTCTTTGAACATGCAGATTTCTATTTCAGCTGACATACACTCTCCTCCCTTCCTGGTATTTTGGTTAGACAGCAAGCAGGTGAAATTCACTGATTACAGTATCAGTGCTTCAACAGGCAAAAGGAATGGCAGGTGGTGTTTATATTGAGGCGCAGCTGTGATGCAAATTCCTCATTGTATGGGAAATCCCTTACCTTGCTCTGCATAGGTGCTGTTCAGCTCCCTGTACAGAGGGGTGAGAATTGTCGGAAGATATGGCTTGATCCTGTCTTGCCCCAGATCTACCGAGATTGCTCCCAGGAACTTAAAGATGCAGCTTCTCTGAAAATAAGTGCGTGGGACATGAAGTAAGGAAGACTGGAAAGAAACTTCCTAATGGAACTGCTACAAGAGGGCTGTGAATCAGTGTTCAAACACAGCAGGTGGCATTTGTGACTCAGATGTCCAAAACTCACTGCTGTTACAAGGCTTTCCAATATCCAAGTACAGTCCTTAGAGAGACACAGCCCCTGTTGTATGAGCAGGGRCTGGGTTGACAGCTGTTAACACTTTGAACAACAAGCTTATTCTCACTGTCCTCAACTGAGGCAGATGAAGACACAAAAGCTCAACCTAACTGCACCATGGGGAACCACAGTGCTTTTCCTGATGCTTTCCCACACATCCCCTCCCTTTCTAGCAAGTTACTCCACATTGTCATTCCCCTGCCTGCATAAGCCTAGTGCTCTTGGGCATTCAAAGGCACTGCTCTGTCCCCTTCAGCTTGGTGCCTTGGGTTTACCACTCTTCCACCAATCCCCAGGAGGCTGGAAACAGACTGGCACATGCCTTTCCTGAGAACCCCAAACTGAAAGCATTCCTTCAGCACCTGCCAATCCTCACTTCAGTGTCAGTTCACAGCATCCTCTGCATCTTGTCCCCTGAAAGCAAAGAGCCAGAGCAACACTATCCTGTAGATCTGCCCACCTCATCAAAAGCAGTCAGTCTAACTTGGTTCTTACCTTTAAAGGGATCTTAGGAGAATATGCTGCTTCTCGTTTTGCCATGACAGACAGCTTCTTCATTAACCACAGCAGAGTGGCTGGCTGACCTTTCTCTTGTGTGTCCGCCTTTTCTCCCTCTCCTTGAGCAGATGTATCTTTCTCATCCTCTGGGACCTCCTGCTCTTCCACTTCACAGCTGAGTTCTTCATCTGCCTCTTTACCTTCTTCTGAGGCAGGGGCTAGCAAATAAACAACTTTGGCCACAAAAAGTAAATTCTTTATAACCTGAAGCGTCAAAACAGAGGTATCAGTCACTGCAGGTTCCCTCTGTAAGCACCAGGGCATATAAGAGCCAAGACTTGATTTGGAAGAGGAACCTGCCAACCCAGGAGGCTGCAATGGCTTCACCCACTGCCAGGTAAAGCCATGTGGCAGAGCACGTTGCTCCTATCAGGAAAGCCCATTGCCATATCCTCCTGCAGTATGGTAGAGTCTTTCCCCATGAGGTACTCTGGCACCCCCTAGCTTTCCAGAGGCTTTTTCACCCTCTGACCAGATTTAGAGTGGAGTCAAACCTCCAGATAACATCATAAAGCTGGACTAAACACTACCAGCAAACAGCCAGGGCTCCAATGCAATTGCAGAGACCTGTCACCAAAGATCTGGATCCCTGCTCCTGGATGTGTTGGCCCACCCTTCTACAGTCTAGGTGCAGAGCCWCACTCCTCCTTGACAGAAGGAATCCCAGTGTTGCCCTGCATAGTGCTCCTCTTTTCTGGCCCTGCCACCCTTCAGCAGGCTGACACCACAGTGGGGACTTTCTGGGCCCCTATGAGGTTCACAGCAGAGAGCAGCTGGCCCTGAGCCACAACCASCAGACAGCAGCAGCGCTGTCCTGACTAGGACCCAAATCCCTCAAGTGCCAGGGTCTGCTCTGTGCCCTCCTGCAGCCCCTGACAGGCTCCTGCCCTTACCTGCTCACTCAGAGACATGTCCAGGAACTTGGACTGCAGCTGATGGCAGAATGCAAATGCAAGCTCCTTCATCTGGGAAAACAAAAAAGGAGGAAAGAATGACTCCACTGAAGGGAGCTGGTAACAGAGACTCAAAGCAGTGTTTTGCAGTCATCAAAGTCTCACCTAAGGGAGACCAAAGATGAGCTCAACACAGCTTCTGCCTGCATCTTACAATCTAGAAGGGTATCTTTATGCTTCTGAGAATAAAACCCCAGAGAAGCCCCCTCCCAGCAGCAGAGACCCTCCTCAAATCCTTTAAGTGATGAAGAGTAGGCAGCAAACAAGTAACTAAAAGAGAAACGTGCATGCCAAACTATGAACTATTTTTATGTCCCAGTCAGAGAATGAGCAGAGTGAAGGAGTAGTACAGACATCATTACCTTTTTGTCCAGTTCAGTAGTCAAGAAGACTATGGATGCAGACAGCTCTGCTGGTGTCTTTTTTCTCTTCCCTGACTTTCTTTCCTTCCATTTGTCAACAAGATCTTCTGGCTTATAAGATGCAAACAACAAGCCAAAGATCTCAGTGGCTGTCAGCCAGACCCAGCTATGAGGATACCACAAATGAGACTGGACATGATCTGGGGAAAAAAAAAACAAACCTCTTTCAGCACAGGAGATGGTCCACTGAGTGCAAAAATAGAACCAGGTCCCTCCCAAGAATTACCACAGCATATGCTGCAAAAAAAGGGTGAAGGAAATGAACTGTGCTCATCTGCTCAGAAGATAATAAAAGGCTTTCTAGCAACTCAGTTCAGCCAAAGCAGAGAGGAGCAAAAACCTATAGGTAGCCRAATGTCCCCACAGTGATCAGGCAAGTGTTCTTGAATGCACCCACAGCACTTGGAAACATCAAGAGATGAGGCCACTGCCAAAAAGCCATGCTGACTGGGCAGGAAAAGTGGGCACAACACAAAAAGATATTTGCTCCAATCCTGACTGGCAAGTCACATTTCTGTAACAACTATGGTCCTCTTGGGGACTTGGTGCCAGAGCTCATCTGCCCATGATGTCTGAACACCGGCTGCTGTGAGACTTGTGTCAGCTGGCCCTGCTGCTGATGGGTCAAATCAGAGCCTTGGACAGAGGCTGAGAATGCTTCAGAGAAGAAATGGAACTGCCCTCATATGTGACCTCTGTTCAAGCTGCCCATCATTAAAAACCAGGGTAATGGTGGTTATCTACTGTCTCACTCAAGGTACCTGGCAGGCTGGACTGTTCAATGACACAAACCAGTCACATCAGGTCTTCTGACTGCAGCAAATGACGCAGTTAAAATCAGGGCAACAAAATGCCAGTAAACCAGCCTGATATTGTATAATCTCCTATACAGCAAAATTGCTTGAATCAAGTAACTTCCAGGTATTCACATCCTGACAGACACACAGTACACTGTATTTAGAGCACTATTACCACGTGTCATCGCTTTCTGGCTGGTACGTATGATCAAGGAAATCTCATCTTCTCAGGAGAACTCAATGTTTTCATCCAAGAGCATGTAATTATGGCGAAGCATGAATAGTTTGCAACTATTTGCTCTGGGGGTAGTAGTTCTTTCCAGCAATTGAAACAGAGTGTGTCTTGTTTTTATCAACCATGTAACCTTTTCCATTAGCAACTTCTCTTTCATGGCCCAGTAACTGCTCTGTGTTAGCGTTTTGCAGAATGGAAACCTTGTATAACARTCATTTAGATTAGGCAGTGAAAAACCACAAGGCATACAAAGAATCTTTCTTGTAACACAGCTGTAATAATACGTTAATGATACTTACCCCAGATATTACTCACAACATCWCTGTTCTTGGTTAATTGAATCAAGTTGCACTCTGTGATCAGCTTTTTTACCAGCACAAGCAAGCTGAAYAGCAGCCTGTCTGCAGCCTTCTCCTCTTCCTCTTCAGTTATCTAATAAAATCAGCAAGTCAAGAAAGATACTTATGAGAYCTTGAGGACTGATGTGATTAATCCTCACAAGATAAATTTCAGACCACTCTTTTAAAAAACCAGAACACTGACTTGTACCCACTTTCGAAAATAAACAGAACAGAAGCACCTCCACTGAAGCATCTCCTCTGGGGACAATCTCTGCAGGAGATTGTATTAGAATAATTCTTCTTGTTTTTCATACAGACATTACTATAACAAACTGCTGGGTTTCTAAATGCAAGCAATAACACACATTGTGTCTGTGCATGTATTTGTGTGGATTTGATTGTCCTCATTAGAATCCAGCTGAGTGCAGATTTGCCTGTGTCACCTGGGAAGCCCCAAGCTGTTACTACAACACTCTGTGTGCTGCCTGTGGTCCTCACCCTGCCTGCAACCTGCAGTTGGCTTGATCTAAGTAGTCAGTACTTTACCTAYGTGGCACAGCACAGGGTGTGATTACACTGAATTTCTCCTCACTGCAGGTATTTTATCTTCATCTTTTGCCAGATGACAGATCCTGAGGTTCTTTTCTCACTTGTGCAAGGACAGCATGCTGAACATTAGTAATATTCATGGCTACTCCTCAGGCACAGTGACTGTGATCCATTTGAGATTATCACATATCAAGCAGAATCAGAGACAGCCTTGTTATTCTGAGTTAATCATGTGCACTAAAAAGATTTTTGGTGCAACAAAACCATGGTCTGAAGTAYAGGAAGGGAACCCCTTTGAAAGTTAAAGCTGTAGATAACACTGGACAAAGCAAACAGTCACAAGCCATGCACTCCTGACCTGCAATGTTTACACAAATCCCTGCAGCTAGCAGACATGTTTCCCACATTGCAAGGAACAATGTATCTACTGGTTACACTGTATAGCTGCAGGCTCAGGCCAGGTGGCTTTGCAAAGTTTCTTTTCCCTTGTGCTGTGACATATGACATCAAATTTGGGCTTACAGGCAAAAAATATGGTTATAGGTTAGTGAGGTCCCCTTCAGAACAAATGTGTGTTTTCTTGTCTTTCCTCAGTCCTGAACAGTAAGTCCAACTGTTAAATCTCTCCTACATTTCTTCCCTTATTCYATTTCCTTAATTTTCTTTTCCCGAGCTTCATGCATGGGGACAAATTACTTACATTTTCAAATTTACTTGGGTTGATTTCTTTTTCAATCAAAGTGAGGACTGCTTCAAGCCGCCTTTCAAACATTACTCCGTCCACTTCAACGAACAAACCACATGCCTGGGCAGCCAACCTTCTGTGTGAGCTCTGACACACAAAAAATAACAGCCCTTATAACTCTTGATAATCAAACACTACAGGTCCCAAGTGCAGGAGCTGGCAGCAATCCTTACTTTCTGCCTGTAGCAATACCACTTAAGAGAAGCTGGTTTTCAGAGTGTAATGGAAAAGGAGATGCTGCAAGCTAGGTATAAAAGCACCTGGTAGTATGCACCCTGGGAATGCACCCTAAAACTGAATGCCCTTCCTGGCCCAGTTCCCAACTGCARCTCTTCACAATGCAACAGGCAGCTCACAGCTACAAACCAAAAYTGAACATTTTAAGATGGAAACCATGAAGTGTTGAAGAATGCTAACTCTGCTGATGTAGAGGGACAGAACCTGGGTTCAGCTAGAAAACAGCTTATTGCCTAAGCACCCAGATCAAAACAGCAGATCTGGAAGACCAGATTTGCTGCCTTCCAGTTGATGGCAGCAGAATGAAGCATGTCCTACATACAGTCAGCACAAAATGCTGGGATCAGAAGAGTTATAAGGAATTTGCCCAAACCTCTAACCTGAGCAAAGACTACACTGTGAAATACCTGACCCAAAATTGGAACAGTTAGAAAAGCAGAAAGATGCAGATGGGAAGTCTGTAGGCAGACCAACAGTATCAGCAGGTCCCTGTATTTGTGCAGCTTTATGAAGCTGTACCCTTTCTTGCTCTCTAGGTCAGGAACAACTAACCCACCAACCCACCAGATCTGGTACCAGCAACATCCCACTTGCYTTAATCTTACTCAGCCCTCCAACAGAGTTCAGACCTGGACAGTGAAAAGACCAAAGAGTACCTTTTTGCTGTGAAACCACTCTGTGACCAGCGAAAACATCAGATCTTGTTTTTCATGGCTGATCTTACTGAGAAGAGATTTACATGTCAAAGCCGCCATCTTTTTGCATTTTGCTGAGTCATCATTTATCATCATCATACAAAGAGACAGAAAAAACAGCCCACAGTATTTGTGCAGGAGATCCTAGAAAGAAACAACTATTATCAACCACAGATAAACAAGCAGCTTCTGGCATTTAAAGAGAAAAAGAGGGTTATTTGCTGCACTGTATTCAGGAGCAGTGTTAGCCCTGAGTGGGCAGCTGAACTGCCAAGACAGAATGATCCTGTTGTTGGAGCACACAGGGAATGTCCAGCAGCCCCAGCCCTGTTCTGACTTGCTACCATATCCCCGGGTCAGCAAAGTGAGTGTGAAACCTTATAGGGCATTTTCATGCCCAACTCCCACAGAAACAGGCTGAAGTCCCTCAGCACTGCAGCAACCAGCCAAAGGTCCTTCTCTCAGACTACAACTCTTCACCACTTTAAAGAGCTGCCCAGAACCAATTTGAAATATTAAATCATCAGGCAGTGCTGAAGCACAGCTTACTATGCAGAATTTCCCTTTCTTCCAAATTCCTGCTTGATTTACTTCTCCCAGTGTCCTGAATGCTCAGTTAAGCTCCAGCTGAGGAGCTTCATGGCAGCTTAAGATTTTGCATATGTGATCCTGTATAGATGCATAGTTACTTTTAGCTTTCATTTTGATCCACCCCACTGAGAAGCCCTTCCTGTCTATTCAGGCCAACTGAACAGATAGGGTAAATCACACACCAGTTCAGTCAACAATCTCTCATGAATGCTAAAAATCCCATATAATGAGAAAACTCTAGACTTCACTTTCTATTCCTAGCCCGTTTTCTTAACTGGTTGTGTTTCTTCCTGGCATAAATCATGACTGAGTTTATCTGAACTCCAGCTGATACAACTTTATTTTACTTGCAAACCAAGCATATTAGGCAAAGAAGTACTGCAGACTTTCCAGCRTGTCATTTCTCTTTTGGAGCAAAGCCAGGTTCTTTGGAGATAAGTGAATGTTCTGCTTGTGATAAGAGGTAATAAGAACTAGCGTTTCCAAAATGAACTGCTCGGAAAATGCTGCTACTGCAAACCACAGTAACTGCGCGATGCTTGGAACACCAGGAGGTGCTCATTACCTGTGGGAACATGTCGAGGAGGTACGCAATCATCTCCAGTGCTGATTCCCTCCCAGTTTCATACTCATACCTGTGAAGAAATAAAGGATTAACCGTTAGGGATGAGTTAATCCTCCTATTAAGTTGTTAACAATTTGCAAGAACAACCAATTCCAGAAACACACGTTGATAGGGATCTTTCTACAACAGCTACCAGACGTGGCCTGATACTTTGGACAAGAGAAGCAGCAGGACCATCAGCTCTGTCTCTCGGAGAACGAGCACAGGGACACAAAYAGGCCACAAAGGACAAAGCAGGCCACAGCCACCCTGAGTCAGCACAGCCATGCTGTCCTGGGGAACTTGATGAACTACTGTCACCATGACCAAGGGAGGGGTAAAGCTCAGGGGGCTGGAGGCACAACGCTTCTGCTGAATTGGACAGTTATCTCAACTCTGCTTGCAACTGCACTTGAGACACTGCCACGGGATAGCAGTCACAGAAATGCACCTTTCTTTATTCCTCCTGGATTTTCCAGATCACTGGTCCACAATCAGTAGAGGTGGTTAACCACTAAGCAAGCAACAGAAGCTTTGTTTACAAACTSATAAATAACAAAACTAGCTGTGAAAGAGGGAGAAGAAAAAGGATTTGCTTTATCAAATAGCCTGCCCTCGAAGAAGGGCAGTGTTTTACAAGTAGGAAAATGAAGACTTCAGCCACACCCTCTGCTCATCACAAAGAGACCTTTGGCACACTACAGTCATATTTAAAAAAACAAGGTCCTGTTCTCACAGAGATCTCAGGAATACAAACTCACTCCAGCTGTGCAAGCATGAAATCCARTTTGGGTTTCAGTTTGTCACCAAGGGGGTAGTCCAGAATGTATTTTAAGTAAATCTGGAAAGAAAAAACCAAAAATACAGAGAAGAGTTAAAAGAAACACTCAGGTAAGCTTGTAAAAAGGTTATGAAGAAAATTTTTCATGGAGCAACAAGCTTGTGAGTATCATCCCTTTCATCCCATTCCTATTACACAAAGGGTCAACAACTACTCCCAAGCTCTGTGTCTGGAACAGGATCAGTTTTTAAAGTACTGCTGTGATTTGCACAGGCATCTGTGAAGAGAGATTCTCCATCCTTCAACTATGAAAGCTGCATTTAGTGCAGTTCCTACTGCACCTGTATCTCAATGCTTAAGACAAAGTAACCATTTCTGTCTTTTGATTGGTTTTACTTTGGAAAGAATGAGGAAGTAGAGGGAAGTAATCATAGATTTGTGGCAAATTCTCTTAACCTGGGTTTCAAAAAAGAGCAAGGCGTAGTTACATAGGCCTAAAAGCCTCCACAGGAGGGACCATGTCACTGCTGCTGAGCAGCTCTCCACCTGCACTTGGCACTGGTGAGGCTGCACCTCAAGTACTGTGTTTAGTTTTGGGCTCCTCACACAAGGAAGACATTGAGGTGCTGGAGCATATCTGAGGAGTAGCAATGAAGCTGGAGAGGGGTCTGGAGCACAAGTCTCATGAGGAGCAGCTGRTGGAGCTCAGGTTGTTTGGCCTGGAGAAAAGGAGGATCAGGGGAGACCTTACTGCTCYCTACAACTGCCTGAAAGGAGGCTGTAGCCAAGTGCGGGTCACTTCTCCCAAGTGACAGGACAAAAGAAAATGGACTCAAGTTATGCCAGGGGAAGTTTAGATTGGATATTAGGAAAAATCCTTCACTGAACCACCTTCAGGTGGTAAAGCACTGGAGCAGGCTGCCCTGGGAAGTGGTGGACTATTTAAAACTGTTTGGAGTTATTTAAAAGAAGTATAGATGGGCCAGTTGGAGACATGGCTTAGTGGTGGACTGGGCAGTGCTCAGTTAAGGGTTAGACTTGATGATCTTGAAGGTCTTTTCCAACCTAAACAATTTTACGGTTCTATGAAGCCAAGCCACAGCCCCACTACAGGCAAGGACACTGTGATTCTGCCATACACCAGTCACAAGAACTAAAGCCTGATAACAAGGGGAATAAAGATCAGTAAAGAAGGGGAAATGGAGTTCAGGGTTCAGCAGGGCTAAGACACACATCTGTGAGAGCTGGGATGACCACACAAAGCTTTCTAGCCTGTTAGACAGCTGTAAATGAAATGAGAGACTCTTCATTCTACCAACCTGCCTGCACTGGACTCGCACTGCCTCACTCTGTCCTGTGATGGCCAACTGGGCAACCTTCTGCATCACATCATCAATTTCAGGGACAATCAGCTTCCTGGATAAAATAGCCTGAAAAATGTGAAAGCACAGCCGCTCACATGGCATTTTAACACTGATTTTTTCACACACAGAGCAACTGACAGGGAAAAAAAAATAAAAGGATGGCTTACACACCCACTTCTTTTAGGCAACACAGAATACCTGGTCTAATGATCAGAGATGTTGATTCTTTAGCAAAAACATACTCAGATCCAAACACACCCTCATATGCATRTGCATAAAACAGCCTCCCAAACATTTTAAACAGTGACTATAAATCAAACACTAAAGCTTTGCTGATATCTCCCCTTATAACAGAGCGCCTTAACAGCATTCTGTAGCTTGTTCCTCATGTGAGAATGTACAGCCTTTCACCAGGAAGCAGAATCACTGCTATTCCAGTGGCTCACAGAACCCCCATGACTTCTGGACAGAAATACCTTGAGAAGGCCAAAGGCAGTGGCTTGCCGTGATGAATCATAAATGTCTTCTTCAGCAAAGCCAAGCAACACTTGAAGCTGTTTGCTTGTTATCTGACTCTTTGCATTCTTCACAAGTATAGTTACACACTACAAAATTAAATTGCACATTGTCAAAACACATGTAGTACCAAAACTGAAAGTCCGTACTACAGTCTGCCTTGATTTATTCCACTTCAGCTTGAAAAGACAAACTGCTGCTCCAGAACATGTGGCCAATATTATTCTCATCACATTTGACTTTCAGATGGCAATTCTGAGACAGAAACTAAACACAAGTGAATTGCTCCCTTCCCATGTCTCRCTTCAGCTACCCTGATTTACTCCAATGAATCATGTTAAAAGCAAGCCATTCAATTACAAAGCTAATGCCTCTCATAAGATAGGGTGGAACAAGACACTACAATAATGAAGAAAGAAGGCAAACATGCTTCTATAAAGACATTTCTTCAGATCCAAGCTGTACATTTTGGGGAGTAACTTTCTTTAAGTTTGTATTTAGCAAAGGATCAGCATGGCCACATATTCCTCACTAGCTTGAGATCTCCAGAATATCTCTCCAAGGACAGCTGCAGGAGTGATCTGTAGCTGAATGAGTCTTATGCTARAAGGTTAATCCTAAAGCAGAAACGAAAAAGCTGGGTCTGACTTACTTTGAAACAACTCACAACCAGGTGGAAATTCTGGCCTTTGGCTATTCCTGTCTTGGCAAACTCTTTCAGCAACAGGAAAAGCTGCTTGATCAGTGACTCCATATTTGTAGTGATAGAAGGCAAAGGGAACTTCAAAATCCATTGCAAGCACTGAAGCACRCCAGTTACTACCTGGGAAAAAGAGTCAAAGGACAGGATGTAGGTACAGTCACACTGAGAGAGCTCTTTCTCACTTTTTTACAGACACGATCAGGTATCTACGATGTGGTAAAAGGCAATTAGCTAACAAACCTAACCTCCTTCMAACCATTCATAGGAAATACAAAGGGCTTCTCAGATCTAAAAGCATAATCTGTCACTCCAGTGTTCTGTAACTTTGATTTTACTAGGTAAGGACATTAACACAGCCCTGTTTCAGCAGATGGCAAGAATTCTTTCTGAAGCAGAGCTGCCTTCAAGATGCAGAAAGCCCTGCTCCAAGTATCTGATAGGGTATGAGGTATGCCTTCCACTCCTGGGAAACTCAAAGTTCAACAGATTCCCTAGGCTCACTCAAACCAAAAGCTGTTCCAAAAAGTGGCTGCCTACGGCGCTAGGAATAAAGACACTGGAGTTGGATCAAAAGAAACCACAGTTGTGACAACACTGCTCCCATCAGCTACAGGATCTCATGAACATCCTCACAGATGCACCTGCAATATGGAGCAGAGCATTCAATCCTCCATCAACCACAAGCCTTCTTCCCTCTTGGGATTACATATCCTCAAACAACTTAATCTGCACAGCTATTAAATCATGATTGAAAAACAGGTGGCTTTCTCTTCTCTTGCAAGCCAACTGCACAATGACATTTGTGGGCAAGACTCTTCTTAGAGCAGACAGAACAGACAGAACAGCTCAGAACCATACCTTGACATCCATAGATTTCAGGCAGCCTAAAAGCAGCTGAACRAAAGGGTCTAACATTTCCAAAGCGTGTTCCTCAGAAGAATTTACTTTAGACCTCTTCAGGCTCATGTGCAGTAGCTGCCACAGAAAAATCAGGATATTCATCTCAAAAGTCAGGCTGGAACTCAAATGAGTCAAGTAAAGTCCCACCACTGTATCAGGTTATAGTAGAATTTATGCCATATCCCACCCAAATATTTCAACGGGCTAAGCACTTTTTATAGCTCTCTATAAACTGGAGTTACGCTATGCAAGATGAATTTAAGACTAATGGCTGTGCTACTAAAACACCATAAAGGAATATTTTCCTTTGAACATTCTTAACAAAAATTTTGAATGCAAGGTTTTGTCTCTGAGGGAATCCTTACCCGAAGTCCTGAATCAACCAGGATATATGTGTTAGTCCTGCTGCTGACACGTGCTTTCTGCCCTCCTCTTGTGGGAGTGGGCTGGAGCAGCAGGCAGCTCTCGGGCTGCAGCCGAGGATCTGGAGGAGGGGTAACTTTTTTCCTGAAAAGCAAAGTATGTATGGCAAAGGAGAATATTCAGATATCAACACCCTCCACAATCATCTTGCTCTATTGGGAGTAAAAAGAGCTGAATTGTGCTCAGCTGCTTCCCACACAGCAAGCAGAAGCAGGTCACACATGGACCACAATTAAATGAAATGGATTTGAAAGCAGCACAACAGAAGGGACTCACAGACTTGAGAACAATGCCACTATTCCAGAGATAACAAATACACAGTTATTTGTATAACATCCTCAATTTTTTCTGCTTGGTGGACAGACCAACTTAGAAAGTTCCTTCAAGCAAATACACTTCCTGCCACTGCCCACTGCTCTTTATTTACTGATCTTCATTTACTGATATTTACTTCAGTTACTGATGGCTTACAAACACTGCTCCAAGGAGTCTGCAAACAGCTGTCAGATCCTAGAGAAAGCGAGTCTATGTAATGGGAAATGCACCATCTCTGAGCAGTGACACCACCAGATGGAAGGAAAATCTGATGGTTCTCCCCATCTTCTGCACCAGCAGCMAAGCGCTAAGTGAAAGCCCATGTTTCTTCTTGTTCCTGGCCCCATGGAAATGTTTGCAGCCTGCCTGCAAACACTGCCCCTTGTCCCTTCATCCTAACATCCAAATGCATATTATCAACTCATCAGACAGTGAAATAGCCTTGCTGAAGATTCTGAGCACTTGCAAGAGTAGACTCCCATARGTTCAACAAATGCTAATTCCCATTACTAAGTTTTCTCCTTGCCTTCTGACTGCCAAAATAATTCAGTAACATTGAAAACAAAAGGGGAATGAAAGCAAGGAAACTCTCATGCATTTAAACAGTAGGATTTTAGAATTGCCATTTCTGCAAGCAAACCTCCCAACCAATAACAAAACATCTGAACAACATCCTAGAACTCACTTGGCCTTCTCTGTTAGYAGAGGCAAATTTTCACTGATGAGACCGTGACTGAGGAGGAGGAGTGATTCTGCATTCATGTCTGAGTTGAAGATGAGTCCTGCCATGATGTGACGCAGTGCCTCATGCACCTTCCGGACTATCTTCAAGCTTGTAGTGCTCTCCAGAGTCTGCAAAGGTACAACCAYGAGAATTTAAGAGGGCAGCATCATGGCAACGATCTGTTATCTGTATTTAGAAATCATGGGAAAAACTACAGCAATTTCTCTCTCATCACATGCTGTCATAGTCCCCAGCTCTTTATGTAAACAGCATCTCATTGCCTCCGCTCTGCACCAACACCCCCCACTTCCTCTCCAGCCTCTTATCAGTCTCCAGCCAGTTCACCTATTGCCACCAGGATGTCTAAAAGCCAATGAGCAAACCAGGGCACTATTTCTGTGTGAGCTTGCACTCTGCTAAAAAATCTGCATCTTTGAAAAGRCAATTATTGCACATGGACAGGACCCTGAATACATTTTGTTGCAATTTCCTTCATGCACAAGAGATTAAATCACAGAGTAGCTTTGCAGGACTGAAGCTCCAGAATAAACAAGATTGGGCAGAGGGAGAGTGCATGGAGAACTCCAAAGTGGGATGTGTCCTTTCTAGAAGCAGTTAAAAGCTTCCCAGAATGCCACTCCCTGCCCTGAACATCAATAGTAAAGTCTCATCTTATGGTTGCAAACTGCTTTCCCAAAGGAAAATGGGAAGCCAAAGCAGGATTCCATAGGTGATTTCAAAGTAGCCACCTAGAGGTTCTAGAATCATCTTGCAGAATCCAGAGTTCCCCAAGTTAAGACATATTCTGGCTGACTTTTCTTACCTCTTTCAATGGCAGAATAAGTTTYGTCACCTGACCCCTTCCTATGAACTTTCCAAGAATTTCATAGGAATCGTAACTCTTGTTTTTGCGTGCTTCCATGATCTTGGAGACAATTCCCTTCACTTCCTTCTCTTCAGCTACATTTCCAAACAACTCTTGGTTGAAAATCTTAGGAAAACATGCAAGAGAAGTGAATAAAAGAAAGCAGGTTGCTCCAGTAGCAACAGCACAACACTGTTTTCCCCCGTTCACAGAAAAAAACATGTTTTTTTTCTATCRTTCCTTTGTCAACATGGAACATCCCAGTTAAAGTACACCAGATGCGAACACTGTTCTCACACCCTCTGTGATGTTGTGGTACAAGGAATGGGACTCCAGTCAGACCAAGACATCCCAATATATCCCATCTGTGTGGTCAGCTGAGTTCCTGGGCTCTGTGGACTGCACTGCATAGATGTCTGCTGACTTACTCAGCCATTTAGAATACAGGAAAACATAGATTAGGTGTCTTAATTTTGAATCCATTCCCTCTCAGGATGGAGGGCTCAGCATGCAGCCCCAGAGATCCCTGACTTTTCTCTTTTCTTGACTCTCCTCTACAAGTGGTCTACTGATGCCTCAGTATAAAACAGTCTCCTTCCCGGGCAATACACACACAACTTGCTTTGCCACCAAGTCAGRGAGAAACTACACAAAACCTTTCCCTCCCAGAATCTATCCCAAGCACTTCATGATGTTCTTTCTTTCAATCTTGAATAGCTTTTACCTCAATTAGGATATCTAAGCAGTGGTCCAAGTCACCAACACTAAGCCTGGTAGTAAGGCCCTTCAATAACAGGTTCACAGTGAAAGTCAGMACATGAAGCTAGAGAAAAAGAGAACAGATTATGTTTTCAAATGTCCACACTGACCTCTTTAATAACACTGGATGGGGACACTCTCATAGCAGAGACAGCACAAGTCACACACTGCACTTGAGCTCTCATTACAGGAAAAAAATCCCTGGGAGGATATGAATTCATGTAGCAACAGCAGGAAAAGGATACCTGTCCCTCCAGCACTGACAAAAGGGCTGGAATCTCCTCTTTCCCCAGTGCTCTTACTGGCCTATTTAGGCTGCTGTATTTGGTGCTCTAACTGTTACAACAGCTAGAAGCTYAGGCTGTTCCACTGTGGTAATTCACAAGAAAAATAATTCTTAACCCAAACCAAGGAGAGAGTAAATAAATTAATAGTCAGAGCCTTGGCTCTGGATTTAGGAAGCAAGACTTCAATTAGCATTACGACATACTGTCTGCAGTCTCTGTGGCAACTCCCCTCAGATACTGCTTAGCCCTCATGACCTTACTGGAAAGATTTCCTCTAATCTTACTGGAACCAGAAATGTGTCCTTCCCCTCCATATCTCTTCATTAGGAAAATTACTTAGATTCTAAGTTCTTGGAGGGTGCAGACCCTCAGCTGATAGTTAGCATAACGAAGACTGATGTAGGCATTAGCAACAGTATTTATTTGCATTATACCGAGCTATTCTATCAGTGCAAAATAATTTCAGTAGCAACTTCCCTTTGGATTCTCTCCCTAAACACATTAAAAAAGCCTACAGAGAGCAGAAGAGGAAGAAATTCCACATTACCTGGTACCCATGGATGAGTGCAGACCGCATCTCCTTTAAGATGTACAGAAGGTACCGTACTCCCAACACTTCCATGATTTTAATGAGGGTGTTACGGGCAATGTCCCGTATTTCCTGAAATCTGTTTCTCAAAAACGTGCAGACTTTCAGCAGGATGCTAGAACCAAAGACAGAAAGCTTTGTTCATCTCCACACAGAGCACAACTAATTACACTGCTAACTAAGGAGGCTGCTTKCCAGGCCTGTTTCACCACAGCTGTACTCACAGCCAGCCTCACAGAGACATTTTATTAGTGATATTTTACTGATTGTCCTTTCTTTCTGTACATTATTCTTTCCCCAGCACAACCATCCCTGCTGCTGTACCATGATTCACAGCTCTGCTCTTAGGTAAGGATTTACAGAAGTCAAATGCTGACAGAGGTGAATGTCACTAGGAAAAGGAGTTTCCTAAAGTTAAGGTCTGTTATAGGATGTCCTTCTTGACTTTTGTCTTGTATGTAACCCCTGTTTGAGAAAGGTGGCTGCACTTGTTCCCAGCACAATGAACGTTTAAAGAGCTCTATTGGGATTTACCTTGGCAGATTAGCTTCCATCACTTCTTGGGGAAGACACTGCATCATCCTCACCATTGCAAAAGCTAATGGAACACGAACTACCTCATCATCATTCACAACGTTGGATTTCACAAGCTTGTGCTCCTCGTCTCTTTTAACCTTTTTAAGAGAGCAAGAGACAATGCATTTTTAATATGCTTTTYCTCAGCAAATCATAAAAGAGGCCAGTAAGGCAGGCTGCTATCCTCTGGTGACTGCAGGAAAACCCCAGACAGCAGAAGGACAGGTGCAATAAATCCCAGTGCTTTCAATACAGAATCTAGGCTGGTACTAGCAAGTGACTGAGAAGTCTTCAATGGATTGCACCAAGTGAATCATTTCACTTGTGTAATTTGAGACWATTTTCAGCAGGGAGCAAAGACACCACACCCATACTGACCAGAGGGTCTGTCAGTAATCTTCAGGACTCAGCAAAGAGCATAAAGCCTATTTTGTGCTTTCAGATGGCCTCTCAGTTGCATCTATTTTTTTAAAATATGTTGCATTTTCAGTGGCTCTGAAGTAGTATACCAATCTTTAAAGTAGAAGCACAAACCTACAAAAGACCTTTCAAATGTCAGCTCCTCACCTTTGCAACAATACACCTATGCAATTTAGGCAAGATGTTGACTGTAACTGTTTCATGAATGTGTTTGATCAGACACTCCAGCTCCTCTTTATTTCTGGGTAAGAATGAAACAGGTTTCATCACTTGTTCAGCATTTTCAGATGGCTTAGCTGCTTGCTCAGACTCTGCTGGCTTCTCAGAGAGATTCTTCCCATTCTTTTCTTCAACTTCCTCCTCTTCCCCTTCACTCTGCTCCAGCTCCATGGCTTCTTCAGCCTCCACCACTGGGTCAAGATCCATGGCAGCAGCTTCTGTCAAGTAATTGCCAAAAGTACAGGTAAATACAGGAAAACAGCCCTTAACTGAGACTCTCGTGACTGCTTGGTTCTACACAAAGTTCCTACCTATCACTAGTGACAGCACATCACCAATAAGCAGAAGATTGCTCCTACTTGTAAAGAAGCTTTGGCTTGCTGGTTGCTGATAAACCACTCCTCAGGGCCAGATTTAAAGCAAAGTGTCTGAACTCTGTGGTCAGCTTAGCAAAGGTCAATGTACTTGAACTGCAGAGAACTGCCATTCACTTACAATTGAGGATTTCACAAGGCAAGAGCCACTGACAAGCACAGCTGTGAGATATCCTCCTCCTTCCCCCACAAGTCCCAACATAGGTAACCACAATGGTGAAGAAGCTGAAGATACAACATCTTCCCATGAAATGGAGAGGGAAGCAAGGTGAGGACATGCAGCACCTTYCTCAGGCTGCAGATTACTGTGAGAGCAGCCAACATCAAGGACAAAAATCTCAGGTGTGTCAGCAGCCACATGGCTGGCTGCAGACCTTGAGAGCTGCAAGGCTGAGCTGTTCTGGCTTACAGATGCCTGGGATGGAGTGGAAATGTGGAGATGATTCCCTCCACCTCTCCTAACCTTGTCAACACACAGGAGGAAAGTYTGCACCACTCCTGAGAATACAAGTCAAAAATAGCTTCCAGCATGCACATTTTAAAAAGATGGGAGTAGCTGACCTCAAGAGTAAAACACAAAACTTTGATTAGCTGCACTTTGAGCAGTTTGAAGCAGTGATTCTACACGTAGGCATAAAAAGCTCACCTTGGTTCTCAATGGTCACAAGCTGCTTTTCAAGTGTTTTATGGTCAAAGTGAAAGGCTTCCAGCACTGTCTGTAATAAGCTGCAGAAGGAAAACACGAAGAAAGATCAGCCCTTTGCACAAAAGGAAGAGGATGCATATACAAACACAAGAGAAAARTCTTATAAGCACTTTCTGGAAAACATCAGATTTAGCGACACTGCATTGTAAGGAGGTTTATCCTGAAAAAACCCAGAAAATAATAACTAGTTACTTCTTAGCTACATGCATTTTGTGACCTAGCTCACTGTGAAACCTCACAGAGAGTGGTACTGGAGCAATGGGCGTGCCCCAGGARCAGGGACAGCCTGACAGAAGCAGAAGCCTCTAATGCTGCCATGCACTCAGTGTGACATAGTGTAAGAAAGTAATGACCTGCTAAAACTTCAGAGCTGCAGGCAGCAAGGCCATGCCCACCTTTACCTGCCTAAGCCCACCTCAAAGTCAGCAATCTCTCATCTCAAAGAAGAGCCTAAAATCCATGTGAGGCTCCTCAAAACACTGAATTTTGCCTTAGCAGTCTTGGGAGAAACCCAGAGTAACATTGCTTACAGTACCCACCTGACTCCCAGCTTTGTACCAATCTGTCCTGTTTGCAAGACATGGATGAAATGCTTTAAGTGGTACAAATATGCTGACCATGAAAGATGTCGGCAGACAGCTCCAACAACTTCAACTGAGGCTGTTACCATATTTTCATGCTGCTCAAAAGAGAGAAATTCAGTTACTGTTAGCATTCATGACGGTTGTGTGTCTAAAGCATCCTCTACTCAAGGCAGCAAGAGACAGAATAACAGCTGTCTAGTGGGGATGTTTGGGATTCAGCATTTTTAGATCCCCTCYTGAGCACCMATTAAAAAAAGAAAAAAAGAAATCACAGCCCAGCAAGCAGATCTCCAGACCCACTTCCTCCAAATATTTCTGCACACATTTAACTTTTCTCACATACTTAAATTTATGAGCTCACTTGTGTTAAGAACTAAGAACCAGTCAAGGKATCCAACTACAGACACATGGCACCCTGCTGGGCTATGCTGAGCAACTATAAATACACATTGTTAACCCATCTAAGATGTGAAATAAAATGTGTCTGTTTCTTCATCAAAGTTTCAATCAATGCAATTTACTGCCCTCTGGTCAAAGAGTGACTTACTAGGGGCTCAGTCTGTATTGCTGCAGGGGCTGGGTCCTGTGCCTGAGCTCTAATTGTTTCAGCTTCAGAAGAATATTTATGACATCAAGCAAATTAGGCATTTACTTGCTTTGATAGAAGCAGGTCTGCTGTTCTCCTGATGCAAGGAACTATAYAAGTGTGAAACCTTGCTTTTCAAATTCACAGGTAGAAAGTCTACCCACTCTGACATTACAAGTAATTTCTTTGCATATTATTTTCAATAAAATGTATGGAAGGTGACTTAACAAAATGACCCCTTCAAATTTTAACTACAAAGCTGCTATTGATTTCAGATGTTTTGAACCAATTTCTGCAGTTTCCCTCTAAATCCAGAGAAAGCAGTATTATTTCCCACTTCCATTACTAGGTACAGTCTATATTCCACAAAGTCTACCGCCAAAAAGTAACTAATCTCACAACTGAACAGGAAGAGAGCAGTTTGGAAGTAGAGAGGAAAAAATAAGAAGCTGATTACAAAAAAATGAAGACAAATACACTCCCAAGTGAAAAACTAAAACAAAACARAAACCACTAACCCAAATATTTAAGAGGTCAACCTTCAAGAAACAGGGCAAGTTCAGCAGATATGGGACTGGGCCCAGACTGCACCTGCACTTTCCAAACCCTCTTTCTGCCACCAAAACCAGCACAGTACTTTTGTCTGCAATGGAAATGCTCACTCCACAAACATATCAGCCTTCTAGGGTGGTTAGCGTTTCAAGGAAACAGCATATAAGAAAGGCGAAAATAGTCAAGTGGGTGCATTCAATTAAAAGAGCCTACCTTAAGCATTTTTTCACTAAAAATGGCAGTTGTAGCATATGGCATGATGTAGTTCTGGAGCGATTTAGAAGACAGTACAAGCTTTTCTTCAGTGAGCTGCTTCGCCAGTTTCCTCAGAGCTCGTGCCCTCCTGTGGATCTGAGTCAAACATGGAAAACAGCAAATGAGGTGGAGCACAAGAGAGCGCCTTCATCCAGCAGTTCTGAAATCGTCTTAAGTAATGGCATAAACTTATCATGGTTGTTACCAAGGCATGCCTTTTTCAGTAAATCTCTGGGCTTTCACCAGCCTTTTGCTTCAACAGACATTCCAACTCAATCGCATTGTGAATTCACAGTCATAAGGCTGTGGTATCTTCAGGTACAAGACAAGGGAAGCAACTGCAAACAGCAGTTGCTGCAATAAGATGCAAAGACCAGAGAAAATGACAAGTTAAAAACTTAAGACTCTGCGTATAACTACAGATACAGCTAAGATTCTCAGATTATATCTCTGAGAGTAGAAGAAATGTTGTATTTTCATACTGCAAGAAAAACCAGGAGACCAGGCTTTGTGCAACTTTTATATGGCAAAGGTCTGTGAATGGGAAGGGGCTGCAGAGCATCCAGATTGAGAGTAGCAGGGAACAGTGAGAAAAGACAGACACCCATTCCCTGCCTGTGTCAGAAAGATCTTCAGGATAATGTTGATGACTGTGGGCTACCATAAAACCAAGGAATTTCTAGATAGAAACATGACTTTGATTCCTAGTCACTCCTGAGATGCCCACATCCCTCATTTTTGTAATGGTATCTAAGACAAAGGTGCAATTTCTCTGCAGGCAACACACAGATGCTTCGCACAGTATGCCCCCATAGTAAGATGCTTTTGCTTGCATGGACAAAGAGGCACTAAGAAATACCTGCTGCCTTTTACCTGCATGTGTTTCATGTTCTCAAAGAAGTCCATGTCAGGATCATGGCGATTGGTCAACTGAACCAAATCCTGGAATTCGGAATTTGCTGGAAAGGTCTGAATGAGGCAGGAAAGCAGTGATGTGTAGTCCTGCTGRATGCTCTGCAAACAGCAAGCGGTGAATGTTAAATACCCCTTGGAGAAGCTGCTACACAACCCTCAGAACAGCAATGCTGTAATTTACAAGTATTCCAGGCAAATATGTCCCAATTTTTGGTAACAAATGCACCTATTACAGACTGCATATAAATTGAAGCCTCCCCTCCAAAGAACGAGTTACAAGGAAGAAAAGCTGAACAATGGCAAAGAAACACAAGACAGCTAAGTTCTAGATTTTTTAGAATTTTATAAGGTTTCAAATGAAGGGTAAGTTAATAGTGGGTGCCTGGGGAACCTGAACTTCTTATGCAAGTAGGGGACTTTGAGAACTCACTGAAAAAATGTCTCATTACCCTAGTGTCCTGGAGATAGCTGGTGTGATCAGACACCACTGCCTTACCTCAGTCTTACTCTTCAGACCCCTCCTCACAGATTCCAGGAGAGTGTGTTGGATTAGCTCCTTGTACTGATCTTCTGTGTGGTTGATTTCTGCCAGTCGGTGGATGAGACTGGTCAAGCAAAGGCTTGCATTGTCACTAAGAGCCATATCCCCGAGCTGAATGGATGAAGAAACGGCACCACATGAGTCTGGGTATGACACCTTTTTCTCCACAAAAGYCTGGACAGAACAGTACCACTGGACACAACATAACGAGGTCTGTACAGACTCAGAAACTCTTGAGAGCTTTCCTATAGAAGTTCTAATCCCAAATTTATGCCCACCCTTCCCATCAGGAAAAATATTTTTAGATTTACCAGCAGGACCACACAACCAGAACATGCTACACCAAATAGAAAATCAGCCTTTCAAGCCTGTATTGTGCCTTTTATACAGTACAAATGACCAAAGAGTTCCAGGGCTCACTGACAGAAAGTTGTGCTGTACTGTATTTTCCCTTCTGAGGACACAGATTAAAGAAAAAGCTAACAGACAAAACTTTTAAAAGGTGCTTGTAAGAATATCTGAATATACTTTCTGAATGTTACATGGTGCCAAAAAACAGCCAGTGGAAGTAAGTTAAAAGCCAGATTMATCATGGACAAATGATGCACAAAGCAAGAGAAAGAATATTCAGCCAACCTGGATGGTATAGAAGCAGTTGTGCATAACAGGGATGAGGAAGTCAGTATCCACAGTTTGCATTTCCTTGATGTGAGCTGTGATTGACTGAAATGCTGACAGACGCACATCGAAGTCGATATCATCCAGATGTCGTTGATCAAAGGCATTCAGCTAAGACAGAGTAAAAAGTTGTTAATGAAAAATGAAAGAAACAAGATCATAAATATTGGGAGAAAAAGGGAGCAAAGAAACTGTGCATACCTTAACAACATCAGTAATATACTTCAACTGACTATCCAAGTCAGATAAAGTCTAAAAAGAAACATAAAAAATCCAGTTCAGTCTTATAGTTGTTAAAAATTTGGATAACTTAAGACTTTACCACTTCAGGGAAAAAAAAAAAAAAATAGCAACAGCATTAGTCTTTCTCCGGTTACAATCTTCTTAAGAGCCTTTCTTCTGTAGGTTGGAGGATGTGTGTTTTAAGTTCCTAGGTTTCTAAATATCTACACAGAATGTTTCCTGGGCTTTCCTGCTAAGAATAAATTATGTAAKTCTCTTCAAAGAAATACGAACAGCCTACTACGAACTGTGAGAGAAGAATACAAATATAAATAATCTTCAGGATACTGAAATCTGTTCTTATTCATCAACATACAGGATTTGTTACAGATGAAGTGTTTTATTTAGCTTCTCTTACAGTAAAGATCCCTGATGAGGCTGTAAGCCAAAACTTTTACAAATCTTTGCATAGCTCATTAATTTCTATCATATAGAACTCTGTTACTTTCACTTAACAAAGTAGATTAAAAAGGTTTTCAAAGTCATGGACAAAGATAAATACTGCTATTACTTTGTTCTCGATCACTTAGAACAAGTTAAAAAAAAGCACARAAAGATATAGAAATGCAATACCTGAAATACCAAGCACAACTTATTTCGAGACAGCTTATTCTGGATGACAGAAAACAGCTTTGCCAGGGGTTTGAGAAAGCTTGTAGGGTTTGAGCAATGCTTCAACAAGTTCTGCACTGTCTCCAGAATGTCAATTTGTGTACCCTGAAAGAGACAGATAATTCAATAAATACTGAAACCTCACAAGATTAATTTCCTCATTTCCTTGGGAAATATTTCAAGACACGAAGTGAACATTGCTGTATTTCATTCAGATTAGAGATACTGAATGAGAACAAAGAATTAGGACACAATGCAATCATCAAATCTCTCAGAAGTACTTGCAACCTTTCAATTAGAAATAAGCACAGTGTTAAGAGAAGACTGTCAGCACKATAAAGACTTCTTTTATTTGTCTTTCCTCACATGATTCTTAAGATCAGGAGAACTAACAGAGCTTTATAAAGTAGTCTTTCTTGAATGTGTGAGATGAACATTAACAGCACCATATACTTCACAGAATGGGTCAGGTTAGAAGGGACCACAGGGGGTCGTATGGTCCAAGCTCCCTGCTCAGACAGGGTCATCCCAGAGCACATGGCACAGGATTGCATCCTGTGCAGTTCTTGAATATCTCCAGTGAGGCAGACTTCACAGCCTCTCTGGGCAATCCATTCCAGTGCATGGTCACTTCACAATAAAGTGGCTCATGCATGATCTCCCTCAACAGAAATCACATGTGGTCCCCTAATAATTCACGGATTTACAATCCTAAAATAGTACTGTATAAGGTTTGCCTTTGCTTTTCTTGTTGCAGCAAACGAATGTAGAACTGCCCACTAAAYCACGTGTACTACATATTCAACCATATGTATTCATATTGCTGTCCAGATGCTGGGGGTTTGGATTTGGGGTGCATAAAATCCACAGTGAAGAAAATACAACTATTTCAAACAGTGTAAGAAATCTGGTGGATTGACTACAGCAGCAAAGGTAAAGGCTGGATTTTAAATTCTGCAGACYTTCCACATGAAAAGGGGGAACAGAGCTGGTCTGGCACTGGCACCTCTGGGTAAGTAGTGCACATCAGCATGCAGTGGCATYGTGTTCTGAGCAGACTACAAACATGAAGATGACTTCAAATCAATAATGAAAAATTGCATGTAATCAATAAGACTTTAAACTGTATCTTAAACAAATATACTTTATTAAAAGAAAAACATATGTTTAATAGGGGGAGGTAATAATTTTTATTTACCTGCTCCATGTTAGTCTGATAAAGGAAAGGGAGGAGAAGGCTCACAAGCACTGAATTCTGACTCTTCTCTTGTATAAATTTGCTGATCCTGTACAATTGGAACAAAGTAATTTACCCTTTTATGTCATTTCAATCACCAGTATAGAGCAAAGAAGATCTACGTCAAGATCTACGTCAGCACAATTTTCCAGAGCTTTGTCAGTCTACCCAAGCTAACAGAGCATACCTACTAAATTCACTGTGCCAGCCCAAGTATTCAGTTCCACATGACTGCAGGCATTTCTGTACCTTTTCCTACTCCCAAGAGACACTGGGTTTGAGTACCAGCAACAAAACCAGCTAGAATCAATTTCTGAAAACTTATCACCTGAGTCACCAGCAMCTAGCAAGGTCAATGGCAGGTGCATGTATTTACAACTGATGTAAATTTAAATAGTTTGAGACATAATGTTTTTTAATTTGGAACCTATTACAATAAGCATCTTTCTTCCTCCCTCCTTCAGCTTTTTAACTGTTTTGAGCTSTAAGAAACACTTACTTGGAAAGTATACTCAGCTCTTTGCTGACTTGAGCTCTATACTTCTTCTTTTTCACCTTCTCCACGTTTAACATTGTTTTGCTGAAGTACTGAAGTATGGCAGGAACATGAGGCAGGACCAACCGGCAACCGAGGCTGAGGGGCTCTGTAAGAGATACAACAGTCAGCAACACCCASGAAACACTGCTGCAAGAAACAGAAGGGAGATCCAACCCTACACAACCAAAGGGGAAATTAAGACAAACAAGGCTTCATCAGTAGAAGAATAAATAAATGGGAGCTGTGACTGTGCAGGGCAGCTGGTGGCTGGGAACAAGCACCAGCACCTGCTGACACCAAGTGTTACATGTCTGAGATGTGATYAAAAAAAAGCATGCACCACTCTCCTCACAGATTTCAGCAGCAGCCCTTGTAACTGTAGGCTTATCAGAAGGTATCAAGGACACTCCTCAATAGTAGTAGTATCTCCTAAAATGAATGGAACATTTGTAGATGTGGTTTTCTTTATTCTACCACAAACCTCTTGTGTAAAATCAAACCTGCCATAACAAGGGCACATGCTTCTATCCACTAGCTGTGAGTGCTGCAGGTGAAAGATGTCACCTCAGCATCAGACACAGCACACTATTGATCCTGTCTACTAACTCTCAAAGACAACAGGTCTTTCTTGTCTGGGAGCACAGACTAAATAGCAAAGTGATGCATGATCACGTGCACACAGGAAGGGGGTCTTTATATCACATGTGGTGTTACGTGCAGAGTCAAGTCAGCAATGCAGTTCTTGTATCAGTCAAAGCTTCACAGAACGATCAGGTCAACAACACATATTCCCTCTTCATAAAGAATCTCTCCATGCTCAGAACCCTGACACTCAAATGTGGATCTCATCAGACATCAAAAAGCAGGGCTTTACAGTTCTTGAGCACAACAAGACAAATTTGTACATTGTGATATTTTCATCTCTGCCGGAAGGTCTTCTTCCCCAAGTACTCTTAACCTCACCATAATTTAACCCCTCCATCCAAAGCACCCAACAGGTCTCTCAGAAGTCTCAGGCAGGCATACCTTCTGTCACRTCTCCAGGGACCATGACAACACAGTCAGTCACGCTCAAACTGGAAACCTGTTCTGTGGGTTCAAAATCTGGGCTGTTGAGAAGGCTGTCAGCTAGGTCCATCACAAGACTGGATGTGGCCTCAGACAGGTTCTTCGCTGACAGCACAGCAAACACATTTGACAGAATATCACTCTCTGGGTGATCTGGCCGCTGTTTCGCCAGCAAAGGGAAATACCTGAGAAAAAGATTATAAAAAGGTTCACTGAAAATTAGGTTCAGAATTTTCAGCTTATAATTCTTTTCTGCAAGAAGTCAACAACGATTGTCTTCAACCAAGCAAAAAGTGCAAAAACTACAGAACAACAGTATMATGAAAAATAGAACGAATGGAGGTTGAGAGGTTATCAAGCCCCTTTTCTTGCTTCAAAATAGCATCATCTAAACCTAATCCTTTCTCCACAGCCTAAGTCTCCTCTTAGTCTGCTCCTAACCTCGTGATCCAATACCATTTTTAACAGAAGTTTCTATATAASGTCTTCATGCCTACAAATAAGGTATCTTAAAATAAACACCTTTCAGCAAAGGAAAGGCAGTGAGTCTGTGGAAGAGTAAAAACCACTCAAGATAGTGGAGTTGGAACTTCTCACAGTGTCTGCAACAAAAAAAGCTCTTTCACAACTTTCAATAAGAGACTCTCAGTCACAGACTCTGTGAACTTGCCCATACTCTTTCATAAAATAGAAATACCTAGAAAGAAATAGACTCAAAAACATGAATGAAATTACATATTGTAAAACAAGACTAAGAAATCACTGGTCAAGACAGACATATACTAAGAAGTCAGACCTCCTCCTCATCTGTGAGTTGGGCTTGGGCTGCATATTTGCTTAGTTGTTAATGTATGTGAAAAGTAGCCTATTAAAAAGTGAGTATTTGCATAAATTGGAAAACTTCTCAGCTGTTTGGACTGCTATCAAAAGAATAACAGTCTAGTGGAAAAAGAAAACATGGTTTTGAATACAATTATTCACAGCCTGTTAGTGCGCTCTTTTTTCCTTGTATTTTATGTATTCAGAAGTACTTAGGTTTGTTTGCCAGAAGAAYACTTACCTGGGATTCTTACTCCAGATGTGAATGAGTTTGAGCAGAAAAGTTGGAGAATACTGACTYTCCGAAGCCAATCTGCAGACCTAAAGGAGATAAAAAACAGATGCCAATGCAACACAAGTAAAGCCATTTAAAAACTTCATCTCTAACAAAGACCTATTTTATAGGTCTTTATAATTAATTCTATAGTTTACCTTTTCTATAAAATAGTTTCATCCTTTTTTTCCCAACTTCTTCAATATCTGCCAAATTACTCTTCTTAGATCATCTCACTCCTATTTATACACTACTCCAGCTATCACTTTTGCTCTTCCCATGAAGCCTCACATTTGCTACAGAGACTTAGCAAACTCTCCCTGACATACCTATGAAATCTCAAGCACAGCACCCAAAACTCACTTCTCCCAAATTTCCTATGCCCTGACTGCAGAAGCTGGTCTGTACTTCCATGGCCTCACTGCTATGAAAGCACCCTCTGTGCTCTGGAAGAGATTGGAATACTGTACTGCACTCCATGAAAGGGATCTCCTAGCCAGGATGGTGCATGTGGGTTTTGGACTAGCTCAGTATGCTCAAGGCCTGACCATAACAGAAAAGATGGCAGGTCTGACCATCATAACCAAGACCTTAGAAATCTTCTTCTCCTGTCCCAAAGGCCAGTAATATCATTGCCCTGCATAAAACAGACATTTCCTGAATGATATACAATGAAGAGTAAACCACTAATCCAATCCTGCAGGAATGCTGCTGTGAAGGTTGATGATATTGAGCCTTCGCTGCAAAATCCTGGGCTATGAAGAATAGCAAATTCCAATTCCAGGTACAACAGACTTAAAACAATGTCACCTCTCCATGAGTTCTTACATACCTCAGTTCTATAGAATTTAAACAGGAAAGCACACAAGTCTATACGATCCTTTTGCCAAAACCAAATCTTCATGGAGTTCACCAGTAGAGACTCCAGAGGGAGCTTCTGGATTGTACTACCATCCAAGCTTCAAAGCTAGCCATCTTCCCAGTATATGCTGTCCATATATAGGCATTCTAACTATTTAGTAACAATAGTCCCTTTTGTTCAAAGTTACTCAGCATTTGCAAACACAATGCTTCCCCAGTGCTTCCCCGACTTAAAGCCGGAACTGTTGTGGGACTGCGATACATTGTCACTGTTTTTTCCCACACAGCACTCTGGCTCTAACAAGACTCAGTGGACAGAGCAAGAATACAYACCTCCCTGTTGCTCAGCCCAGTGAAATACAGTTACATGCACTAGTACTATTTTATCTACTGTTTGTCCACATATACATACTACACATCACATACTGTTACTGGTRGAGCACAGAAACAGTGTAGGAGTAAACAAACACAATGTCTAGAGAAGCAGCTCTGTGGTTTCGCAGACCCTACCATGCTCTTTAACAAGTTTTTCGGCTGAAAAGAAGTTGGACATTCGGATACCTCAAAAGACTCCATGGTAAGAGCATTCTTCGAGTCAGCCCCTCTTACTCAGTTAACTTTTGCATGGAGACAACTGCTTTTAGAGCAGAGACGAGCCAGCAGCTGGTACAGGCACCCCCTGACAACCACAGAGCCAGTRCACTGACAAAGACAGCACAATTTAATTTTAAATACTGTATTCTCTCTCCATCTCACAATAGTGTATTTTCCAAGCTCAGAGATGATCTGAGTTTCTCTGATAAAGGCTATAACTCTTGGCTTTATCACTGTGCTCACATGGAACTCTCAGCAGGCAGGCACAAGACCACATAGCCCATTGACTGATGCTGCTGGGTCCCTCCTTTCCTGCTGCAACATTTGCTTCTGGAGTCCCCTACCACAGGCCCAACAGCTTCACACAGMAAAGCAGCAAAGTGCACCTAGAAATGACTCGTATTATTTAGCTTCCCTGAGGCATCTGGGGAAGAYGTCTGCTTTTGTGGTTAAAGAACAAAGAAATGGCATCCATTTTATTTAGATGAATTAATTTGTCCTTTAAACTGTGACTTGATTATTCCAGGACTAATCAGATATGAGCCAAGAAACTGGCCTTGCACAGACACATTGGGATGCCAGAATCTGTCCAAGGCCACATCCAATATAGTGACATACTATGCTGACATGAYGGACTCCGGTACAGCTGGAATTTTTGCATGGTACATGTTCCATGCAAGTTATTTTGAAAAGCAAGAAATTCTTACCTGAGGCCACACCACAGCATGGAAAACTGCATCAATCTCTTCCACAGTAAAGCTGTAGGTCTCATAATCAGAAAAGAACTCTGCCACAAGCTTGAGACCAAGACGTCTCAAATTCTTCAGTGGATTAATCAACCTTGGTTGAACCTGTCAAAAAAATAAGAAAAACAAAAACCCCAACCCAGTAAGACCTTTGCAGAACAACTAATTACTTGCTCTGAAATTAAATACAGGAATTCATTGACCACAGATAGATCCTTTTCAGAAACTTCTTGTAACTTGTTCACAGTAGCAATCTACATCTCAGAATTGACCTAAATTTTTCTGAGAGGTGCCTGCCTGTTCCTGCATTGAGCCAGTTGCACAGGACTGACTCCTTCAGCTTATAAAAATCCATGCTGACAGTTTTAAGACAGTAACATCTGCCCCATTTGGACACAATGCAGGAAGCTACACCAGAGTTACATTTCCAGCCCTGACACTTAAACAATTCTGTTTTACATTTCGAAGGACTCAAATCAGCTCTCCAAAGTGAAAYTGTACTTGTATGGAAATTCATGCACTGCTGCATTCTGCTGCTCTCCCTGAGAGGAGTTTTGACCTGAGTAACCTAAATTATTTCCATACCGTGCAATGCAGCTCAGAGCACAAGCACATGAAGGAGCTCCACAGTGCAGAGGTACTGAACTTCAGCCTCAGAAACAACAAAGCCACATCAGAGCAAATAAAAGCCACTACTCCAATACTGAGGCTGTTTTGGCCCCCCAGTTCATATCATGATCCACCACACAGAATCCAAAATCACAGGTAAAAAAAAAAAAAAAAAGAGGAGATGCTGGAAAAGAAACCAATCANGATGCTGGAAAAGAAACCAATCATGCCCTTGCACAGGAACTCCCAAGCTCTGCTGAAGGTGTACTAATGGAGTGCCATCAGCTTCCAGGCAGSAAATGAAATGTTTGAAATCCCAAAGAAAGGGCAAATCAGGTTACTATTGCTAATGGCGACCTCCAAGTGAAATARTTTTGGGTTTCCCTCCATTCAATCACCATAAGAGTTCTCTGAGATCAAGCGTTTGAGAGGACAAAGAAACTCAATACTGAACACAATCAGTAGGAAATGGTAAATTAATAACTTGTCTTGAAGTGGTCAAAGTTGATGTTTAACTCTCCAGGCAGTATCAGTCTGCAATAAATTACTCTCAAGTTCCAAGAATGTCTTCTAATCATTAGTCAAGATAAACAGATTTCTCACACTCTTCCTTGAGATTTTAACAGCCCCTGGGCTAATGAAGTGCTAAATTAAGTTCAGACAAATGACAGACTGTCACTCCTGACATTACACAACCATGACAGGATTACTGTAGCAACATTGGCAAAATGCAGCTATCCTAGCAGGTAATGAAGAAGTTTTTAGAACTCCTGTCTCCTGTCCTCATGAAAATACGTAGGCATATGCAATCCACTGCTTAAATCAGACTGTGGGATGCTGATGTTCTCAAATTTGCTCATCCTCTTCATAAATTAATACAGTTACAGGGTTCTGTGCAGCCYGCAGCCAACTATGAGGTCTTGGATACTGCCTATTGCAAGGACTTGCTTTGTTTGATTAATTTTTTTTCAAAGGAAGTTCTAACCTCAAATGCTCGCAGCTGGGTCTTGGCAAGAACACGCTCATGGTGACAAAACATTCATTCCCACTTGCTCAGTCCATCACTTTGTCATTCATTTCCACACCACAATGACTGTGCAGTTTGCTCGTTTCCCACTAATATATGAACAGACCCTGMACCAGATAGAAAAGCCTGGCTCAGTGTTACAGGTTCAGGTTCTGAGCAGGTGGAAACAGACTCTCAAGGCAGCTGGACTAGAGCTCAGGGATCTGCTTTCCCACACACAGGGCAGCCATAAGCCAACATGCCCCACCTTCAGGTGCAATCAATCTTTAACAGGATCTTCTCCTCACCCTGACCACTTCTGCATGTACAGCCATTGCTCAGCAAGGCAAAAAACATTTGCAAAGCTCTGCAGACACCCGGCTAAGACCCAAATTGTGACACTGGATTAGTACGATTACTGATACAGAGCTGAAGATGCTTCTAGTGTGCTGAAAGCATCGCTGGTAGCCATATCCTTCGACAGAGGACAGTCAGGGTAGATAACTGCTGTGATCATCCACTGTGCTGAGCTCCCCAAGGTCTCGAACTGCAACAAAACACTTCATGGACAAGTTTYGCTCTAATGTCTTCAGACGAGGAACTTTAAACCTCTCCTTCCCCTGCTCTAATGTTTTCTCCTTGCAGCCAAGAAACTCCATCTTTAAGGCAAATTTCAACTTCCAGCCATAAAATCTTGTTACATCTTTACAACAGAACGCTTAGCTCTCTCTCATGCCCATCTCTCCACAAAACACACAGAAACAATGCAGGGATCACCTCCAACTTTCTTCTGGGTAACTAAAACGAAAACATAGTTCAAATCAGCTTTCTAAATACATTAACTGCCTGCACTGCTTGAACCCTGCTGCATTTTCAGACAAGCATCACTGGCCTCTATTTTGACAGTCATCTAATTACTAAGCTTCACTACACAATGGCATTCAACTTATCTTTACTGAATCAGTAAAGCTGTGTTTATATGTGTAAGCTAAGAGGAGGTGGAGAGACAGAAATTCCATTTACATTTTTGTATATTGTTTGCATATACTGTACCTTCTCTCTTTGCTGGAGGATAGAGGACACCACAGCAGTCATACAGAGCAGAATCTGTAGAATTTCAGGCAGGTATTGCTGGATCAAATGTCCCATGTTTTTCAACACAACTTCAAGACCGTTGAAGAGGCTATGCTGACGCCCAAGAGGCAGGACTTTAGCTAAATCCAGCTCTGACATACTTTGAAGAACTGCAGTGTGGCAAGGCCCTGTGATAGGCAAAGGGACAGCAATTATCTAGGGTGGCACCACAAAGACACCCACTACCAAGGATAACTTYTCAGTGAAAAACAGTGTAATTTGGCCCTAAATTACAGATCCTCACAGTTGGCTTTTTAAACAAGAACAGCTCTGTCTCCATCTCTGTGACACTCAGATGTCTCCCACTGCTTCAGAATCAGAGCACTTTACAAACTCTGTTTACTGCCATGATACTCAGGCTAACCTATGATGCCAACCACTGCTCATCCTGACCTGCTACAGCTTACTTGCACAGCTGTGGCAAGTTGTTCAGTTTCCTGACCTCGGACACGTAAAACAGAGCAATTGTGCTTTGCAATGAAAAACTCAGGGGAAACCTAGTAAACCAAGGGTTTACTTTCATCCTTTCAAGGTGTGGTTATGAGACAAACTGAAGTACATAATAGTACTAAGAATATTTATCCTCCCACATCTCTACAGGTCAGGAAGTACCACACCCCCAGTTTCTATGGCCTACCTACCATTACTGAATTGCTTCACAGCTTCCAAGAGTAGATCCAAGAACATCCGTATCTCTTCTGGCAGTGAGCCAGCCAGAAATCGCAGAACGATTGACATGCGAGTGCTTGCTGAAGACTTGCCCTGTGTTTTGCTCCCTGTTTTGTTTCTCATTCTGCCATAGAGAATCCTTCAAGAATCAAAAAGAGGTTGCATTAGCTTTCAGCAAGCCATCAGTTTTCCAAACTCTTATACGCAGTAAAAACTCAATTGAAAAATATTCTCTTGTGAGAAGCTGAGTGAAAGTTCTCCTTTCAGGGTCTCCATTGAACTACTACAAATTGCCCAAAAGCATCTTAGTGAAAGATCACCTTCTGCTACAATGGATGCCCTGCTGGAAACTTCAGGTATAAAACTGGTTACCTGTAGGGCAATTTGCATCACAGCAAATAGCTGGCAATACTCAGCGAACTGAAACATCCTCACACTTCTCTSTAATCCTTAGTAGAAACAGTATGTACCAAAACACWGWYTTTAAAGAAAACATCATTTGCATAATACATTAGATAAATAYGTTAATMAGGAAACCATACAGAATATCACAARGTCATCAAACTATASCATTAACCACAGGTTTATCTCAACTGTTTAAAATRAGAAACAGSAGCTTTACATCCCTGCTCAAGGTACTCTGYCATGAAGCTTTTGAACTCACACTTCAGAACACACCTCATAAGAACAGGGATGAGATCTGGTCGATGCTCTGTTTTTACCACTGTGGTCTCCTCAGAAATACTGAAATGGACTATCTCTTCCTTAAAGCTCTTGTCCTCCAGTAGCCTCTGCAAGTTCTCCCTGAGAGTAATAAACATTATATAAAGGCAGTTAGGGTTATAAAAATAGACAGGCACACAGATGCATCTATATCTAATTACCTAACTATCTGTCTTTACTGTAAACAAAATATTAAAGTACTATTTTCTCACCTTGTAATAAAAAAATATTTAAAGAGTCAGCAAGTTCAAGCTAATTATGTAGACAAGTAAGTCCTGGACATATTCCAGAGAGATCATTTAATCACAAACTACAGTTTTATGCTGTCACTTTCWCTGGGAGGTTATAAATCATCAGTAGAAAAGACATCTTTGAAAATGATGGAACTACTATCAGTACTGASAGTATTTTGGGACAGAATGGAAGTGTTGCTATTTTTCTCTGAACAAAAAAGAGACACTGACCAACCTCAAGACGTTATTTCCTATCAGCAAACATAGAGCTGGCTAAAATTGAACTTTACATCTATGTCTTCAACAAATAAAGGACCACAAATACAAATGACCCCAAAACAGGCTTCGGATATGACAGCAGGCTCATTCACCCATGCTAAAATAATGGAGAAGSTTTTACCTGTATGGCAGTAGATGAGGATGCTTGTATGTCATTATACAGTCAAGAGCTATTYTCTGTACATTCTGGTCTCGATGAGACAGTAACTGCAAAAAACCAAAGAAAGAAAATTAGTCTCTATTTAGAAGGTAGATGTGCTTACTGGAAATAGTGAAACAACTGAAGACCACAAGCTCAAGCTGGTTTTGGACCAACTTATTCAAATGGAAACAGAATGTATGCATTTCCAGTATAAAGTGAAGACGTACATGCACAACTGGCACTCATAAAAAGTGGGCACGATTGTTGATGGTTCATATATACTTATCCTTCCTGTCTGCATAGGATAGTTATAATACTTGCTTTTTGATAGTATTTTTTTGAACAATACAAATTTGCATTTATCTCCAAAACCAGTTACTAGCTGTGTATCTGAGAAGACTGGATTAAAAAGCAGACTAYCCAAAGCATTCCAAGATACCTGTATTTCTTTCCTGTGACAAACACAAATTACTCAAAAGACYTGATAAGCAAAGTCTCACTGAGATTTGCTCTCCCTTGAAGGTGACTATTCATAATCTAGGCATTGAACAACAYCAACTAGTGGTCACAGCACCAAGACTATCTGAGTTCAAGAAATGTTTGCACARTGCACTCAGGCACATGGTTTGATTCTTGGGGTGTCCTGTGCAAGGYCAGAACTGGACTYGATGATCCTGATAGGTCCCTTCCAACTCAGCATATTCTGTGATTTTAAGATTCATTAAGATAGGAAAAAGAATTTAAGAAACACAGATCACTTCCCCAAGCAGCATCTTTATAATTTCTTCAGTCTCCTACCAAATTAACACAGGCAAGTGTCATCAAAGGTCACTTTGCCATGATGTCCCTATGCCAGATGGACACACCAGCCGTGACAATGCATATACTAAGACACAGAAATGCAAACAGTAAGTGATGAAGTAATCTTTCTTCTTGTGCCAGGCTGTTCTTCCCACAGTTATTTGACCTTTACACGRCTGTCCAATATTTTACTAAGAACACAGGCAAGCAAATACATGGATCAACTCTTTTTCTAAGCAGTACTTCAAGACAGACTGAAACAGAGTGGATGTTTATTAGAGAGTCTCAAATTCAGGGACTAAGGAATGGAGCTTTCAGCACCCACAGGCTCAGATGGGAACAACAAGAGGAAACCCCTAATGACATGAAAAAATCCAGAAACTGCAATCCAATGCCACCCTGTAAAATTAAAAAAACAAAATCCTTTTAAGGATTCTAAGATAAAGACATAGAATCCCTCTTCAAATTCATACTTTTGACAATTCCTTGAGGGAAATCCTCACAAAAGAATCAAATTGAATATTTGTCAAGAAGAAATTCCTTACTCGTTTTTTTCTTGATGATCTCTTGTACATACTGACCATACTCTTAGTACACAAAAAAACTACAGGACGAAGAAAAATCTCTTTGGTCTTCCCCAAGCTTTGCATTCTAAATSCTCTTTCAGATCCTGCTGGAAGTAGAAGTGAAACAGATTTCCTCTGCAGCCACTCCTCCACCTTGCCAAAGACTACTTGTCTGCTGTCAGGCCTGCTTGCAGGTGCCACTCGGGGCAAACTAAGTCACGTATCTTAAGCAGGTCTTTGCTAAAGGGGCTCATTTCAGAAAGCCCCCTCAAGGACAGCTCCTTTTCAGCTATCACAGTTGAGTTCAGAAAACGACAGGTTTCTGGAGTAACTGACACTGTATCAAAAAAGAAAGAATTCATTTATTAGTAGCAATACTAAAAGTCAGCAAACAGCCTCACCTGGGTATATAAGGCATTCAACTTCTGCTCCAGATACAAWGCACGAGGATTTGAGAATTTTGAGAAAACTTGCAAGTGGGCTATTAGTTGCCTGTAAAACAAAACAATTATTTTTTTTAAATGTCCAGGAAACAAACAAATGGGGAACTTTAATTAAAATTCATGAACAAGAAAGAAAACAAAACACAATACAAGAGAATTCCAAGCTTCAGCACTATTTCAGACACAGCAAGAGGTGTCCTGTTTCCTCRCCTCAGCAGTTCCTTTCAGCTGTCTGTTCACTACATGGAGAAAGCCTTTTCCTCAGTAACAGTAGATAGGCTCATTTTTTTCATGGGAAAGGTGTACAGTCAGGTACTTCTCTCTCCCAGCCCACCATGGAACATCAAAATTCTGTATTTATCTCTTTGCTTATTCACTTGTTCTTAACTAAGCCCATGTTGTTCCTACCAGTGTGAAAAGCTGCATTCAGCCACAGACTGTACTGGACTTACACTGGCTGCAAGGACAGGTGGGATTCAGTTCTCCTAGGAGTGCAGTGTCACCTCATACCTGCCCCACCTGCCCTTCGTGGGAAGGGACAGAGATGACCAGATTAAGGAAGGTGTGAGATCTCCTCTACCATATGTGCTGCAGTTCTGGTAGAAGCTGTCCTTTCAGCTGCTCCTCCTGCTAGTTTACCCTGAATTCTCCAAACACTTGAGCTGGGCCACCCTCCTCCATGGCTGGGCACAGCCAAGAAAAGAGTAGGACGCCTTCCAGGAACCCCACAAGGAGCTTGGGACAGGTCCACATCCTCCTGCTGCCTCAGCCAGACCTCATGGCACACAGGGTGCAGTGTCACCAGGGAGCCCTCCCATGGCACAGGGCTGACCTGGGGAAGGGAGGTCACTTCTGAACTCATTAACACAACCCCGGTAAATCTTTTATGCCTTTGTTACAGCTAATGTTTCCACTTAACTGCACGGACATTTTGAGATGGAGGCTGGGAAAACACAAAATATCTTGGACTGTCACTATATTTTAATTGTTGATAACCTGCAAACACAAGCCAGAATCTGGGGGAAAATGAAACACCCATAGGACACCTAGGATTCAATGACACTTTAGGTCACATATCAAACACTTGTCCCAACATATAAGGTGACATTTTGAAATTCTCTGCCATTACAAGGGCCATTCTTTGCAAAAAAGGTGTCAGAATATATATCTCTGTGATGCATTTGCAAGGGCTATTTGACAGAGGTCATCAYTGGGGAGAATGAATACAAAGAGCCACTTTCCCCATGTATTCAGCACTGCAACAGTGACCTTACAGCAATATGCAGCTTCAGTCTACCAAATAAAAATCTTGGTCCCTAAGAAGACAAGATTTGTAACAGGCAGGAAACAGCAGAATCCCAATATTAAAATAACTAAACAACAGTCTCATTTTTTGAAGTGYCAGGCAATGCTCACCATTTTCAAAGACTAACAGATATACACAGAGAAACCAGGGAATTCAGGTACAAGAGTCTACAAAAACTTCAGAATACTACACATTTTTTGCTCAAAGTAAAACACACCAGACTGTCAGCAGGTAATGAGATAATGATAAAACCTGGGCAATGTATTTGGATTTTTAATACTGTGCAGGCAGAATTTCTGACTTGTAATCCACTGAGAAACGATGAAGCACAAGCAAAAGAAGAAAAAACAATATATAAATAATATATATAAAAACACAGCTTGTATCTCTATGTGAGCTGCTGAATCTGCCTTTCCATGAAAGACCTAGCAATTGAAACTAAAAATACTTACTTAGCAGCAGCTCTTCTTGTTTTCTTTTTCGGTAGTCCTACACTAATTGGTTCCCCTTCCTCCTTTTCATCTTCCTCCTCCTCCTCCTCCTCCTCCATAGCAACATCATTCACCTCTTCAGTGGGTATTTCTTTTTGTGCTATGGTACCACTAGTTTTCCTTCTGAGATCCTGAGATGGAGCCACTAAGGAATCTGCCGGGTAGTACTCATTTCTGTGTTTAAAAAAGAAGGAAGGAATTATGAAGCATAACATTTTCCATGGTTTCAGGGCAACAACAACTAAAAACCTCACAATCCACTGTTCTAACCATGAATGGCACTGTGTCTTGGGACACTATATGGCTAAACTTCCCAAAGAAGCATATTTCAGCAAGTATATCCTTCTTTGCCTACACTTTGCAGAGATACCAGGTAGCAACCAAATCCACTAGAGGAGGCTGAAGGTACCTGGTGGAGATGAGGAGAGACATGAATCACTCCATTACTAGAGGTCTGTAAAGAGCTTACACTGAGGACATGAGGATTGTGTTTGCCATAGTGGGCAGATGAACAGTGAGGAYGGCAGTGTGAAAGTGAAGAAATCAACCTACTACAGTATGGCTGGATTTTACCAGGCAGGCTAGCCAAACAAGCTTTATAATGCAGAAAAGGAATATCCAAAACCTTCTCCTGCCATGAGATCACATCTATCCCATGTGCATCATACTGTCTGATATGTGCACACATATGTGAGCACACCACTGCTTTCCTTCAGAAGCRGGAATTTGAATCAGCGTCTAACAAGATCAGTACTTTCCCCATCTTGGGCGAAAACACTTTGGTATTTTGTGATTCCAAATTAAAATATATTTTCATTTAAAAAAGGAAGAACTTTATTTCCACTGAAATCACTCCCCAGTTGAGTAATGAGGCTGTCACAGTGGCAAGTCAATAAATGAGAGACGGAGCAGTAAAGATGTACTGCAAGTTTCATTTCAGCCTGCTTCGTTTCTAACAGAATCCACATTCCAATTAAAATGTTATCTTCACTGGAAACAGATATGTCATCAGCCACGCATTCAAGAAATAAAGTCTGTAATGGGATAGCCAATCTTAAAGCTCAGCAGCACATGGAAAGCAGAGTATCCTCTCAACTAAAAAATAAATGTTACTTACCGAATGAATCTCAAAAGAAGTGGGGAAAGTTCCCTCGACCGAGGCTCCACTCGGTCTGGAAACTTTTCCAATGCTTTCCACAGTAGGAAACGGTAGTTTGTGTGGTCCAGCCGTTCACTGCAATCTGTTCTACTCGTCAGCTGTTCCAGAAAGACAGCCCCCACCCCTCCTTCTGGCATCTTCTCACTTTCTGTTTCAGCAATACTCTCCTCCTGTTCATCTAGCTCGTTCTGTAGCTCCATTTCTATAGAAAAGATAAGAAAATCTTTTTCAGTTTACTTCATAATCATYAGTAGCAAGGGATCCAACCCCCATTACAACAGTAACACATTTGGTGACGTGCACCTGTTAAGATCCAACTGTATTTAACACTGACCTGAAAGAYATGCATTGCTTATAAAGCATTCTAGGATGCCTTAAGACCCGGGCACTTCTCAGTTGGGCTCAGTTYCCTCAAATAATAGAGAAGTTCACAAATTGCTGCATACTCCTGGTTTGTCATGGTTTTACTTRGTCTGATTTTTGGTGGTAGGGGGATGGGACCAAGAAACTACAAAKATGGCTGCTGTGAGGAAGTTCTAGAAGCTTTCTCCTTCTTCTCCAGCAAAAGGAGCCCTGCCCCCTGTGTTTTAGAGCCAATCCATTATGGCTCTGAGATTGATGGACAGGCTGTCCATCAGGCCTGGGCCAATTACACAGGCTAGTTACACCTCTGTGATGACGTATGGTYTTGTACTTAAGAAGAATTCAAAACAAGATAGGGGCGGCCGTCATGTAGTTTTCAGGTTGTCAGTATCATGCACCGGGGAAAAACAGAGCAGRAGGGTGAGGAGATATAAGAAGGAAAAATGGAGACCCAAGATCACAGTAAGGAGAAGATGGGATGGGTTGCTGTGCTGTTCCTGTGGTTCTCGAGCATGGAGAAAATAAGTTGTTCTCAAAAGGACTATTTCATCAATGAGAGACCTGTATAGAAAAGGAGAGCGACCTTGCTCTGAGGGAAAAATCCTGGCCTTTGAGAACTGGACTGAACTGATTTGGAGCCAAAAAGGGGGAAGAGGCTTGSCCCCYCCACAATGTTTGAAGTGAGTTGATGCTAAGRAGAAAATGTATTCTGCGGGGAGGAGGAGATGCCCCTGCTCTACGTCTGAAGTAAGTGGATCCTTAGAAGAAGCTGTGTTCTGCCAGGAGATTTGTGATAGTGGTCTTACACTGCTGAAACAATGCAGTTTGGCCTTGAGGACCATTCTTTCCTTTCTCCTACGAGTAAAGAAAATACTCCCTCGCCATCAGCAGTTATACACTGACTGTTTCTTGAGAAAAGAACTTCCACAGCTTGAAGCTGTAAGAACGCTACTCCTATGATGCTGGACGATAACCGTAATGAATAGTTTGATCTATGTTAGACTTTCATTCCTGGCCCCTGTGTGTACGGGAAGACATGGGGAGGGGTGGAGAGGGAGGACCTGAGAAAGAGACGGGTCCCCGGAAAGGATAACAGGTGTCTTAAAATGTCTGTTTTTATTTCTCTTCTCCTTGTAAATTTGTCCCTATCTTTGTTCCCCTCCCCAGTGCCGTAGTATTCTTAGCAGTTTGTAGTAATAAATCTATTTTGCAACTTAAGKTATTCAGCCTGTCTGACCATTCYCTGGAGCACATACGTATCTTTCTCTCAATTAYGTTATGTTATCTGAAAGCCATAAATTTTCGTGTTAATTGGGCTTTTGCTCTCCCTTCTCCCTCTCCGGTGGGGGGAAGGGAGGGAACGTCATGGGTACAGTGCTTTTGGCTTTCAGCACAGTCCAAACCACGACATGGTTTTATCTTGAAATATTAGATTCCATATGCCCATAGGTTAACCTCAAGAGTAGACACAAGGACTGCCTGCAGAAATTYCACAGAATCCACAGAACAGAAAAGATGGGCAGCCCCATTATACCGATTTTGTCACTGTTCCTGACCAGGCTGATCAGTGCCAGCATTAAGCACAAAAGAGAATGCTGCATAGCTTCCCAAAACCTGCAGTTCCCCCACGTAAAGCCTTTTCCATCTACTACTGAATGTTCAGGACAGAAGACAGTTTTTCTTCCAAGCCTYTCCTCTCCTGCCCTGGACATGACAGTAGTACTCAAGAGCCCTGGTTCTGAGTTCCCCTACCATACATAAAACTGGGGCACATGAAAAAGAGTCACACACCTAATTCACCATYACCTGGTTACTACGATAAAAATGTTTAGGAGAGGTGACTTACCAGCATAGGTAGCAGCCTTCTCCAAATGTTCATACAGGACCTTCCAGAACTGTTTATTCTCCATTTCCTTTGCATGAGAACTAACAAAGCACAATACAGCATGAAATTAAAAGGAAGATAAAAAAAGGCAAGCGTCACTCAGCTAGTTAACAACTAACACAATCAAAGGCTTTGATCACTGCTTTAATGTAGCTGTCCGGAGACAGGACATCTGCACAATGCAGCTGTAGCACTTCCTTGCCTTTTCTCATGGATCCTGAATGTCAACTGTTATTAAAATAATCTGGTTGTATCCCATGACTTCAAATGAACTCAAATGTAAAAATGTTCTCAAGTTTTCTACTGACTTCTGTGCAGMAAATCATATAGAATCAAAGGAAGAATTACCATGGACATATCTTTTGAAGAGCTGGTATTTTTTTTAAATTAATTTGCTGGTTTGAAAAGGAAAATCCCATCCTTTAAAATCATACAACAGAGAGGGAAAAAAACTCAAGATAAAGTCATGCTGAAAGAAGAGGCTAATTTTTTCACCATGATAAGAYTTTCCTACTCTAGTAGGATTTAGAGGTTTTCCAGTAAGGACAGAAAAGTTGGGAGATGGGGAAACTGAAGGAGACTTCTTGTTCCTTTAACCATTTGTGAAACACAAATCAAATCCTGCTACCTCTGACTAAAAACTCTGATGCTCTTTGACTGTGTTTGTTGCAAGTTTCCCTTAAAGTAAGAAAAAGCAGGAAATAAGTTAAAAAGTCTAAAAGTCAGTCAAGTCTGAGATTTGAGAGATCAAATGAATTTCACATGAAGGCTCTCCAGACGGGACATTTTTTACCTCAGCTTTTGTTTACGGAAGAATGAAAGGAATGTCCTGTGAGACAACCACAGATTGCAGCATCCAACTGCATATACTCACGTTATGAGTTCAATTACAGGATCCCAGAGAGGGCTGAAGTTAATATAAAGCATTCCCAGTAAATACCGAAGAGGCACCTAGAGTGACATAAAACATCATGTTGTTGAGATGCAAAAAACAGTAGTTAAAGACCAACCAACCTCCTCTAACCTTTCTGGCTCTCAAAGAGTAAACTTTGTTCAAGGAAGTCCTCAGGAGTGCTACAAGTGATGAAGGAAGTCACACAAGTCATCATTCCTTGTCTCATAGTTTTGTGAGGAAATCCAGAGCCAATTTACTGTAAGCTGCACTGGGATCTAGTAACCATACTGAAAGAACACGAACATGGAAAAACCAGCTCAGCGCAGATGATCTGGACWGTCAGTCTTTCTCTCTAACTTCAGTGCTGCCACAACAGCATTAGGGACCTCAGAAAGATGAAAGGTTGCCCAGAGTATTCCTACTCTAGGGCTAGAAGCTTGTCCTCTGGACTGGCTCCTTGCTGAGCGACATGGGGAAGGAACAACCTACAGTCCTTTCTCATGGAGSTGAGGCCCCTTTTAGCTCAGCAGCAGAGGAGATTCAACAGACAGAGGCATAAAAGATTTTCCTCACTTCTGGAAGCAAGATCCAGAAGTGAGGGACCAATGGCCAGTGGGAGTCCTATCAATGTTCAACCACATTGAAGACATGGCAAGGTCATGATTTTAGATTTGCTCCCAACTTGCTTCTCCCTGGAATCATTTGTCTTCCTTTCCATGACATAAAACTCAGATTAATCTAACTGTGGGCCATTTATCTAGACACCACTGTCATTCTACTAAACACAATACTCCTAAGGACAATGGGAGATGTGATCCCTACTAACAAGTAAGTTTTCTAGACACTAATTTGGGAGTTAATTGAGTTTTTGATGCGCTCTCATAAAAAACTCTGCAATCCATGTGATGGAATAAGAACATTCTCTTGAAATAAAGKGATGTGACAACTGCTTTTTGACAATAAATCCTTACCTCCTGCAAAGATCCACTTGGTATTGCACGCTGCACTATATCACATCTTAGTTTCCTCAAATGGAGAAGTTTCTCTCTGTAATCATTCACTGTTGCTGGCACAAGTTCTGCTTGGAGCAATATGGCAAATACTGGCTGGAATTCCCCTGTGCCATCACCCTGAACAAGTGACATGAATTCCATTAGAGTAYCTTTATCTCATTGAAAAGTACTTCAACAAAACTATACAGACTCACAGCCATTCTGAAGCAAAGAATCAAATCAAGGGACTTGCTCTGGTTTCCACCATTAAAGCACACATCTGAAAACACCAGGAGGCAGGAGGACAAAGAAATAAAACTGGAATGTGAAAGTACAAAAGCCGAGGACAACCTCTACCAGATACATGTTTTGTTTCTGCGAAGTGGAAAATAGTTCACACACAACATGCAACACAGATAGCTCTGAAATGTTAAAAGAAAAGTTTTMGCCCTACCTCAATCTGCATAGAAGGTGGATTATCAAAATGGTTTAGAATGCGAACAGTCAACAGCCGGACCTGTTCCAAGCAGAAGCATATGTCAGAACCATGTAGGGAATTCACACAAACATATATACACCTACAGAGTGGTTAATGTTTGGCACAACAGATTTGACAAGGTTCATCTTAGAGCTGAGAAACAGATGAATTCCTGTAGTCTAAAAGGCAATCAGAACTGAATGCATTATGCTCCTACCCTGATTTACCTCTAGGGAAGAGGCAAGGCTGACAGGGTTAACAGTTTAACCTCTGTTAACTTGTGCCCCACTGACATAGGTCTAAGCAGACACTATGGAAGTAAYAGCTTTACACAATCTCATGCTTCTCCTTTCAGACTTAATCATTTARGTAAGTTTACTTACATTTTATTGTTAAAATACAAATTACTTTGCATGTGCTCAAAACAGCAGATTACCTTGGAAATACCAGTGGAAATATTAGGATGCAACTTTTCAAACAAGTCCATTAGGTTCCCTTGGGAAAGGGGTTCCTGGCAGCCACACAATGCCAACCTAGTGTAATAGAGGTCAGCCAACAGCAATGCAGAGGGGTCTGAAGGAAAAGTGCTAAAACAACAGAGAATTTTATTAGCATCCAGAGAGCATTGCAACAACACTGTTATTTGAAAGCAAGAGAGTAGTAATAACTACAACACTAAGGGAAAATTCCACATGATTTCAGACTGCTTGCACCAGCAGGCCAGTGAAGTCAGAATTCACCAGCACACTGGCTTGCAGCTGCAAAACCCATGACAGCCCAAGAGGTATCAGATTCCTACTTTGTATTAATCAGGCTTGTCAAGGCACTGCCACTGCCCCAGGGCTCACTCATCAAGTTCAACAGAAAAGAAATAATCCAGGCTTAGTTGAGACCCCAGGAATCCTGCCTGCTCACAGAGAAAGCTCTTTCTGTTACCTTACATCCCCTGCTCCAAGCAGGTTTCATATCCCCAGCCCAAAGCTAGAAGCAAAGCATTAGGCTAAAGATTGCTGCCAATACTTCCTGCCTCATATGGGCAAGATGTTTTATCTCCATCATGCCTCAGACATGGGCACCACAACAGGATGCTTTGAAGTTCCAGCCACCAAAGACTTGGAGATGCTGGGCAGAGATGGTCTCCCTAAATCCCTCCAGCCAGCCAGTTTTCTCTGCTAATTATAAGCAAAACCAGAGTCAAAATAAAATGGAGTATASAAAATCTCCTCCCATTGTGGAGCAAGCACAGACATGGATATGCAAGGACATGGTGGAATCCCAACACTACTGGCAATTCTAGCTTTTGACAGAGCTCAGAAAGTGCTTTTCCTGTCACTTTTATTATTGTAATGATAAAATGTATCAGAGAATTATGTATTTGACCAGAAACTACATCTACCTGGYTCCCCAAACATACAGTGCCTACAACTTTGTTCCATTACATAACCACAATACTGAAGCAATGCACCAGTGTAACAGAACGGGCAACAGACACAGAAACATTTAACCAGCTCCTACATAAAGGCAAAGTCAACTCTTTGCCCTACCAAGGAAAACCAGAAGCACCACAGAACAGGCAGAGTTTACTTACGTCACCAAGCTCTTGACACGCTGCACAGGTAACAAATGGAGTACTTCGGCAGACTCCACCAAATTAAGAAGAGTACTTACAGCTTGACAGGCCACAAACAGGCTTCCTGCAGAGAAAAAGAACATCTTGTAAATTTACTCAGCTCTCAACAATTTGTGCTTGTATGGTGCTTGCCCATCATGAAAAGGCTGGAGTCAGAGACATTAGGTAGCATACAGATCCCAGAACTGGCATGTGTATTTTCTAACCATAACASATAATCATAACACATAAAAGAAATGCTCTTCTGGCTATCAAACTAAGTGCCTCCTCCAGCAAGCTAGCATTGAAAACTGTGACAGCTCCCCATTTGCATGTTTCCATCACACCTACATGTGCAGAAAGTAGGAATCTGGAGCTAGGCAGTGTGGCAAGAGTCTCAGACAGCACTATGCTGGAAAGGAAGAAATGCTGCCAAATTGATATGAGTGTAGCAAAACCAAAGCAARGATACGTACTGACACTACCACCACTGACACTATAAACTCTGGAACTTTGGCAATGCACTAACGTGTAAGCTCTTCAAAGCTGTCYCATGGACTTGAAGACTGAGTATTTATTAGTGAATGGCAGCTGTGTTTGCTGAATTCTGTCTCTTTTCTAAATCTCTTAGAATCCTTTAGGGATGGAGGGTTCCCTAGAAGCATAGGTCAGCCAAAGCCCTGCCAGGCAAGGAATGGAAATTTCTTTCCCCTCAGACTTCTAKTTAGCCAATAGGTTGCTTTTAAAGAAAATAAAAATAATTTCCGTCCTTCATCTCTTCCCAGTCAGAAGAAATACTGTTCCTAATGAGGCAAATTAAAGAAAGTTTTTAAAATATATAATTGTCTTATACACTGGCAATGGAAAAAAAAAGGAACTATTTCCTATTTATTSCTATTTATTTTCAATTTATTCCTCTGAAAACATTGCTCTATTCCAAGTTGCTTATTTCACAAGGTGTGTRCCAAATCCTGCTCACCACTAACCTCCATAAGGAGCTCATCAAAGAGAGAAGAAACAGTGAGTAATGACAGGATGAAGCTTTCTGCATCTRTAGTTAAGAACAGTTTCCAAATAGCAAACTGCATGCCCTTTGGTAGCAGTGTGCCCATGCTGAACAATGGTAGCAGTTTCCACCTCACTACAGACACACTTGTGTGATCAATAAAGGAAGAAATTCCATACTGTCCCTAAAAAGCTGCCAGTGATAACTTGCTGCTGTTCTGTCCCAGTTTTCAAGCCAGTTTCCTTGCACTCCACAGCAACTAGAACACCAAAAACATCCAGTTCTGGAACTTGCACTTTGCCTCAGGGCTCAGAGGCCAGGCAGGTCAAATGGAGCACAGGGCTGGGAGCTTTGCATAGGCAGTGAGATGAGACTAGAGTCCTAGTAAAAGGTGAAGGAATTGCAGAAATAATGGAGGTGGAAAGAATGCCAGAGAACAGAAAAAGTGTCCAAGAACCCTTATTTGGAAGAAGGGTGAAGAAAACCAAACAAGTAAGTGTAAGATGGGAGAACAGGAGGCATGAGTATAGGACTGAGCCTGCATTTGTTTTCTTTTCCCTTATCAACAAAGGGAACACAGAGGTTGTGCAACTGCTACTACTGCCAGCAAAGATGAGACCCAAGAAAAGAAATGGCAGACACTTTTTTTGCCAATAAAACAATCATGTTTTATTGCCAATAAAACAATCATGACAGCATGCAAAACCTGCAAATATGATAGAAGAATGACCTAAATAAGAAAAGGCCAAGCTTGACAAAGAAAAAGCAACAGAGCTGATTGGTGGATACATTAAGGAATATTAACAAAGGTATTATAAATGGAAAATGACAACAGCCCTTAAAAGGGAACAATGAACACTGAACCCGGGACATTCCAGAACTTGTTTATAGTTTGTCACAAGGTCAAATACTTTCTACTCCTCTGAGTAACAACTGCCRTGCTCTATGCAAGATCAGGTAATTTTTTTCTTTTCTGGCCAGCAAGGGAAGACAACCAGTGACCATCTATCCCTGAAGAAAAGATGCAGCATTTTTAGAACTGATGGTGTCACCTGGGTGAGAGATAGTGCGCTGGTTTTGGCTGGAATAGAGGTAATTTTCTTCATAGTAGCTAGTACGGAGCTCTGTTTTGGACGTGTGCTGGAAACTGCTGATAACAGAAGGATGTTTCTGTCACTGCTGAGCAGCACTTACACAGCACCGAGGCCTTTTCTGCTTCTCATCCCACCCCAGCAGTGGGGAGGCTGGAGGTACACAAGGCATTGGGGAGGGGTGCTGTCATTTAACCCCAGTCAGCCACCAAAACCCCTCTGGCCACTTGCTCACTTCCCCAYCAGCAGGATCAGGGAGAGAATCAGAAGGGTAAAAGCTAGAAAACTGGTGGGTTGAGATAAAGCAAAAAGCCACGCACATAAGCAAAACAGAACAAGCTCCCCATGGGCAGGCAGGAGAGCAAGGCCCCATCATGTGTAGTGGTGACTTGGGAAGACAAATACCATCACTTCTAAAGCRTCCCCTTTCCTCCTTCTTACCCCCACKTTATACACTGAGCATGGTGTAATATGGTCTTTCAATATTGTTTTGGTCAGTTGGGGTCACCTGTCCTGACTGTGCCTCCTCCCAGCTGCCCAYGCACCTTCARCCTCCTTGCCAGCACGGCAGTAGGAAAAGCAGAAAAGGCCTTGGCTCTGTGTGAGCCCTGCTCAGCAATGACAAAAACATCCCTGTGTTATCAACCCTGTGTTCAGCACAAATCCAGAACACAGCCCCATACCAGCCACCGCGACGAAAACTCACTATCCCAGCCAAAACCAGGGGAACACAGCTGGGACAGCTGACCCCAYTGACCAGAGAGATATCTCCTATCACATGGCAGCATGCTTAGCATATAAAACTGGGCAAAGAGAAAGGCAAGGGGGACATTCAAAGCAATGGCATTTGTCTTTGCAGGTAACCATTATGAGTGATGGATCCCTGTTTTCCTGGGGATAGCTGAACACGTGCCTGCCCATGGGARGTGGCGAYTGAATTCCTTGTTTTGCTTCACTTGCATGCATGGCTTTTSCTTTACCTGTTAAACTGACTTTATCTCAACTAGGAGTTTTCTCAGTTTTACCTTTCAGATGCTCTTCCCTCTTCCTGCTGAGCAAGCAAACAGCTGGGTGGGGCTTAGTTGCTGGCTGAGGTTAAGATACAACAGTCCTTTCAGGCGCCCAACGCGTGGCTGGCACAATTAGAGATACTGACAGATTTGATTGCCATGTGCTAGACTGAACCTTGATTGATAGGTGTTACTGCTGTTTAGCTATTAATTGGCAAGCTTCAGGGCTTGTCTTACTCTTTATTGGCATCCACTGCTCATTAGTGATGGCTTTTTGCTYTCACAGATGTAGTCCTGTACTGCTTATCACTTTACTCTGCTGTCCCTGGGAACATTTTGATAACAGCCRTGGCAATGCACCTAGGTGGGCAGGTGGCCAGGACCGTGCTGTTCATTTTGCCCTGTTGYAGCAGATAGGCTGGAACTCCAGTGCACAGTGATTGACTGTGACCTATGGACGAGTCCACACAAGACATCCCAAAGCATCTGAGGCTGTGGTTAAGTCCATGCCAAAGCAGGTCCATCTGAAAGCATGTGTGGCTTTAGTTATGTCTACGTGTTAGCAGGTGTACCTCTGAAGGAACTGTGACCCAAGGGTAAGTCCATGGTGGAGAGAGTACACCTTGAAGCTCCACTGCCTATGCATGAGGTCATGCTGGAGCACCTCAATGTGTGCGGTCACAGATAACCTGATGACAGAGAAGTTACACTCCTGAGGGAGAGCAGCCCTAGGTAAGGCCACAATTGGAGCAGCTRTATCTCTGAAGGACCCATGGATGAGGCTGCACTGGAAAAGGTATTTCCCAAAGCAACTGAGGTGATGGATGAGTCTCCCTGGGAGAAACTGGGACTCACAGGTAAGATTCCACTTGGAGCAGATATTCCCCTAACGAGACTGCAGTCTGTGAATAAGTCCAAACCCAAGCAGGGGCCCAGGGAGTTTATTGCAATGTTAAGCCCTGTGGTCCGGTCCAAAGGGACCAGAGTGGAGACTGTAATGAATATARCTTTAAATTCTTGGAACCCATGGTTCAAGTTGTGTGTTGTAAGAATTACTATAACAGGAACTACCCAAACCAGTGGAAGACAAGCCCTACAGGAAGCAGTGCAAGTGCAGCAGTGAAYGAATATAAGCTGACACTGGTGCCAAACAATTCCACACAAGATACCAACTCTCCTGTCCTGGGTGACCATCATAACAGATGGAGCACAAATTCATGAACTAACTCAGTGGACATTTTGTGAACATTTTACAGAGGAAGACCACAGACTAGGGGTATGATAGTATATCAAAAGATGGGAGGGGGAGGAGGTGTGGATGAGGCCATATTGCATAGCACGGTACCTGAGTATGACATAAATGGTATTGAATAACAGTCAGAGATTGTGCTGGTTTTGGGTGGGATAGAGCTAATTTTCTGCATAGTAGCTGGTATGAGGCTCTGGCTTGGATTTGTTCTAAAAACAGTGTTGATAACACAGGGATGTTTTTGTTATCAGTGTGCAGCATTCACAAAGCATCAAGGCCTTTTATGGTTTTCACATCAGCCCACCAGTGAGTGGGCTGGGGGTGCACAACAAGTTGGGAGGGAACACATCCAGGACAGCTGACCCCAACTAACCAGAGATATACCACACCCTGTGGCCATGCTCAGCAGATAAAGTGGGGAACGTTCAGAGTGATGTGTTTGTCTTCCCAAGTCACTATTATGCATGGCAGAGCCCTGCTTTCCTGGAGATTCCCTGCCCACCCATGGGAAGTGGTAAATTAATTCCTCATTTTGCTTTGCTTCTGTGTGTGGCTTTTGCTTTACCTATCAAGCTATCTTCATCTCAGTCCACAGGCTTTCTCACTTTTACTATTCTGATTCTCCTGAYGAGCACATGAGTAGCTGTGTGGGGCTTGGTTGCCAGCTGGTTCCTTTTTCACACACAACATTGAGCTCAAAGGGTTCGAGATAATGACATTTGACTGGAGTGTGCTAGATTGAGTTTATAGCTATTATTATTAGCTATCAACTGACAGATGGTAATGTCCTAAACTTTGCACTATAGRTTTGAATTGGAGCTTATGAGTCTATAGTCTCTCCTTCACTTGACAGCTTCAGCCTAGATTTGTTTTAGATAGATTTCCTTTCTCTTTTTTCTCACTTTCTTCTTTTCCTTCCCAATTACCTCTTTCTTCCATTATGCACATCTGTCACCCCAATTACTATTATAAAGCACAAATGCAGGATTGTTTCCTGGAGGTTGTTTCCTCCCAAGCTTTGCTCTTCTACTTTTAGTCAAGCTGGGAAACAATTCTGGATACAATGCTATCRCTATTCATTTTCATGCTTTGTGTAATCAGAGACAGTGCTTTTTCCTTTTATACATCAACCAAAAGCAAATAAACCAGAAGTAACTGTAACTGACCTTTGCAGAGGTTTCCTTTATCAATGGCTGTGAAGAGAGACTCTATAAAACTTGTCACACGAGGCAGAATGTGTTCTTTGTTCATTGGTCTGTCCAAAATAAATGGGAAGACTTTTATCTCTTACACTGACACCTACATATGGAAACTTCTTTCACATTTATCTCTATTAAGTTATAGGTAGCTCACTCCAAGTCTGAAACTGGCACCAAAATATTTTTTCTTTCTGATTCACAATTTAAGCATTCACTGGATCTTCATTCTAGCTAGTTCTTCAATAATTACAGAATAAACACTTTGAGAGAGGATAGTGGTTAAAACACACAAACTGAAATGAGTCAAGAACCTCTCTATGTACTAAAGTACCAAATTTAGTGAGTAGGCAATCAAGAGACTGATATTCTATTCCTGTCTTCTCTGTTGACTCATGGTATTGCCACACAACACTTTTTTTTGCCTTCTAACCCTGATTTTCTGAGCCTAGCACTAGCAATTGTTGTCCTTTCCTTAGTAAAGTGATTTCTCACAGAAAGAGAATTAGCAGGCAGTAAGAAAGCAGGCACTAAGTAGACACATGACAATCATACCTTATAATATCTCTTACCTAATATGTGGCAGTACAACCAAGGCAACCCAAGACTGTGAAAGGTCAGTGATGTCTTCCTTCTCTGGTAAATGGATTAAAGACAGCACATGATCCAACACCGGTACTTCTGCCTTTTCTCCTTGTCTTTTACTAGTTTGTTGCCTTGTATTAGAGCTAAAAATAAAACCAAACTTTTTAGTAATCTACCTTTGCATATCAGAGATCATCCCTTTTGCTCCTATGATATTCAAAATTATGCTGTTTACTTCTAGCAAAAAGGACTTGCACAACACAAGGGATTCTTTTCTTCTCAATGTCCTCTACAGAACAGAAGATCATCTAGTTAGGCTGAAGAGCACAAAAYATGGTCCACAAGAAATGTCAGGTCTTTATTTCAGGTCTAAGTAATATTTCTAGAAGAAACAACACTAGTTTTCAGTTGGACACCCTCAAAACTGGGAYATCCACACTTTAGGAACACCCAAGATTCATCTCTATGACTGTTACTAATAAACCATGATAACATTGACAGAAAACAACCAGTGAGGTAAAAGTTTTGGGACTTAAACAGAATCACAAGGTGAACCCAAATCAACAAGCCAATTTGCAAGAAGAAAGGGTTGACACAATACTGGAACATATGAACAGGAGTCCTTCACACTCCATGTGCAGCAATCTTTCCACCAGTTCCAGCAATTCCACTCAGTGCCTGCAAGATCACAGTCAGAAGACTGCATAGGCTTCACCCTTCAAGAAATACAGAAGCTAATAAAAAGCCAACAAAAAGAATCATTGCAGGCTTAAGAAAAAAAAAATTTATAAGATAAAACTCAAGGAATTAGGATTGTTGGTCCAGGGAAAGAAGATCTCAGACATGTCTGATGATGAAAGCCTTCTATTTGTAAAAGCTTGATGCAAAGAGTAAGAAATATTCTGCTCTTTATGTTCCCAGCAGATAAGATAAGCAGCAAGGGATTTAAACTGCCATAAAGAAGGTTTAAGTCATATACTGAGGACTGGGGAAAAAAAACCCTAACAACTGAGAAGCCAAAAAATCCAAATAAATAAAAAACCACCTGTGTAACCATAAACTGTCAGAGGCAGCTCAAAAACTTCCAGCATTGGAGTATTTAATAACTAGGTAGGAGATGAGGTATGCAACTCTTCAGACATCTCCTGGCCCTAATTTACACCACTGACATTGCAAGAGCACAAAAGAAGTTCAAGTAGGATCAAGGTCCCTGCAGCTGTGTACTCCAAACTGCTGAAAAAACAGAGCGATCAAGAAACAAAGAAAACAAGGGAAGGAAACCAAATTCAATCATTTTGACTCAACCTTCTGTTCCGTAAACAGAATGCATCCACTCTTATTAAATAATAGGAAAAACCCACACAGAATGATCCCTTTTAGGAAAGATAAAACCTTACATAAAAGACAATACAAAGTCAAAAGTTTTGAATTAGCTGGGTTAGAATAACTAGAAAAATCACTATCATTGGATTAGAAACAGTTATTTTTGCTTCAGCAGTCACCCCAAATTTTTCCAAAGAGGCTCTGGGGAAAGCAACTACTTCATTGCAACCAAGCTAGCTTTGCAACTAAAAGCAGTCAAGCTGTGCCAGCACAGTGCTGCTTCTAGATTAATTAATTACATGCCCTTTGGTATCCAGCTGTGCTCTACGGAAAGACTATAGTACTGCTGCCAAGAAAGCTCCTGGACAAAATATATGCATAGAGGGAAAAAGATGCAGCACAGGCAGGAGGTTAGTAATGGTAAGAACCTGAATTGAAGCACTCAGCACAAAGATTAACTGCCAAAGGATGCAGTCAGCGTAATGGTGTAACAGAGCCCCACCACACATGCACCACAGCACTGTTCATATCGGTCATTACCTTTCCAAACAAGTACTTCTTCTCAAATAATTTCAAAAAGGAAAACTATATCCTACTTATCAGTTGGTTTGCAAATCTGCCAGCAATGCTGCCATTTACACAACTCCAGCAAATACTGGAGGGCAACTTTTATGTGCTCTGCACTGTCTTCAGGCCCACAGCCACATAGCCACATCTTGTCTCACCTGACAGATGCTTCAGTGAAAACGAGAGGATACTTTTCAAATGCCATTGAACCAATGGTAGGAGGCTCTGCTTTCACCAAAATGAGTTTAGCCAGAATTGCCACGGCCTCATCCTTTGTGATGGCATCTGTGCCAGAAAAGCAATGTTCAATGTACTCTAGAAAGCATGGGAGAAAATGCTGAAGAGACAAAAAAAAAAAGATAAGAAGTCAAAGACTGGCAAGTCTCTTTAATCATCACCAAATCCACAAACAAACCACAATACCAACCGCAGAGAAATGCAAATGTTCACAAATAAGTCAGCAAAGCACCAGACTTATCAGCTCTGGTTCCCCTAAACACCAGCACACATTTTCTTATCCCAGCAGACACAGTAATTTAATATAAAAATTCATTTTGCACCAAATCCAGTTTTATCAGGACATTCCAGAATCTCAACTTGACTTTCACCTCCCACTCCATTTAATTTGATTCCTCCCAGATCACCAGTTATAGGCCTGAACTGGCCATATTACTGGCCTGAACCAAGACATTGCTTATTCTTTATTATCACCACATTCACTTCTCCAGAACTCCTTCTCTTTCTCCCATCCATAACACTCACCCTCCTAATTCCCAGCAGACAGGCTTCTTTTTGTGAACAGATACTTATCACCTTCTCCAACTCTAAGAACCCTAACAAAACCTTAATGCAACAGAAGTAACCTCTTCTTCTTACCAGATCATGTCAGAAGTTTAAATAAACATAATATAAATAGAACAACAATCCTTCAGCACACAAAGCAGGTAAACGTACTGGGGATTTTCCAGTTGTTCCCTTTAGCAACAAAAATAAACATAATGCACAAACACTTCCACCTACCCTCTCAAACTGCTTCATTGTGAACATTGCTTCAGAGAAGTTCAAAAGAAAACGCCATTCAAACCCACTTCCAAATACCTGCAAGACACAAATGAAAAGTTGACAGGAACAACACACATTTCAGTAAACTCTTCACTATCCATGGGATATTTTTTCTGGTATATAAATCAGCCATGCTTTGAACCCTGAGATACCTAGCCTGGCTCTCTTGCTAGTTCCAGCACATAGAGCAGCACTGTTTCCAAGTCACAATTCAGGTACAGAAATGCCCAGTCCTTTTTAACAAACCCTGCTGACACAACCCTTTTTGACAAACACTGCTGGATCCTACTGTCGCTCTGCAAAGACAACTGAGCTATCTCTTTAGTGTTATATGGAAAATGTAAGATACAGCACTGCAGYATGGACACACCAACGGTTGGGAAAAATCTTAGGCTCAAAATATATTTCAGGTGTCATTTTTCCTGTGTAGCAGGTTGCAGAAATTTTACTACTTCATAGGCAGAGCCAACCTCTGTGCTTTTGAAGGATCCAAAATAGGAACAGTCCTTTGAGATACCCAGGATCAGTGCTCCTCAATGCCAAGATAAAGTACACACCCAGATCTCTCTTTCCCAGACCCTTCAGAATACAAGGACAGTTTTAAGCCTCCTCCAATTTAACAAAAGCCCACACAAATATCCTCAAATGTTTGAAGGAAGTCTCCTGAGAAAAATTGGCCTCATGCCACAGGCAGAACCAATCTTCAACACAAGTCAACACTGAAGACCAGGTGAAATTTGATCTTTTTTAAACGATTTGCAGTCTTGCTTTCCCATTGTAAATTGCATGGCATTTTTAATTCAAACATTTTTTCACACATACACACTACAACTATGGTCTGCACTGTTGGTTGCAAAATTACAATGTACTGTAAAGGAAACCAAAGAATCAGACTCCACAGTATAATCTCCTATTAATCTTTGCAACACTGCATTTGACAGGAATGTATTCAGCTAATCATGTCAACGCTTCAGGAGCAAAGGTAGTACTGAAATATGCTTACCTTCATACTTTCCAAATCAAAACTGCACTCGTATGAACCCTGTTCACAAGGCTAAGCCATGCTCATTAAATGCTTGGAAACTTTATGAAAAATGTAATTTTTTCACTAAGTTTGACTCATTGCCCTGCTTTATTACTGTGGGCAGGATATGTTCCTTTTCTATTCTCCTCCCCTTCTCTACAGAGGCTGCAGGTATTTGATTCAGAGTCTGGGTTTCATTGCAATGACCTCTGCCATGGTGGCACTGCTATACTGACAGCCTATGCAAGACTGTCAAGTAATCCCAAGACCTCATCAGATATTATTTCAGGCACTAGGCAGCTCCTTCCTCATCTGTGCAAAAAGGGAACCTTGCCGCATATTTCCTAGTCTGAAATGGAATGTCCAGAAATCAGCCTGCTCTGGGRAATTTTAAGTCTGGGATTTCTGGCACAAGTAGCAAACCTTATTACCTTCTCAATAGCTTCCTTGGTCAAAGAATCAGGCAATGAAACATTCTCAGCCAGCAGGAATGCAGAAATGGTGCTCAAGAGCATCTTGCAACAAGAAGATGAGAGGTATGGTGTTTGTAACATTTTTATTAAAACCTGAAATGAAAAAGAGAGAACTGGTATTTGTCCATGAAGATAATGATTACTGGTCTGAATGGCCTGGACAGTGTCTGGAGCAGGAGGGCATGGTGTTCTAAGCTTCAGCTCACAGAAACAAATCCTATGAGTCCCACTGAAGTTTTAAGGTCCTAAATCTACCCTAATGGGGTCAAATGCATGTGAATCTGGTAGAACTACTCTATACCACTGATATGGAGTATTCAGGTTTCCTCCACAGTGGAAGGAACAGACTCTGAAAGTAGTTAATTTTACCCCTTGCTCATTTAAAGTTGGGCTACAATAGCATTACAATACAGAGGTAAAATCTCACAAGATCAGAGAGGTAGCAACACTCACAATACATGTCTCTTCTGTTCACTCAACTCAAATCCTAAACCCTGTGATACATAAGAAATATGTACTAAAGGTTCAGCTGACCACACCTCTTCCATAATCAGTATTCCTCTGACACACCAAAGTGATGGTCTGACCTACCTGACAGACATCTTCAGGCAGTGAGATTTTGGATCCATTTGAATGTTTCACCAGGACAAGGTAAGCTTGCAGAATCCTTTCCATCTGCTCTGAAGCCATAGAGCAGTTGACCTTAGTTATTTTCCTCTGCAAATCTAAGAGTGACTCCTGTTAAAATAGGAAAGTGAAATATTTCAGATAAATGAACAGACTCTGTTTCACTTACTGCTATTTGAAGGACATTCTAAAGAATCAATTATTGTTGGCTCTCTCATATATGTTCAACAAACTAAACCTTACAGAAACACTGTAATCTCCCTTAGGCAAAAACACATCCCAGATTCCTTGGACAGAAACACAAATAACTCCTAAAATAAGGGTCTCCAGAAAGGCTGACACYTGACATACAAAACAGGAAAGAGAAATATTGGACTCCAAACCCACAAACACTCAGCTTTCACTGGAATTATCAGGATTTAGGTACTTTAACACTTTATACATCATTATGCTAATAGGGATGATGACAGCTTACTCATATAATGTACATTATACAGACAATAGAAGTGCCTATTAGTGTCTCTTTCTGTCCAGAAGATATAAACTCATACCCTTGATCCAATAAACTGAACCCAATTTAGACAGAAATCATAGACTACATGCATATCTCCCTCTGAGCAAGATATTCCCATGCATCCATCAGTTCCCARGACAAAAGAAAAAGTCTCAATAAAAGGAAATATGCCCATCTCTCCAAGATTTCATAACAACTGCAGATGCTGAGTCAATGAAACCTCAGGGATACAAAATGTTCAGTGGTAAACAAATCTGCAGCTAAATGTAAATGCCAGTCAAGTAATAACTGCTTATCATATTAGGTGAGGCCAGAGGAACAGGATGGACTTTTATAGGAAACTGGTTAGTYACAGGGAAGGAGACTCAAGAAGGAACAAATAGGACTACTTACCTACATTGGAAGGACTACCCTAAGAAAGTTTATGAGAACCATTTCCTTCAGTTTCCCATTCCATCCCTCTGATGAACACAACTGCCACAGTCTATGTTGTCAGTTGCAAGAGGTTTCAAACCCCCTTAGCAAATCCCTCTCCCAGATGTTTGTAAACTTTCATATGTTGGTCAGGTAAGTAAAACGCTGCCAGGCTGTGTGATTGCTGATTATTCTACTTCACCCTGATCAAACACAGCACTCAGCTGTGCTCCCTCAAACCATAGAGTGTAACCCCCAAGCAGCAACACTGGAACACCCAGACTGAAAACATCCTGATTTTGAGTACTTGTCTGCAAGACTCAAACTTGGGTTTCCAGGTTCAACCCAGGCCTTTGATTTAAAAAGATCTGTAGGGCACAAAGCTTCCCCTTTACAGTCACAAAGTGTTTTTGAACCACCAATATATAGTTCAGCTATATAAAACAAGCATTAGCATTCCCAACCCAGCAAGGGCTCTGCAGTGGCAAAGACAGATACTACAAATCATCCTTGCCCAGCCACAGGACTGAGTTCCAAGTCTCACAGTTCCTTTCTCACTCACAAAACAGCCACCAGGGTAACTATGAACTTGAAAAAGAAGGGTGGAATTTTTCCCATGCACGAGTCTGTATATTATGTTTCCAAAGCAGAAAAAAAACCAGTTCTGGTCCAATAAAACACAAATACTTTTCTCAATAAGTGCACCATTTTTTCTCA
>NW_026623248.1:4538397-4548444 GCF_030028575.1 Malurus melanocephalus | reverse complement strand
CAAAACCATTGTACCTTCAGGCACTTGAAGACAATGTCAAAATGCTCTTTATGGATATGCACTGCAGCTGATCTGATCATTTGCTCGAAGGCTTCTCCAACAGCTACCCATGGTAGTTCAATTTCTTCTTCAGTAATAGGCCCCAGCTTCAACAGAATTAACTTCAAAGCCTGCATAGGAAAAGAGCATATCATGTTCTTATACTCAGAAAATAAATCCAGCAATCCTAAAATTAATTAGGGCAATGTATTGCTAAAATATTCCAGTGATCTGAATTCTTTCTAGAATGACTACAAGGGGGAAAAAAGGGGCTATCACTTAAAATCTGAAATATCAGCAAGAAGTACAATTTTAGTATATAGGAATACTGCACAGGAATTATTTAAAACAACCTCCCTATCTCAAAAAATATTCTCAGAAGGTTTTCAGATCCTACCAAGTAATTAACAACATGCTTATCACCAAGGATCCACTAAAGTGAAAGAAAAAACACTGAATGGTTTCAGTAAGCACTGCCTAAGGCCCTGTTACACCAACAGCTGAGGCAGCAATCTTGTCCTTACCATCTCTGCACAAGAGTGGAACATGTTTCGAACACCCTTGCACATCTCAAAAAGCAGCTGTCCTACACCCTCCACCTTTTCAGGGTGCTCTCCCAGGTCATGCAGCATTAAATTGAAGAGTGCATTTTTATCAGAAACCTACAAAATGTAAGGAGAAAAAAAAATGTTATCTTCTATTCAGAGTTGCCAGATGGACAGAGGCAATTAAATGGCTCCACAGCACCATGTTATTCTCCTAGTCCTGCCTTCCCACAAAAGCTCAAACTCATTATTTCTGTGATGACATAAGGAAATTCAAAGAAGAAATCTATCAGCTATTCAGTCACTATGGCTCCCATAGCTCAAGATGTACACAGTTCTACTGAGGTCACTGCAGCTAAAATACGTGGGTTTGAGCCTTCTCATGATTTTAAACATGTGCATAAATGCACTCTTAAACTGGTTGCAACTGACAGAYAAAAGTCACTGCCCTGATGAGAAAGAGGTGTGTACCAGCTGAACACAGAATCCAGCCATCCAAAGCTAGAACTACACTTGAGAACACCGTAGGGACTTCTGGCCCAATATTTTATACACCAACATTTCTGAGGATTTGACTTAAAGTTCAGAAATTTCCAAAAACAACCAATCAAATTAATATGATTTATTGAGGTATCTCAGCTTAGGGCAGAAACGAGGATACTCAAACTTGCTAGCCAGTCTAAAGAATCCTGGCTTTTGTATATTTTGACTAAAGAAAAACCAGCAACTAGCATTCCCTTTTCTCACTGCATGAAAGGCTGCTGTCTGATCTTCGGTGATCTGCCTGGGAATGTTACATACCGTGATCTTCAGGATCAACATTGTCACAAGAATTTCAGTTCTACAAAGGCTTTAAAGTATTTGTGAAAAAGCCAGTGAGCAAATATGAATATACAAATTCAAGCCTCCCTTTTACAGAATCACCTTACTATTTCTAGACATTTTCAATAAACCAACGACAGACACTTTGTTTTACATCTCTAAAAACAGAGARTGYTAAGGCCTCTATTYGCCACTACTGACACGGAATGCATGRCATTCTCAGCAAAATACTCACTAAAAAAGACAGCTCAGGACATGCTGTGTGCCAGTTCAGGCCTTGTTAACCTTTCTTTGGAGAAAACCAGGTATTATACACTGAATCAAAAAACCATGACAAAATGAAGATAGCACCAAATATTCCACTTACYTTTCTCATTAGAAAGACAAAACTTTCAGCAGCAAAGTTTCTGATGTGGAGTTTGTGGTGAGCCAGCAGGGTGCTGTACATGCTACAAAGACATAAAATAGTCCACTGTCTTAAGGGCAATGCAAGAATCGCCATCAGCTGGTTAAAAAATTGTTTCCAGTTTACTTTAYCACTTTTTACAAACACTAAGAACCTGTTCTCCTAGAGGGCCAATACCTTCCTCATCTAGATTCCCTCCCACCCTCCCTGGATAAAGAACAAGAGTTTTGCAAAGAAGGTCAAATGACAGTGCCAGGCAAATTAAGTCACMATCAGAAATACCGCTAAAATCTGTGGATCCACACAGATTGAACTTCAGCATCAAGATTTTCAAGATATATGTTTAGCAGCAATAAGTGAAACCAAAGTTGATTGAATATGCCCRATTTGTATTTCAGTTGAGCCAACAGGCTCTCCAGTACACTTAAAAGTTTTGAAAGATTCCGTTTACAAGACTGAAAAATATTTWCAGTTTGCTGGTATCAGTAACAGTGGCAGGTGGTTCAACCCATGTAACCAGTTTTTTGCTCCAACTGTTCCTAACCAAAATTAGGAGAAAGAAACATGGAACCACTGTCYACATCAAAAGGAAGAGCCCTGCTACAACAGCAATTTTAGACTGAACAAACAGTCATRCTGGGTCAGGCCACAGGATCACTCAGTCTACAGCAGCTGCCAAAAGCAGATACCCGGGAAAGCTTTAAAAACATCGAAGCACATACAGCTCYAAACACCTGCAGCTCAAGAGCTCCTCAAGCCCAGAAGTGACTCCTTGGATTTGGTAACTCCCTGGAGCTTGGCCACTTTCTCTCTGAGAAAAGCTGGGAAAGCATGCTAACAGGCATACTGAAGCATTAAGCAATGTACTCACATGGCATTTACTATGGCATCTAGTAACTTCTGATCAAGACAGACATTAAATGTGRTTTTTACCTGTATATGTTGTGTATGTCCTTCACCATCAATCTCCACAAATACTTGTAGAGATAGGAAAGAGAGGTAAAAGCCCATTCCAGCAGCTCTGTGTCCTGTGTATCCAGTAATTTGGTGATGGCCAGGAAAAAGTCAGGGAAATGAGGATAGAAGTCAGCCTGAAGATCTCGAGCCAACTGCACCACTAGACTGTTTCAAAAAACATGCCAGTRTTAGTGCATTTCAAAAACAAACCAATAAAAAATCTAGTCAAACACTGCGTAATCCCACACAGTCTCTTTGGAAAGACAACATCAATTTTACTTCTCACTCTTTAAAAAATACCACTTATTAGGCAGCTGTGGATGGCAATAATATTTAGATTTTCRAAAAATCAAGCAGACAGCAGTAAACAAGACAACAAATGATTAWCAACAAACAAAGCACTTTAATATACTAACATACATTAAGCACTCCAGCTAATTTGTTTGCCCTGTCACAGCTACATTTTTTGAAGACATAGAACCATAAAGTTCTACCATGGAAATATGACCACTTTGGGCATCTCATTGCTGTATTTTCYTCAGGTACAATAAAGAAAAAGAACACTTACAATAGAACTTAGGCTTACTTTTAATGCCATCAAGGTTTCTGACTTCTTTTGGTGGCCATATACTTACTTTAACAGGGGYTGGTAAGCCAGACTGCCTTCGACTTGCAAATGTGTCTTCAAGCTCTGTACAACTGCATTCTGGTAATAAACCAGCTGGTTGAAGGACTGGCATTTGTTGGCCACTTCTTTGTAGAATTGCACTGTTCAAACAACAAAAAGAAGCCCTGAAAACTAGTCCAAGTCCCTGGTAAACATGTAGGGTGTTAAAGAATAATAATGCTCCAGACCCCAGTCCAAAAAAACAATCAATAATGTCCCATTGGGCTCAGGATGAAGAAAAAAACTTATTTTAACAGTTTAAGGGAGGAGGAAATAGAATATAAACGACATACCAAAATGTTGAGTGAGGTTCAGTTCCTTCCATTTCCGCAGTCCTTCGAAAAAGTAGGTTTCAACCTCCTGTCAAAACAAAGATGAAGAATAGCTACCAATCCTAATGAATGTGTCCTGAAAGGATGAGAGGTTTGAATGAAGACAACTCTCAAGTACCTTACACATTTAAAGAATATTCTAAGAAATCTCAATTACTTAATTTCAACAGGTACTATGGAGTTTCCCTGAAAATAAGTCTTTCTTTCAATATTCAAAACACATCAGAAAACATTTCCTGGTGACAGGACTTGTTTACATAACTGCTTTTTATATGTCTGTTGACTAGCCTTGATAATCTAAGTTGCTGAGCTGTAGTTTACCCAGCTCAATGCCTTGGGATTTCTTTTGGCATCCTCACACTATTGAGGGGGAAGTTCAGAACAATCCACTAGGCCAGGTGRCAATAACCTTCGAAGCACTATGATCAAATGATGATTTATATGACACATATAAATGATCCTTGTGATCCATAAGGAGAGGTGCTCATGCTTTATAGRTGTGCTGTCAGTATGTGGGTGTCAATTTCTTCTCCCAAGCAACAAGCAACAGAACAAGAGGAAACTGCCTGAAGTTGTGCTAGAGGCTTAGACTGGATTTTAAAGAAAATTTCTTCTCTAAAGGGTGGTCACGCATTGGAACAGGCTGCTCAGAGAAGTGGTTGAACCATCAACCCTTGGAATATTTAAAAGACAYGTAGATGTGACACTTAGCAATATAGCTTAATGATGAACTTAGCAGTGTTAGGTTAACAGTTGGACTCAATAATAGAGGTCTTTTCCAACTTAAGATCTGCATACTTATGATCCATCCTACTCAGCACCTGCAAGTCATTACTGCTCTGGTCCTTAGACTGCTGAGTGACACAGCAGCATCTTTCATGTTCAGAAACAGGTCCMTCAACCACATTGAAGATATCAGGGTGGTACTGTTAAAATGCCTTTCTGGCAATACTGCAAAGCATGTAAAAAAGTAAAAAGGAACAAAGCATGAAATGATACTCCAGGAAGGGCAGTTCTTGAAGGAGCTTCTTTCCAATTTCCTCCTAAAGGAATTTCTAAGGGGCTCTTTCTTGTAGTGTATCTACATGTGATGTGATTTCAGAAAATTATCACCATTGCTGCTCTCACCTCAGCATAGCTTCCAGTTCTGTCAATCCGATGAATAATATCGATATTGATATTGCTTAAGCGCTCCGAGAAGGTAAGAAACTGCAAAACAAAAACATGCTTCTTGGTCAGTTCTGAGCACAGTTCTTCTAAATTCCTCTAGACAGCACACAGACTGCAGAAACCCCACTTCTAAAGATGGGCTGCCAGATAATACCTCTCAATATCAGCCCTACAAGAACATTAAGGCAAAAYGCCTTAAAACGCCAAGGAGTAGCACTGACCCTCTACCCCCCTGACCTACAAACCCGAAGTTCGCAGCCCACACGCCTGCACAACACGGTGAAAGWGATGCAGAGAAATCTACCCAGATTTCAACAAACTGCCCCGCTCTCACCGTTCCTGAAACAATGCCTTATTGGGTATTACTGTATTATTGAATTGAAATTTGAATTATTGAATTTGAAAATTGAATATTGAAACTGACATGTTTCCTACACCAGGGCGGTGGGGCGCCTGCTGCCTGCCAGGGTACGGGGCAGAAGCCGCACTCGGGCCCCGCTGTCTCGGCCGGGACCCTCGCAGCGCTGAGGAGACCCCGGCAGGCCGCCCGCCCTCACGCCTCCTCCGCCAGTGCCGCTTCGGCAGCCGGGCACGGCCACCGAACTAACAGCGACAGCGCAAACCTAAGGTCCCTTCAGCCGGCCAGCAGCCGCGTCCGGACGGGCGCTCACCCGGTGCGTGTTGCCCGACTTGTGGGCCGAGGGCTTGCTCTTCATGGTGGCGGCGGCGGGGGTCCCACAGCGAGTCCTGCACGTGCGGTTCTACGCGCCGGGCGCCGCCATAGCGGACACGGGCTGCCGGGAGCAGGGCGGGACTGCCGGCGGAAGGGGCGGGCGGGGAGGGGAGGGGCGGCTGATGSTGAGCGGGGCCTTGTGCCCGGCTCMGGGGGTCGGTGTGTTCTAATGTCATCCTTGCAGCCAGCGCCGTTTCTCTGAGGGCTCTGGGCAGGGCAGCGCTGCTCCGCCGCTGCCTGTGCRCTCTGRTGTAGGGCAGAGGGTTGGGGCGCCTCGGTACTCGGGGAGAGCGCCAAGGAAAACCAACTGGTGCCATGGCGAAAGCATTATGTAGGGGAGCACAGCCCTCAGCACAGCGCTGGTGGCTCCTCCCGGAACGGACACTGCCCAGCTCCATGATCTTAGTACAGGCTTTTGTCCGGACCTCAAAAATCTGAAAAAAAAAAWATCGTGTAAATGCAGCCAAATCATCGCACGAGAGTAAGGATTACGTGTTACGGACTGGCCGTCGCTTGCTGCGATACCACGGCCTGCGGGAGCTTCTGCCTGYGGCTGCAGTGGCGGGAGGGGAAGGACGCGTGAGTGAGATGGGAGATGAACTAAAGGTTGCAAGAAGCTTTSGTGTGCGCACGTGTGGTGCAAACAGCTCAGAACCATGGGACAATTTGAGGCTGTGGCTTGCACGGCTTGAGAATTTGACCCTGCCTTAGGCTGCCTGTCCTACCTGCTGCTGGCAGCTCAAGGCCACTTTCAGAAACCAGGCTTGCAGCTTATTCAGACTGAAAGACACAAGGGTGGATTTGAGCACGGCTGAAGTTCACTGTTAGGAGCACGTAGAGACCCACAACTTTGAACAGACCCGACAGGTTAAACACAGCCAGGAGCATCCAGAAAGGCTGCCCACAGGCAGGCAATAAGCCATTAACGTGATAGTCATCTGGACAGGCAGGGGAACGTGCTTGCTTCAGCACCCGTGGAGTCAGAGCTACTGAAACTGCTGTGAGCTTTAAACCTTGCTTTTCTGCTGTTGGAATAGAAACGACTTCTGGTGTTTGTATTAAGTCGGAAGAGAGTGCCTAATTAGGTATTTGAGTATGAAAAGGTTGGCTTAAGTGATTTCAAGCCTAAATATCTCCATAGAAAGTATAGGTAAAACCATGTGTAGAAGTCTAGATCCACAAGAGCTTAGGCGCCAATATGCAACTGTTAAGACCACAAATAACTCTCCACAAGTGGTTAGTAAATTCATTTACTATGTCTCCTACTTATTGTGTACTTGTGGAAAACAATCTACCAGATCTTTTTTTTTTTTCCTTATGAACAACTTCTTGCAGAGCTGTAGGACTTGCTGGCATGCATGCACTACAAAATCATCCCTTGAATGAGCAAAAGCAAACACTCATGTAAAGGAATGGGGAGAAGAGCTCAGGTGTGCTCTGGGTCTTGCAGAAGTCATCACCAGCAAAAATAAAAGACATTAGATGAAGCTTTTAAAAGCCTACAAATTTATGTTTGTGCACTGGCAATTTCTCAGAAGATTGAGACAGGGTAGACCTGCAGCTGCTGATTTTCGTTTGAGTTTCTGGGTGCAAGAGCTCCTCAATGGACTGCATTTCAGCCAGCACTGAATACCGTACTGGGAGATACATCTGAGAGAGCCTCAGGGTTTCAATACCACTATGCCCATRACAGTCAGTCTGGCACCTCAGCTGGCAAAGGTTCAGTGACCCAGAAGGGCCCTTCCCCACTTCTGTATGAGCTGCAGCTGTGTTAACAGTATCTTACTACCTATACTCCCATGTGACTGCAATGCCTCAAGCCTCAGGCCTTATTCTTTTACTTTTCCACTAAGAAATGTGGTTCTCCCATCTCTGGGCAGGCCCCAGCTCCAAAACCCTGTGATTATCTGATGGTCTCTGTCAGCAATTCTCTTTCAGAAATCTACGCTAAAGGCATTAAAAATTAAAAGCAGATGGCYTTAGAGCAGATGGCCTTCTGAAGATCGATGGCTTATTGGTAGTAATACCTATAGAGGCACGTAGACAAAACTTTTGTAAGGCAGTGCATGCATGTCTATCAAAGTAGTCACCCATGCAGATCTGACTTCTTCAAACACCCAGTGTGGGCTACAGTCCCTGACTCTAATCCATCAGCACTTCTGAAACAGGTCTAAGATTCCTGTCTCCTCCATTCCTGGGCTTTTTAGTCCTGCAGTTCAAAATCTACTTGCTGGACTGAGCAAGAGCCAGCAYCACTTTATGTAGAAGCAAAGCAGGCTTGTCTTCTGGTAATGTGTAGTTTAGCCTAATTATAGTAATTGGGGTAAAATACCTCAATATTTAACCCAGGATAGTCTCACAGGGCAGAATTCATCTCCAATAACCTACATGTTTAAAATGCATGTGTCTGAGCGTTAACTTCAGGCTCCTTTTATATTCACTGAAGATCTAGACACATTCTTCTACTTGAAACATCTGAGTTAGAATAGAATTAATTGGACTTTAGAATTGGTAGTCTTGGAAAGAACTGACCCTGTGGATGCTCCCCGCCATGACATGGTTTAGTAACTACATAAATACACAGTATCCAAATTGTTCCTAAGTTGCCCTGCTTCTGTCAAATTGTTATATGTATTAATCACAAGCACAGCACATATTCCTGAAGGCCATATAACACTGAGTTTGTGATTAAAAGATGTTACCTGACACAAGACAGTAAGCAGCCAAGTCAGSCTATTTTTAACCACAGCATAATGTAGATTGCATAGGTGCAAAGGCGTAAAATCAAATTTTCATTTTCCCACCATATTCATAGAGGCATGGTGGAGATGTGCCAGGAAAGGAGTTTGCATAGGTGATTATATTATGAGATTTTCCCTTTCAAAATGAAATATAGCAGGCTAATAGATTAATTAGAGACAACTGTGAATTAGCCCAAATAACTTCCAAGCTTGGGTGTCCAAAGCTAGGTTGCTAAGTCAATATTAAAGACCCTAAATAGGGAACTGGAGCCTCAAAGTGGTGACAGCTATCTGAGTTGGTTGTAAACCCAGAAGCCTTTCTCTTTGCCTATCTTGAGTCACTCCACAGAACAACTTGGGGTGCATGAGCTGGGTGAACGTGGCTGTAAACCTGCTGCATCACAAAAGTTCTTCAAAATGCTCCTATAGGGGGAAGCTGGCATGAGTTGAAGGCAGGTTATACAGTGCATCATGCAGTTTGCTGTATTCTTTCAACTGAAGAAAGGAGATTTGTATTTTTTTTAATTTGCCTGCAAAGTAAGGAGAGCCCTTTGGAATCCTGTTYTGCTATCTGGTGGAACTGTTTGGCCACATTTTTTCTGATAGGCCTGAAGCACAGAGATTCTKCAAATAATGCAACTCTGGGTCAATGCTAGCTGAGTCATGGGGAGAATTTCACCTACTCTTGGGTTTGCTGATCAGAGAGAGTTTGGACAARGAACTGGAATATAGATCCCAGATTTTACATCTGAAATATCCTGAACTTAGGGACTTTGCTCACAGAAAAGGGCATTGACAACCTCATTCAAGTCCTTGAAACACCTAGACCAGTGACTTGTCTATTTCAAGTTAAGGTCCTGCTGCAGAGCTGGAATRGGTGGGCTGCACTAGCTCCAGCTCATGAAGTGAACTGAACAGTGGCATAGCACAGGGATCATCCACACCAASAAATCATCAACACGATCCCTGGCACAATTTTGGATCATACCAACGGGTACTATTTCAAGTTTTCTGCTCAGTAGGAACTCACACCAAAAGGCCTTTTGGGGTTTTGGTTTTCTCTTTGCTGTTTTGGTTTTTTGGGGGGGTGGAGAAGAAAGGTTTAAAATAAATTTGTGTTAGAAAGAAAAAGGGTCTGATTTCTGCACAGATCACATGTATACAGATGGCCCGAGGACAGGAAAGGTTTGCAGTGGCTTCTGCTGTTGTGCCTCATCCACTGTTGTGCCACAGTGGCAGCAGCAGAACTGGCTACAGCCTTGTTGAAAGCAACAGTAATAGAAGCAGTAGAAGCAGGATTCACTGAGGAATTATGAAGCACAGAAAGGAAATTTTTTTTAAAGGCAGGATGGAGTCTTGTCTCCCAAAAGTGATGTGGATGGTCTCCTGCATTTCATGCTCACCATTAAAATAAGGGGTATCTGGATTTGACAGAGACCATCTAGATTTCAGGCTGGCTGTCATGTGTCTGGGACTACAAACAGTCTGTTTACAGCATGACATTCAGGGGAAAATAAGGCTGGGCTCRCTGAAAGGAATGGTGTGCTCTTGGCATAGAATAGAAGGTAACGTACAAAGCAATTGATACTGTTCTTCATATCTCTGCATCCATCTCATTCATGCAAAAAAAAAAAA
>NW_026623248.1:4530036-4538245 GCF_030028575.1 Malurus melanocephalus | reverse complement strand
GCTGAGACTGTAAGGAAGAAGTCTAATTTTGGTGTGTACTGTTGGGTGAAATATTTGTGGGTAGTTTAAAAAAGTGGAAAAACTTAGACAACATCAAAAGACAAAGCAGCCCTTCTTGGYACTTCCACTGTGTCAGAAGCTGCTGGTACCAGCTGCTAAATTATATTCACAAGAAATTTCCAATATTGGTCTATATAAAGCAGGAAAAAACCCAACAAAACACCAAAAAAATCAAACCAAACCAACCAAACAAAAATTTTATTGATGCTCTAACTGTAGAGATGTTGATAACACTAAGAAAAAAATAGGGCTGTCCCTTCTTACCACACATTTAAGTAAGTTTTTGGAGCCTGCTGCTGCTTTTAATACTGATTTGTGGGTCTAAACTATGATGAGGTCAAATAGGAACCATTTAAACAAGTGATAAAACAAACATACTGAAATAATAGACCTCTGTATAAAAGATATCTAGRTGGGGACTGACCCTTCAGTAATAAAGGAAATGGAAATGAGCCTCAACCTCCAAGTAAGGGAGAAAACCCAAAAAGACTGGGAAAAAAAACCAAAACCAACCCATCTGCTGAAGTAGATGAAGTCCTGATTGCTTGGACTGGGCAAGCACTTAGCACAGGGGTACAGTTCACCTCTCTGGCTATAGCCACTGGCTACACGGAGGGCTATATTTCACCTGGTATTCACAGCCAGTGAAAGATGATCACTTTCAGGATGCCCACCAATGCCTCTTTTGAAGTAAGATGAAATGAGCCCCTTTAAAATGGTGATCAATTAATGGCACTGCACAGATACAGAACATCTGCTGTACCATGATATGGATTCCCATAAATCCAGCTGCCACCAAAATGCTTCTCCTCAACTGCCATTTACTGCTGTGCTTCCCTGTGCATCACGGCATTCACCAAATTGCTAACACTATCACATGGTATAACCTGACTGCAGAAGCTGTGAAGGCTTTATGATATTGGATACACAAAATTTTTTTTACATATTTAAAAATGCATGCTAAAGTTGCTATTTCTTTCCCATTGCCTCAATCTCAAATCCACATTTTCATCAAACCCCACTCAGTAGTCCATTTGAATATGTGCAAACTCTGGATAGCAATACAATAAAGCAACAGCCATTAATTTTAAGAGTCTTAGTGTGCCTGGATTAATAAAGTGCCCCCTGCCATGGGGCTAGGTCATGAATGGCCACATGACACATGTCCACTGTCTCCTACCCACCACAGATCACCCACCACTCCTCAGCATCCTGCAGCAGCTATAAGGCTGCAGTACAAGAGGCCAAAAAACTATGGTGAGTCTCAGCAGCATACTGGGAAAGACAAAGGATGCTGGTAGTGTTTCCACTCTCCAGAAAAAACAGGGATTTGCTGTTTGAAATGTCCATCAGAAATAGGTGATCAGTAACAAGTAGAAATAGCATCASATAGCATAGAAATAGCATCAGTAACAAGTCTCACATTATACAGGAAAACAGAAGAAAGAAATCAAACCGAAGTCAACAGATGAAGATAGTTGGACCTGAGGGAAAAACCTCCTTTCTTATCTACTTTTGGTGATGGATGTTGCTTTGAGGATGTCTGACAAACAAACCAATTAAACACATAGAGCTGGTGTAAATATGTGTAACTGCYGTCAAACATTTCCAAGCAATGTATGCGTCTGTGTGATCTCAGCATGGGCAGCCTTGACACGGAGTAGAGAGGAACTGGAGAGGATCAAAAAGGGGTTTAAAAGACAGGCAAGGCAGTCAGTTCCTAGAGACACTAAAAAATTGGAGGAATGAAGTGAATCAGAAACAGCAATGTTGGGGAGAAATGCCTCTTGGGACTGTGGGTCCAAAAAAATAAAARGGAGATTCTTGGAGAAATGTGAGAGGGAGGAGAAAGAGATAGTTTCTTAGTATGAGGAGATGTGGGCGGGGATGAAAGGACTGAGGGAGCACAGGGGATTTAGCAGTAGCAATTACAAAGAAGGATTGGAGGCAGGTAACAAGGGAGATGTCAGAACTGGTGATAGACACTCCAGAATATGAATGGAAAAGTAAATTAAAATAATCAAAAGGTAGTTAGGTCACCGGGGCAGTGGCAGGCAACATTTTTTCAGAGTATTTAGAAGTGCCAGAGCTAGCAGGCTCATTTCCAGAGGCTTCCTCTGTAGAAAATGTGAAAAGACAGGCTCCTCCGGGGAGCATATCAAAGCAACAGTTTCCTTCTGAAGAGCCTGTCTCTCTCCTTCAGTAGGGAGCCAAGCTGCATAACTGAAGTACCTACACTGTACACCTAAAGCAAACACATATCAAAATAACACCAACTAGAACATGTGAACTGAGGCAGTTTGGTTAGCAGGTGGTGGGGGAAAAAGGGAAAACAACAGAAACAAAACAAGGAAATTCAGGAAAATTCACACAGAAAAAAAAAATCAATTTTTTGTTGATCATTCTGGTGAACATTTGACAGCTCTTTCTCATACATTAACTGCAAGTAAGCAAACTAGTTGAATTGTAATTCTGTTGATGCAGAATTGAACACCTTAAATAAACAAAAGATCCCAAAGCCATGGGAATAAAGTTCAAACATGTAACTTATTTATCCATTTGAGTTAAAGAAGTAAAATCTGTGCCACAATTTTATTCCCATACTAATTGTTCTCTTGAKCAAATAATTATGTATGCTGCATCTCACTGCATGGACAGCCCATAAATAAGTTTTGAAATCTGTTCTTTCAAATGAAAGAGGAGAATTCTCCAGCTAATGCATTATAGGCTACTAACCATTCAGATTTAAATGCTCAGTAGTTAAGGCTAACTTAAGTACTTCATTCAATCCTGGAGCACTAACTATTGATTTTAGAAGGTGCGTYGGTATTAGTGGGTTACACAATCTGAAATTTCCTTGTCAAGACCATTAAGTACTCACATTAAAATGATTYTTCTTGCAAACTGCATTCATTCGAATTTCAGTGGAATGCAAAAATAGAAAAAACAAACAACTAAGAAAGTGTCATTCAAAATGTCAACATAAACCATGACTTTTATGAYTCCTTGGCTCTTTTCTCCTTGTTGATCTCTTTCTTTGCAAATCACTCTTTCTGTCCTTGTGTCCAAGACATGCTAAGCATGAGAGGACAAGAACTTCAAGCAAACAAGTTGTTACCCTGAAAGACTTCCCATGATTAGGGTCTGAAGCAAAAACTCTTCACAAATCTTCACCTCTTCAGTGTAGTATTTGGATACAATGAGGATTGGAGATGCTACAGACGTAGAATTAGGGAACCATGCTTCTTGAAATATTTAACTTCTTTCRTTTATGGTAGTGTTTTAAGATATTGAACATTTGCAAATGTCATTGCATCCTTGTTATTGCCCACAAACAGAACACAGTCTGTGCAAGAGACACTTCTATAAAACTACTCCTGTAAAAGAGTTTCTAAAAGGATGCTTGGAAATGTACCCTAGTGATATTTGAAATAGAGAGGTAACCATTATGGGACATGCCTGTAAAAGAAAATCCCAGTGCTCAAAATAGAGGTGCCAGGTGACTATTTCTAGGAACTCAYCCAAATTTCTCAAGGAATATTGGTGATGATATTACTCTTCTGCATGTCCTTGCAGGGTAATTCTGTCATGTCCAAACACTATTAACAGAAAAAGGACTGCCAAAAAAAGAGTAAAAAAAGGTAAGATAATTGCTAAACAAGACTGTGGGAGATTTCTCTAAGATAGCTGTCTTGGTTTCATCTGGATATTTAATTTTCTTCTTAGTAGCTGAAACAGTGTTGCATTTTGAATGTAGTATGAGACAGAGGTTGATAACACACTGTTGTTTTTATTGTTGCTAAGTTGTGCTTACCCTAAGTCAAGACTTTTCAGTTTCCCACGCTCTGCCAGTGAGCAGGCAGGGAGCACAGCCAGGACAGCAGATCCGAACTACCCAAAAGTAAATTCCATACCACAGAACACCGTTCCCACTATATAAACTGAGAGGAGTTGGCCAGGAGAATGATTGCTCCTCAGGTATGGGCTGGGCATCTGTCAGCGGGGGRTAAGCAACTGTATTGTGCTTTGCTTGTTTCTTTTGGGTTGCCCCCACCCCCCACTACCTCCTGTAATTGTTATAAACAGAATTATTAGATTTTATTTCACTTATTAAACTGCTCTTATCTCAACCCATGAGTTTTACTTTTTCTTTTTTTTCCATTTCTCCTCCCCACTGCAAGCTGGGGGGCAGGCAGTGACAGAGCAGTACTTAGCTGCTGGCTGGGATTAAACCACAACACRAGCATTAAAGCAGGAGAAGCAAARTCAATGGTGATGGTAGTCMGGTAACTAGCTATACTATGCCCAGCAATTTCAAACATCAGTGTGTGGACAAACACAGCAAGTAGAAGAGATTAGGGTGTATCCAAACACTAACTGATGTTGAGAAATATGAAACATCATCAGCAATGAGCTTCTTTACACCAAAATGCAATAGGCTTCTCAAGGTGGCAAGTGATGCTGTATAGCAAGCAGTTGCTGCAATCAAAATCTTTCAAAAGTAAAATAAGTGCATTTTTATTTGAAGTATTGCATTGTGAGAACAATCAGAMAAATTAGAGCCAATGATTTATTTTAATATGTTATTCCCAACAAYAACTGTGATGTAAAGGAAATTTAACAGGTAGCTCCATGAACAGAGGAGTAAACGGAACCTGGATCCCCATACCTCTGTGTCTTTGTGTTGATTGGCTTGTGAACTTAAGAAGATGAGAAGCTTTGCCTGCAGTTGTGTGTTTTTAAGGTCTTTCTCTTAGATGGTTTCACCATTATCTAATAAAAATTTAGCTCCTACAGCAGTTTTCCTTTCGACAGGGACATTTATGGRATCCTACTTCTTTTCCCATCTACTTTAATGCAACTGGTAGCTCCTTAATCTTCTTGAGCCCTCAATCTCTCTAGATCTGATGATGGTGTTCTGTGGTCATTGGACAAAGTGCAAACACCTTCCACATGCACACATGCATATATACATCCCACATCCYTGATTTCCTAACAAATAATCCATTCTTGCAAATTTTGATTTGAAAYTATTTTGTTTGTTTTTACCAACAGCCAGCCATTTTCTGGCCATGTTTCCAAACTGATCCCTATGTAAGCAGCAGAGAATAGTCCTGGCACCACACAGGAGTAAAASTGAGCGTGAGCTGTTCTTCATCTGCAAACTCAGCTCACCTGTTGTAGGTGCAGCTGAACCCCAMACAGCCTGAAACTGCACACTCAAGCAAGGAATTACTGGGAGTTGGAGAGCTCCCAGGCTGCCAAAGCTAATTGTAAAAGGTCTTGCATCACTGCTGAACAATGGTCACCAGGCCTCTGGTGCTCTCTACCTCATTTATAGTTGTTTTTTGCCCATGCTCACATTTGTCTAGAAGCAGGAGAATTCCTCAAAGTCTATTTTCACAGCTTAGTTCAGAGAGGTGGGCAGCATCTCTTCAAATGCAGGGCTCAATATATTTGCTTTGTCTATAGAAGTATATCCATCCCACTGATCTCCCAGTGTAGTGGCCCATCCACATGAAAAAAAAAAGCAGGAATGGAATGTCCTTTCCAAGCAATACAGAGCTCCAGCAACACTTCACTGAGGTGTTCCATAGTGGAAATGAGCCCAATACAATCACAAGGAAGGAAACATTTGTATACCCCATAGGGCAGTCTGAGGTTTCTTTAGTCAAATTCATAACCTTTTTAATCTGAGAGTGCTAGATAGATGTAAATCTTACCCTTCTTGCTACTAAGCACTGAATCCCATTGATGTTAGTAGATCTTACAAATACAAAGCCACAGCGGCAGTAAGATGAGAAACCAAATAARGCCCAGTGGAGATGGGGCAAGGTGCTACAAAGAGAAAATGAAATATACTTTCTGAGTTTGGAAGACATTTAAATATCTATTGTAGCAATGAAAAAAGCAGATACCTGCAGTTCTGTCTCTGTGACATAGCAGAAACCCACACAGCTAATTTGATTGCATGTGTGAAAAGTTCAGAAAAATATTTAGTCCTGTTTTCCAGATCCTCTTGCTGTGATTTAGAACATGGGCATCATACAAATTTGCTGCTGTTTCCAAAAACAGAAACACCCACATGGGAGGATCCAGCCTTTCATGCTGTATTGGTCACAATGACATTTGAAAGACAATTTGCTTAACACTACTGGTAAAAGAATGAAAGAACCACCTGAAACCAGTGGGATGTGCATTTCCTCATAGCTGCTTGTGTTTCATTTAAGAAACATGATTTGTTTTCCAATACATGCTATCACTTGCTGTGTTTACATTACGTCAAAAAWTATAAAGAAGCAGAATCAAATTTGTATTAATCCTGAGTAATTAATACTTTAAATGCCTGTTGTTGTTTGAACGGTTTGAGCAACATAATTCTTGAAGGAGTGCAAACAAGGGACACTGAGCATGAAGCTCTGAKCAGCACAAGTGTGGGTCTGGGCCAGAGCCTGTTTATGTCCGTCCTGAGAAAAAAGGGGTCATGCTTTTTTGACACCGATTACTTTTTTCAGACAACACCACTTCATTGCACTGAGTAGAAAGATGCTGATTTTGATTGAAGCTKTGCTTGGAAGGTTTATCATCTTTCATGTTGTCAGAAGCTGATTTAGGGCAACCACTTCAACTGATCAATAAATCAATAGCCTAATTGGTAAGTGTAGAGCATAAGTTTCTTTCTTGCTCTTCCTCAACAGGACATCTGGAAACTCTTTCTTACTCATTATATAAGTAATTAGAGAGTAATTGGGCCAGAGAGACTGATGCCCTAAAATGCTGTAGTGAGATTAGGAAATGCCACTTGTATACCATGGCCACCTTCTGTCTCTTCTGGGACATTCATACTCCCAGATACGCATCTAGAGTCCAGACCAACACAAACATGATTTCGCAGCTCAACTTAATAATCCTGCTGGACCAGACTTCCACCTACTGAATACCATGTCACAAAATGGYCAGATACAGGCAGGTCAGAGCACCTCGAGTGGAACTCAGAGCACTTGCAGTAAAGACTACTTCCATCTTGTCCAGCTGTGGATAAGAGCCAGARGAGGCTGGGCAGGAATGAAACTTAATTTAGCTTCCATAAAGAAATAGGATAATTTCTAATCCTCAAACTGGTTCTGACTTTTACTAAGTAATCACCTCCAGCATAGCACTTTGCCAATGTACAGTTTGAGACAGAAAGCTACTGTGCACAATTTCTGAGCTCTGCTGCAAGGTGTGCTGTGTGTAGCTGTGCTGCTGTCAAGCACATCTTGGTCAGCTTTGGCATCCTTTCATCTTCAGTCCRCATCTGGAATTGCTAATACATGGCAAAGTAGTCAAATGTGATATTTGCTGTGTTTTTCCGGTGTGTACTGTGACGTATAGAAACAGTCCCATCTCTACCATGGCTTTCAACTCCCATAGGTGCTTTTGATGTATTTCTCTGTGGGTAAAGTGTGTGAAGCTCCATTTGTGGTACTCCTATGCTCTTTGACTCTTGAACCTGTGATTAGCTGAAGACTGTTAGTAAAACTTCTGTGAGCACAGTGCAGGTAGTGGGGCTTCCCTGTTACACAACTGTAGCGTTCAGCAACTAGCCTTGGTAAATCTGATTCAGTGACTTACCTTCCAGATTGCACAACCTTCAGAAATATATATATTAAACTGTATTTTCACCTTCTTCCTTTGGGKAGAGGGTGGCATATGCTAATAAGCAAGGGTAGGTTCCCCAAACTGGGAAATTCTCGGGTGAAATGTCTTCCCTCCAAAAGCTCTGGACCGCGACCCAAGTTTGTGGCGTAACCGCGTTCAGGCGGGGCTGTGCCGTGGCKCCATCCCGCAGCCCGGAGGCGCGGGGCGGGCTGCCCCGGCCCGGGATCGCCGCCCCTTCTCGCTCCGCGGGGGCGCTCAGYGCCGCGGGGAGGAGCGGGTACCGGGACCGTATAAGGAACGCCCGCCGTCCCGTCCCCGGCGCTCGCACGGCGGCTCCCGGCGCAGTCCGCTCCCGCTCCCCGGAGACACACGGCGGGGACCTGCGCGGGGCGCTCCGCTCCGCACTGTCCCATCCGCGGACACCGCACCGCTCCGCACCTGTCCCACCCGCGGACACCGCACCGCTCCGCACCTGTCCCACCCGCGGACACCGCACCGCTCCGCACCT
>NW_026623248.1:4434932-4529781 GCF_030028575.1 Malurus melanocephalus | reverse complement strand
GACACCGCACCGCAGCGCACCTGTCCCGCCGGTGGACGCTGCACCGCCCTGCAGTGCTCCGCATCTGTCCCACCCGCGGACACGGCACCGCACGTCTTTGCTTCTGTCCCGCTGGTGTCACTGCACCGCACCTGCCCCAGCTCCAGCCGGGCGCACCTCGCCGGGGRCCCGTCCCCATCTGCTTCCTCCTGCTCAGGCCATCCCGTGCCAGCCCTGCGAGGGCAGSAGCCCCTCTGATTTTGGGGAAGATCCTTGGTTCCAAGGGCGAGTTCCTTCCRGTAAAATGGGGCGCTTCACCGTCTGGGACTATGTGGTCTTTGCGGCCATGCTGCTCATCTCAGCCATCATTGGCCTCTACTACGCCTTCGTGGGAGGGGGACAGAAGACATCGAAGGACTTCCTCATGGCTGGCCGCAGCATGAGTGCCCTCCCGGTTGCACTCTCCCTCACTGCCAGCTTCATGTCAGCCGTCACCGTGCTGGGYACTCCTGCTGAGATCTATCGCTATGGTGCCATCTTCTGCGTCTTTGCCATCACCTACGGCCTGGTGGTGCTGTGCAGTGCTGAGATCTTCTTGCCTGTCTTCTACAAACTGGGCATTACYAGCACCTATGAGGTAAGGTGGAGTGGAAGGAATCTCTCCCCAGCTTTTAGGAAGCTGGGAGGCTTCTCATGCCTACTTTCTACATGTCTGCCTACCATCTTCTCTTCCCCCAAATTCCCTGCACTCTGGGCTATTCCTGTATCACCCCACTCCTGAGAGCAGGCTGCAACCCTCTCTGTCCCCAAGYCTGCCCACACTGTCTCTGCAGACAGGTAATGTTCAACCTTGCTGCCTTAGCTCAGGAGCTGTGTGTCATACCAGATTTGTTTCCTCACACCAGCTACTCAATTCAGTAGGTGGATTAATCCTAGTGCAGCTTGGATGGTGACATGTCATTAATCAACTGTAATTAATACACCAAAACCAGTGCACAAAATCATCTGCTATAGAAACCAAAGTTCCCTTACCACCTCATGCTCCCTTCAAACTGGTTTCTAAGCTTAGGTGCACCCACAAAAGTCTCCCTTTGGCAGAGTATATATTTGTGCTGTTCCTAGAGATTTTGAAGAAACCCCTGGTCTCCTGAGAGGGTTTACACTACTGGACGTCTTCTCCTTCTGGATTATACAAGGAGGTCGGCAACTGCCCTGTGTCTGTGATAGTTTTCTTCCTTTCTTACTTCCACTARAATAAGGCTGAGCTGGTCTTCAGCCCAGTGTGTAACTTGAAGCTACAGCCATCCACACAGAGGCATCTGGGCTAGTGGGACAATCACAGGTTGAGTCTCACAGTTTTGGGGGGGGGGGGAAGCATCTGTTGAGTGCTTTCTTCTGATTCAGAATGTCCATGCAACCAGTTTTATCTTTCTGCATGGAAAAAGCTCCTAGCTGCAGATTTGGAAACAGCCTGTCCTTTTCACAGAGAACTTTGGAAAAGGAGCATCGGTGCAGGTGAAAGTCCTTAACTGACTGGTTTGATCTTTAGCATTTTGTTACACTGAACAGAGGTGTTGCAGCCCTGAAGGCTGAAAACAAGATTTCTGTCGGTAAATTTAGATAAGAATTCACCAACATAAATCTCTAGTGTCTTCCAGTGTATTTTAAACTACTCGTCTTTGGACTGTCATGATGATACTTAAATAGGCCCTTTAAAATAAAGGCTTATGATCATGACTGGAAACTCACTGATTATCTTGATGTTGAATCAGAGTACTGCCGCTATAAAAGATAAATCTTCTATTTGTGGACAGAGTTCAGATTTTTAACAACCTTCTGTGTCTGTCCAGGGGTTCAAGACTACTTCCTTGTGTGGCCATACTCACAGATCACATTTTAAATGCTCAGTTCGCAAGTGAGCACTTTGAGGTGCGTCAGTGTTTGCCTGTGATGATTGAACAGATTCATCAGGCAAATGAGATCTCTTTTGTACAACCACACATCAAGAGGGCTTTTAGGACAGATTGTGGAAAGAAATCTGCCCTACAGCATAACAAACTCATTTAGAATTTGTGCTGTCCCAGCCCAGATAGAAAAGTGAGGGGTTTTGCTTCACAAAAGGCTAAATTTTGACTTAGCAGTAGAATATGGCAGTGCAGAAGGTGGGGTTAACATGGGAAGAAGCTGCTGACCACTGAAAATCTTCTGCCCTCTCTCTTAGCAGTTCAGATGGACATGTATAATGCCAGAATTTCCAAATTGACTAAGGCATAGGAATAGTCACAAAGTTTTCTTTTTCTCTCTGACTTCACAACACAAGTGGGTTGTATTTTTTGCTGGTACATCATTGTCAACTTACAGTTTTCCCTGCACCAAGTCAAGAGTTGGACTTCRTGATTCTTTTGTATCGTTACCCCTTTTAACTTAGCATATTTAATGATTCTGTGATAGCATGTCCTAGTCTTTTCTGTAGACTCCCTAGCACAGTGACCATTTTATGTCTACTTCATTTGCTTGTGTGTTACTACTCAGTGGTGAGGTCTGTAAAGAAATATTAAATCAAGTTGAAAGAGATATCAAACAAGGAAGCTCTAGGTGCTTTTGCCATTTATAAAAATGTAAAAACAACATTCTGCTCTTTCTGTACCGCTCATCACTTCATTCTAGTGCTAGATATAGTGTCAAATTTCAATATCAGCGTTTGTTTTTTCTTCTTTTTTGCAGTATTTAGAACTTCGATTTAATAAATATCTTCGCCTCTGTGGAACGGTCCTTTTCATAATACAAACGGCAAGTAAACTTCAAAGCTCTTCTGTGCTCCTCGGGGCCATCAGAATTATTTGGTTTAATGTAACTGGCTGTTTCCTCTGAGCAGTTGGTGAGGTTACCACAGTGTCTGGGTGGCTTGGGAGCAGGAGAAAGAAAACTCTTTCTGCTCCAAAGCAATTGGATGCTGGGCTACCTGCCTCTTGGGTCTCTGTGAGCACTGTTGAATACCCAGAGCAGTCATTTGACATCAGCACCATGCCAAGAGACKAGCAGCCCTTCACTGCAGGATAGCAGTGTGAGGAGCAGTCATTCRCCTGCCTGCTGGAGAAACCTTCAATGAGTTCAAAATGTAAACATGCCCCAATTATCTACAGTGGCAGTTTTCATCCTCTGGTGTGTGGATTCACAGAGTCTGACTAATTCTCAAGGGTCAGTGAAAGGTGACAAAACAGGCTGTCAGGAGCTGTCATTTACTGCACAAGGGTTTGCACCACCACCACTGGAAAAATCCTAGGTGTCTGTGAACTGAGAAGTAGAAAATTACTGCCCTGGGGGATGTTAAACTTAATCAGTCCCTGAAATTATTGTTGGTACAGTTTTCTGTATCTGCCTCTTTCAAAGAATCAGTATGAGACCACAACTTTTAAATGTCAGTGAGCATTCTGGTGTCAAATGGACCAGAAAAAGAAAATGTTCTTTTCACAGTTTTGAAGTGGACTTTCGCGGTAATTCAAAGTAAGAATGACTATGCAATCAGAAAGCTTTTTAAATTACTTGGGTTTTGTCCATTTTTGCATTTTTTTAGGCACACCAGAAGTTACAGGGCAGTCACATTTGCACCAATAAGATGGTTCCAAATGCAGTGCTTGTTACTTATTTGAGCAGTGCTGCTTAGCTGGCTTTTATAGGTACACAAGCTTATGGGAAAAGTAGAGTGTTAGCATGTGTGAAACCTGACACTRTTTCACCAGCAAATGTGAAGACATCACAGTTGCGTAAGTTGGGAAAGCTAAGTGTAATCTTTGCTTGCAAGGATCAGAAAAATAATTATATGCAACTTAAACATGTGCACAAGGAAATGAATCAAAGATTTATAAGTGTCTTTCTCTGCCAAGCACTAACAATTTAACCTGGATAAATAAAATAATAGTGAGGAAAGGAAACCTCCCAAGATTTTAATGGTGCAATTGTAACTTTTCAGTGAATATTTGCATATACTTAGAAGAAGGTAAAGGGGATGTAATAATACAAGTGAAAAAGCCTACTGAAGAAGAGGAAAGATTGTATTGGTCCTATTGAAATTTACACCAAAATGTGATTATAATTGCGACAATTTTTAATTCCTGATGGTTCAAAGCTTCTCTTCTCTGAACTTATTTGCTGTATATGAGAAAGCCACAAGTTCTCACGCTGAATGCTTTGAATTATCAGGCTTGAAGAGATACAACTTTGACTGATGGACTCTTAGCAGGCAAAAGAATTGGCTTTATGATTGCATCCAAAGCACTGCAGTCAACAGCTAAATATTCTAATGGGAGCCAGTGATGAGTGCTGTATGTACTGGAACCAGTGCTATTTAATGCCTTCATTAATGACATAGATAGTGAGAATGAGTTTGCCCTCAGCAAGTTTGTGGATGACTCCATGCTTACTGGTGCAGCTGATTCGCTAAAGGGAAGGGACACCAGCTAGAAGGGCCTTGACAGGCTTGAGGAGTGGCCCCATAAAGCTCAACAAACCCAAGTGCAAGGTCCTGCTCATGGATTGGGGCAATCACAAATATCAGTACAGACTGAGGCATGAATTGATTGAGAGCTGCTTTGCAGAGAAGGACTTGGAGATACTGGTGGATGAAAAATTTGGCACAAGCCAGAAAAGTCTGGTCACAGCCCAGAAAGCCAGTTCTATCCTTCACCAATGGAAGTGTGGATAGCAGCTCAAGAGAGGTAATTCCCTCCCTCTACACCACTCTTGTGAGACCCCATCTGAAGTACTGCATCTTGCTGTGTGGTGCCCAGCACAAGTAAGACATGGACCTCTTGGAGAGGATCCAGATGACGACCACAGAAATGGTCTGGGGGCTGGAACACCTGTCCTGTGAGGGGAGGCTGAGAAACTTGGGATTAATCATTCAATGTAGGGAAGAGGAGGCTGTGGGGATACATTATTGCAGCCTTTCAAAGATGGCTTATGAGAATGGTGGAGAGACTTTTTACTAAGGCCTGTAGTGACAGGACAAGGGATAATAGTTTTCAACTGAAAAAGGGTAGATTTAGAGTGAATATAAAGAAGAATTTATTTGCAACAAGGACAGTGGGATACTGGACCAGGTAGCCAGGAAAAGAAGTGCAATGTTTCATCCCTGAAAGTGTTCAAAGTCAGGCTGGATGGGGCTCTGTGTAATTTGATTTAGTGGAAGGTGTGTGCCTGTTCATGGCAGGGGGGTTGGACTAGATGATCTTTAAAGGACCATTCCCACACAAGCCATTGTATGATTGTGTATTTCAGCAGCACATGCTGATGGTCACTATATAGACAGTGAGTCAAACATTGACTCTGTGGCAATGGCAGGTGTCAGGAGCTTGCTTGGAAGTGGTGCAGGTAGTTCTGAGGAGATATTCTCCAGGAACTGGTCAGGACTTGCAGCTTTCTTGCCATAAAAGCTTTATATGAAAATCTAGAGAGGACTCRTGGTGTGGAGAGAAACAGCCTTGCACACACACTGGCAGGGAGTAGCACACAAATAGGAATAACTATTTCCCCAGTGGTCCCACGACCCCTTCTGTCACGTGCTTGTAGCAGGTGTGCAGCAGGGGGTTTGGGCAGTTTGGTTAGGCTGGCTGAAGCAGCTTCTCCATACTAATTTCCTTATGCAGCTAGAGAGCTACTCACTGCAGCTACCTCTTGGCTCTGTCCCCAGTGTAGCCACTGGCCAGGTGGTAGAGCTCCACCTTGGGGAYTGGATTTGATCTGCTCAAAAGCCATGGAAAGTAATTCAGTGGTTAGCAATCCTGCTTTGGTTTGCCACCTGTGCCTAGGGTGGACACTTGCAGGAAGGGCAGAAGCCGGTTGAATCCTGGATGACATCTGACTCTTCTGTTTTTCCATGCCCAAGTCCCATCCCTGTAAATCAGAAAGTCAGAATTTTGAGTCCAGCCATGGAAAGCTGATGCACACCAGCTCACAACCTGTTGGTGATCTAGATGCTTTGAGTCAAGACCACTGATCTTCACAGAAGTCATAGGCACATTGCAAGCTCTATTCTGACCCATTTCACAGCTGAACTTACGACACGTATGACAGTGACAATAAAGCAAACAGGATTAAAAACCATATACAAAGTAATATATTGATCAGTGTGTGAATCCCATTGTGCCCACAAAAGTAGATGGAGTAGCTCCTTGATTTGTCTGCATYTTTACTGTGGTTGAAAATGTAATCACGCATGGCTTCATTTTACAGGATGAAGGTTATATAATTCCTTATCGTACTATACATAATGATTAATTATTGTCATATTTTGTGTTCTAACTTAYATGAATTATAGTTGTATACTGAGAGGCATATTGATCTCAAGACTGAGAAAATTATAACAATAGATTCCTTGACAAACCATGTGTAAATCTCATTAACTTCCTTTCGGTCTTGTCTCCTTTGCAGTTTTAAAGGAATAAAATAAGTTAATTATAAAAGCTAGGAGAAGATGAAKATGGACTTTGTATTTAAGAGTCCCTGGTATTTGTTTTAAGAGCAATAAGCTGTAAGACTGCAGAACTTACAAGTCTCAGACACTCATCTTGTAATTGGAATTATTTGTCGACAGTTACGAATTTAGGAAATACAGACTACATAARTGCTTGAAAAGAAATAATCTCAAAAGCTATCACCTTTCCAGGAATTTACATTTATTTTTTTTTTCTTCCCATCTAGACTTTATATACTGGTATTGTCATTTATGCTCCAGCATTAGCACTAAATCAAGGTAAGATGAGCATATTGCAACTGTTCTACTGKTGCAATTTCTTCTGCACATAGTATGGTATAGTGGTTTTTTGTTAGTATTGCACACCTAAAAATATAGCTCAAGGCTTAACTGTGAAGTCTTTTAATGGGAATTCTGTAAACCCAGTCCCTTAGTCCCTAGCTGTAAGGAATTATGGAAGAAATTTATGGGAAAACTGGCTCTCATTTACCTCTGATGCAATACCTGTAGAAAACAGGCTTGTTCAGAAAAATTAAGATGACTTAAGTAAATTTTGAAGGTAATGCAGGCACTAAAGTCAAATTTAATTCCCCTGGTTAAGTGGTATTCTTCAAGATGAGAGCAAGGCAAAAATTCTGTAAATATGATTTTGGGCTCCCTGGAACTGTTCAATATGGTCTGTCCTTCTTCCAGGAAAATCAAATCAACAGCAAAGAGATTGTTAACTTAAGGTGTTTATTGTGATATGTACAAAGTTAAATATTTCCATTTCCTACTTCACAATGACTCTTTGCTTTGAAAATGAGCCACATTCATTTTTAAAAGGGCAAAAGCTTTTATATGGAGCCAAATTAAACTTTTAATCTGCCACCATTAATTTGTCCATTTGGCAAGAAAAGGGAATTACAAAATGCAAATAAAAAATTAATCATTTTGGCTAGAACTCAGTCACAGTTTTTCTGCTCATTGAATGGCTTTTTTTGCCTTGTTCATTGAACAAAAAGGAAGAAAAAACCCAACACTCTCTGCACTTGTTTCCTCCAGTGTGTAAGTCCCACAGGTTTTGTCTTTGATATTTGTATTTGCCTTGCAAATACATGCTAAACCAAACTATGATTTAGCAGGCTCCTAATTAGAATAACTTACATTTTTCAATATTTTTTTCAGTGTTTCTGATTAGCCTGAGCTATATATCAGGGAGTCCCCGCATGTGGCAGTTGAGCATCTCACTGCCGAGCTGGGGCAGTGATAGCTGTCAACCACAGCACAGTGCTGTATGGCATAAACACAGAATCCTTAAGAGAAGGAAGAGTAAAAGAAAGGTTGTTACTCTGACACATTTCTTCCAGACAGCACTTGAACAACCTTTTCTTTGTGGAAAACCCCCACACTGTTTACTTGCTTAAATCCCTTCCTAAGGGCTCTGGAGCAACTACACATGTACTTCAAGGAAGGAGATGTATTTTAAAACCTTCCTGAGCTGAGAAATATTTGATGTGCAGCATTCACATTAAAGACAAATAGCTTCCTAGATCCTGAAAAAACTCTCAAGTTTTTAGCAGTTTCCAAATCTATAACGACTGTTTCATTTTTAGAACTGGTTAGGGTGAATCCCCTGGTTTAGACACACTAATATTTTCATTTTAACCTCCTACTTTTGTATTTAATTTACTGATCTTCAGTGTTTTTGTCCTCAGTGCCTCATTCACAATGGTGCCATTTCTCTCTTTCAGTCACTGGCTTTGACTTGTGGGGTGCAGTGGTCGCGACTGGCGTGGTATGCACGTTCTACTGCACACTGGTACGTGGGCTCTTCAGCTGAGAAAAGTCTGTTCCTTTCACCAGCCACATCAAACATGGAATTTATTAAAAATTAGCCTAATAATCAGGTTACCACATGGAATTACATTTTACAGATGTACAGGAATTACATTTTACAGATGTACAGATTTTACAGGACCGTATTCATCCAGGGACCTCTCTGGATGCATAGGCAGCCACTATGTGACTCAAAGCTTTTCTGTTATGATACATTCAAACTTCAGTTGTTGCTGAAAGAATAGCAAAAAAGGTAGATTTCTCTTTCTAACCCCCCCCCCCCCCCCGCCGTGGTTTTTCTTGTGATCTAATAGGGCTTTGTTGTGCAATTTTTCAAGCCCCTTCTTCATGCACCTATAACAGTCCTTTCTGTTATTGAATAGAGCTGCTGAAAATAGCACCTGTCACGTGAACAGACTGGTCTTTAATTTAGTCTTAATTCTAGCCAAATGGCTAGAAATTATGAAATAGAATCTCAGTGACAAATTTATTTGCAAATGTTAGATTAAATCATGTTTATTTTTATTCAGATGAATGGTATACCTTCTGGAGTTAGTGGTACTTGATATAAGTAAGATGAACACTGTCTGAAAATTCATCTTTTGATATAAACTTCTGAATCAGATTACACGGTGAAGGAAATACTGTATTAAACTATGTGTATGGCCAAAGTAAATTCCAGTGCACTTCAGAAAAGGGCCAGGATGTCCTGAATAGGTTCCAGAATACAATTCCTGAAGACACCAGTACAGAATTAGTTCTATTAAAGAAGGTGAAATTCCTCTCTAATGTGTAATACAGATGGTAGTGTTTCTGCTAGTTGGATGTGAGTGCAAAGCAAGAGTGCTGCAGCCTTGTACCTGATGTGTGCTGTTCTTCATGCAGGGCGGTCTGAAGGCAGTGGTGTGGACAGACGTTTTCCAGGTTGGAATCATGGTTGCTGGATTTTCATCTGTGATTATACGAGCTGTGGTGGTTCAGGAGGGAATTGGACGCATTGTAAATGATTCCTATCAYGGAGGAAGATTAAACTTCTGGGAGTGAGTTTGTATTTGCAAAGGATGTGCCTCTTTATTCCTACAATAGAGCCCATGTGACTAAGTGTGAAATTAAACTGCTACTGAAGGAGGAGGAAGGCAGAAGTTGTGACCCAGTTTCTATATATTTTTAAACAAACCTAGCTAGTTCGAGGGATATTTTTTAGGTTTTACGCCATGCAAAATCCTGTAAAGAGAAAWACCTTTTTACTTTGTCAGGTAGGCRTTTTAAGAATACATTTTGGATTCCACTGAAGGCAAATGGCAAATAGGGGAGTATAGTTGTATTTGTAATTACAATTTGCAAAAGCTGATTTCGCATTTCAGTGACTGGACCAAAAAAAAAAAAAAAGAGAAAATAATAGTTTTTGCCTAATCTGAAAAAGGGAAATGTTTTTCTTTTATCTGAAAGAAACGATAAAAGTAGTTGTAATAGTATTTTYCCCTCCATTATTGTGAATTATCATGGCCTAAAAATACCGCTTTACAAGTTCAAGAATATTTAGTCTGACAATGTTGAATCAAAGACCATTTTAAGTAAAAAAGTTATTTTTACCTTTGATGAATACAAGATTCTTCTGAGAACCTTCACCCAGTGCTATTAGTGAAAGTTTAGTATGACAAGTATTGCAATTTGTCCTTTGTCTGTCATTCCACAATAATAATCAGGTTGTTCTGGAAAATTCTTCACCAGGTTTTTCAGTAGGTAATGCATCTGTGGGTATTTTTTTCTTCCTGTGAGCAGTAACTTTTTCAACCTGTTTAGCTCATTTGCAGTGGTTGTACTGCATTGATTCTTCTCCCAATCACAGAGTTCACAGATGGAAAAAGGAATAAAGGCATGTATTAGGGGAAATAATATTCCTATGTTCACCAAGATAAATACAATTTATTTTTATATTGAAGTGTGATTTAAAAATAATTTTTAAGGGCCATCTAAAATCTGCTATTTACTTAGAGCTAAATCAGCAAAATGTTTTATAGAGGCTCTGTCCACAAAGGCTGGGCTTGTAAACACACCTTTATACTGGTGTTAGACTGATGTCCGTCTAGATAAGCAGGCACAGTACACTTTTTACTGGAGCATCATTTCATCACAACCATCGCAGGCCTCATACAAGTTTACAGAAGACTGTAGTTTATAGGCAAATAAATCTCTCCAACTGTACCTTTGGACAGGTCAGAGTGTTTCACTGGCTCAGGATATCAGCTCTGAGTTTTAAAATTTGCTTTCTATGACTTTGTGTAAAGTTAAAGTAACTTAGTGTTCAAAAACTGGCCAAATTAAGAGAGTTTAYATCAGAACAAGCATGGAGAAATTATTTCTTCTAAGCATTGAGGTCTTTACGTATGAAGACAACTTTCATATTCTGAATTTGTTTTCTCCTTTTCCTCTCATTGCAGCTTTGATCCCAATCCTTTGCAAAGGCACACCTTCTGGACGATTGTTATAGGTGGGACTTTCACATGGACTGGTATATATGGGGTTAACCAGTCCCAGGTCCAGAGATACATTGCATGCAAAAACAGATTCCACGCAAAATTGTAAGTCWATCTGCAGTAACTGTCTGAATTTAGCAGTGGCTCTTCTTTATAATAGAGATTTTTTTAAAAGGATTGTGGGAGCATTTTATATGTATAAATTTTATTTCTATAGGGTAACAGGTTTTGCCTTCTGTTTTGTGATAGAAGAAATTTGGCACAATAAATACTGGTATATGAATTACATGTGGTTGCTGTAATATTGAACTTTGTGCGTGAATGTTTCACTGTGCCAATATTCTTGCATAGAAATGGCTGCATTAACTTTATGTGCAACCTAAAGACCAAATATTAGAGTACTTGTGCTGAAGCCAGATCAAGACAGTGTCTTGAATTGCTACTCTACTAAACCTGAATAACTCTGGGGATTTTGTAAAAGTAAAGAGTAAAATTTTTTTTCTGTAACAATGYGTGTAGGTGTAAGAAAATCCAGAAATGCCTTATTCAGTGATAAAATTAYTGAGGAATCGTGTATTTTGTGTTTATAATAATAGTGACGTGTTTTTTAAGGAATTAACTGTGGAAGCAGGCAGAGAGTTCTGTTTTCCTTGAATGTAAACATTTCCAATGAGCCTTTGCTCTAGAATGGAGTATATTTACTAGCTTTACTATTTTGCCTTTATCTTTACTATCATTTCATTAGTTCACAGCTCAGGACTTAAGAATAACTAGCAATTTAATGAAGTCCATTTATAGAAGAAATATGGAAGCACACATCATAACTATAGCCCTAAAGTTATGGGTACAGTGACATACAGAGAAGGAACTCTGTGAAGGCTTTCACCTCATAAAGTTAGCAAAGTACCCACAAAATCATGTACCATTTACAACTGAAATATTTTGATTGTATCGATAAGGAAAATCTACTTTTCAGCCATTTGTGCTGCAGGCAGGAATGAGCTAGTTTTGTTATCAGGCACATTTGCAGCATTCAGTGCCACATCTCCAGTGTGGAGATGGCTTCTTCACAGTCCCTGGCACGTGTCTRGGTTCTAGGCTCTCAGCACACAGAGGCAGGAGGCACATCCCACATCCAGAGCTCCCTGGAATGATTGGGTATAGGAGAGCAGACACATACTCTGTGCCAGATTTGTGTGCCAGTCAGCTGTTCTTCCCAGCACCTGCTCCGCTTAGGGCTGAGCCCCTCTCTTGTGCCCTCCCCACCCTCTTTGCCAGCAGAGACACCTCCAGAGAATCCCAGAAGCAGAGTGTRCCCAAAGGCAATCTGGCATTGTGGCACCTTCAGGGTAGATTTTCTGAGCTCTTGCAGCAGCTTTGGCCAGGGCTGGAAGCTATCTGGTTCTGTAGGGGGTTAGATGGAATTTATAGCTCTCATGTTAATGATGGCACAGCCTTAATGTGTAGAGCCCTGTCCTGTTTGCATGGTGGTTGGCATCTTGTGCCTCACTTGTGCAAGATGTTTCCTCTGCATGGAGAAATCATTTTGTAAAATAGTTGCAGCTTGTCACAGCTATAAACACTGTCATTCTTTGGTGACTATCTAGTTTATTTGCAAATGTAATTAAACACATCTGGCAGGGCACTTTGTTGGCCTGTACTTCTTATTGCCATTAATTTGTACACAGAAGGGCAAAATGTCAAGTGAAAGCAATCGGGTGTTGTACCCCCATGCCATTTACTGTAAGGCTTTTTAAGAGACAGCACAGTAACACATCAGAGCTCAGAAAATAATTCCTTCACAGATCCCAACTTGCAGGTTTTGGGAAGGCCTTTARTAGTGGCACAAGAACAGGAATTTTCTCAGGCTTTGGGGAAAAAATTCTCTCCATTCATCGAACACCAGTAGGTAGGAGCACATGTTGTCATCTTCAAACAATCACTAAGCAATTTGAAGATAGTGCTTATATCTGAATGATAAGAGGCCCTCAGAGCAGCAGAGCTACACTGTCAGAAAAATATGGGCTATTAACACATTTTTCTCTAATTTCTTTTCGAGGTCATCAGCTAGCATGTTTCAGTGCTAAGGTCTTAGAGCCAGACTGAAACAATTGAAAATAAGCCTTCCACAGTCACAATGCCTTCTTCTCCCAAACTCCACCCCATGTTACTCATGCAGAATTAATGAAAACACCTCCCTCCAGTAGTGCTACAATTATTATTCTCCAGTACTTAGTCATGGGGTGCACCATGAGCTGGGAAAATCACAAAGGAAAAAACAGCATTCTGTCAAAAAAAAGCAGTTTAAAAACAAGAATTGCTAGATTCAAGACAATTTATTTCACTTTTATGTGTTTCTCTTGACTTTCTAATCTTYGCTACTGGCTCTAGGCTAATTCTTCTGTTACATCTGCTCAAGAGAGTTGGATTGATTTTACTCGTTGGGTAAATTTTGTGCTAGATCAGTTTCCGGGTGTTTTTTATCAGTATAGATTATGCCAATGCAGGAATTGCTTCAGCTAAATGGATGCAAGTCATCCAAGCAATATGTAAGCATCTATGAGAAGAGGACTGCTTCATTTTTACTAAATCAGTTTAGAGGGAAATATAAAATGCTGTTGGTTCTGTGTTAGACCGTCCCTAATAGCAAATATAGGRCAAAACTACAAAGTTTCCCCTACTATGTGTAAATCAGCTTTTAGCTATATAGGTCTTTTTTAAGAGTTTACATTGTGCTTGCCAATAACTTTTCTGTTGTATAAAACTGATAGTTCAATTAGTTAAACTATGTTATGCCTTTCTGAAAATGCCCATTTCAATGTCTAACAAGGCCTATAAGTTTAGCTTTACTTCTTAGTTCATCCTACTGGTCCTCTAGAGAAATACAAAGGCTGCTGCCCCTTAACTTYTTGGGACCAAAAGTGCTAAAAGGTCTCTGAAGCATTGCAAGCCTGGATATATTTGCACAGAAACCGAAGGTCCTCCCTTTGGAGGTCTTACCAATTGGCACAGGTCATGATCACAGGGTATGTGATCTGTCAGGAAGTTAAATCCCTATCAGTGATACACAGATAATCAGGAGGCAACTGCTGCAAAGGAAAGCTGTTTTTCAAGGCCTGGCTCCCAATGGGTGTGTTTGCTCGAGCTGACCACTGCAGGTGAGAACTTTGTGATCCAGGARACATCAAGAGCTTAGAAACATTTGAGAAAACCAGAGTTAAATGGAAAGCAAATTCCCTCACTTGGCAAGGAGAACAAGATGTTTTTCACTGCCTTTAGAAGCTGCCTGTGGTGTGGCAAAGGCAGCGTTAATGCCTGACAAGAACACATTTCTGGTTTCACCATTAGCTGAAGCTCAAGCTCACATCAGGACTTCGGGAGGTGATGGAGTTTCTGGATGATACCAGACTCCAAGTTGTTTAGTCCCTTAAGGGGAAGCTCTGGGCTTGTTGAAAAATTCCTGCTCTCTGRAAGTGGCCAGAGGCAGCTCCAGCCCAGGTCCCAGCCCCAGTACCTCATTGCTGCCTCCCACAGAGACTGTCCCAGGAGGAAATGGGAGGTTTGTAGCTTTACAAGGACAAGGCCAGCATTGTGTAAGCACGATGCTATGGCTCCAGAGTCAAAGGAATGTTCTTGCTGACTATAAGGAACCCCACACTTGGATCTGGGGCACCCCGCCTTACAAATCTGCTTGGGGTTTGTCAAGGGGTGTGGCATGGGGGAAGGAGTTTCCTTTTGCCTGCTGCCTGCCACGTACAACTTGTACACATGATGAAATGAGGGGATTGCTGTATTGCTCTCATCATCTCCAATGTCAGGGGACAAGTGCTCTGACTGTGACACCAAAACCAGAACTGCCATTTGTACATTTCGAAATGTGATCTCACTCCAGGTGAAATGCTGGGAGTTGTATGGGGACTCCCTTGCCAGCGGGCAGTCACTGACCAGGAGGTCTCCTCAGTGTGGATACGGGCACTTCCTTGCTTGGCTCTGACAGGGTCTTTTGTGGGATGTTGAACTCTAACATGRTGTTTCCATGTGTGTTGGTGCAGATCCCTCTACATCAACTTGGTGGGACTCTGGGCCATCCTGGTCTGTGCCACTCTGTGTGGGCTGGCCCTCTACTCCATCTACAAAGACTGCGACCCATGGACAGCCAACAAGGTGTCAGCACTCGACCAGGTAGGGCCCCACATTTTGGGGAACGTGGCGAGAGGGTGTCCTTCCTCTGCAGCCATAAGAACCAGACAAAGGCAGTTCAAAGGAAGTAGTGACGTGCAGGAGTCCTGTGTCAGGCTGAGACCACAGTGTGAGGGAATGACTGGAGAATGCAGCAGACCCATCCTTGGCACTGTTTAGTCCCTGCATCCCCCGGCTATCCTGGAGCTGCAGGTCCCTCAGCACTAGGTGAGGTGGGCAGCAGGGAGAGCTGCAATATGTAGAGTGCTCAGTCAAACCAGCTCTGCAAATGTTTGGGTTTTTCATCCAGAATGGGCTCGGGAATGTCAGCATTGCATGAAACTGCTCTGAAGAGAAGTGGGGGAAAGAAAGCAGCAGTGCCCTTGTGGGTGTCTCTGTGTGTCCTGGTGAGCTGCTTTGTACTGTCCAACCTAAATTGCTCTGTGCTGATGAAGGCAAGAGCCTTTTCAGATTCCAAACATATTTGTGCCCAAAGTGCACACTTGGAGGAAGAGTGTCAGCTGGCTGTTTAAGCCTAAGATAATCACAGGGTGTATAAAATGCTCCAATGGACAGCAGCTGGAAAGCCAGGAGAAGAGCACAGACAACAAAGCACCTGAGGCAGGACCACTTGGGCTTGAAGWGTAGAATAAAATAAATGCCAAGGTGGAAATTGTAAGGAAATTAAGTTGTTCTTGCCAGTCAAATTCATTTGGTAGACGCTGGAAGCAAGACACTAAAAATATCAACTTGTCTGTAAAAAAAAAAAAAAAAAAAAAGAGGTACACAGGAAGAAAATCTTAAAATTCCTCTCTCTTTTCGGCACTCATATCTTGCAAAGGTCCAAAAATGACACAGTTTCCAGTAAGGAAATTGGTCTCAGGTACCAATATCTGAGGTTATTAGACTGTATATAAACCCCTTTTCTGGAGTCATGAGCGGAAAAAGCATCTGTGGCACCCAGCCCCACCAAGAGAGTGATGAACAGGACAGGCTACCTGGTGCCCAGCCCCAGCTTCCCATATCATTGTCACAGGAAACCCAGCTCCTTGATGACATCACAGCTGGGTGGTCTCAACAGACTCTGTATCTCTAGTGGACATTTCATGACTGGTTTTCTCTGTAGAAAACCAGTAAAAAAAAACAAGATAGGATATTAAAAATTAGAACAGCTGGACAGAATATCAGTGAGAGGGCTGTAATGAAAAAAACACAGTGATAAAACGAAAAATTAGGGCAAGTTGTTAATACTTCTTAATCTGAATTTTTCAGCTAATGCCGTACCTAGTGCTGGATATCCTGCGTGATTTTCCAGGAGTGCCAGGGCTTTTTGTGGCTAGTGCCTACAGTGGGACATTAAGGTAAGTTAATAATCTGGAAACTACTATCTTCCCCRCCCCCCCTTTTTTGTTGGAGCTAAAATTGCATTTACACTAAACTTTTGTACTTATTTCTTAGTCTACCCAATTTGTGTTCTTAAAAAAATCATTATAACCTGTTTGATGGAGTAGCTTAAAAATCCATAGTTTCCAATATTTGGGTTCTAGCAGTCAAAGCTGTTTGGAGCTCCCTAGTAATATCATGAGGAAATTGCTAGCCACATGTGATGTAAAACACTAACAAATCCTCTATGCTTTTAAAGCCCATCTGCTGTAGGATTTTTTGAGCATTATAAATAGGTGGTTACACCAAATAGCTACAGATTGGGGAAATTCCCTATCGCTCATCTGTGATTTTCCAGTTTCAAACCTGCATAACTTAAAAGCCATCTGCCTTTCCTCACCCCTGATCTTTCGAAATTTATTTTCCAGAGTTCCTAGAATTCCAATTGTCTTGAATGAATCCCCTGAAACAGCAATCAMTATATATTTTTACTGCAGGAGTCTAATTGATCCTCTTCTATCCCATACTGGGGAGTGCTTTGTTCTACTTCCTCAAGGAGTACCTTTGATAAACATTGTCTCTCTCAAGGAAGGCTCTGAACAAGTAGTAAGCAGATAGAAATGAGGAAACTTATGAATGTGTCACCAGAATTTTTTTTTTGTTCTGAATACTTGTAGCAACATAAATAGAAGGAACAGCCAAAATATTGGTTTTCACATGCTAAAGAAAAACTGGTGTCTTGTGTAGACAAAAGATCACCTGGCTTCATGCCTTAGGAATGCTGTTTTCTCTGATCCCACAGGGACCCTGCAGTAATTCAGTTTGGACTAGATGTCTAATTTTTAGATAACCATAATAATATTTTTTGAAACCTTCTCTGAGAGTGCATTCAAAGTAGTCAGTGATGTGGGAATTTTACCTAACCTGATATATACTGTAGATCATTTATGAAGGTATCCTGTATACCAGCAGTGTTTACAGCCCAGCCATATAGAATAGATATTTCCATTGACTTCTCTAGGCCCAGCCCAATTTTTCATCAGTATGTGYCTTGTCTTCACCAAGAGTAGTTGTGTTAAACAATTTTTGTAAGATGTTAACTGCATCACGTGGAATAATAAGTTATTTCAACCAATGMAGCAATTACATTAGTTTTCTGCCACTGTTCTAGATAGTGGCAGTTTCTCTGTGCCAGTAACCTRCCTGCTATCTATGATTGCAGCTTCTAAGATATATAAAATTGTAAAAATCTTATCTTCTGTAGTACGGTGTCCTCCAGCATCAATGCTCTGGCTGCTGTAACTGTTGAAGACCTCATTAAGCCCTACTTCAAATCGCTCTCTGAAAAGCAGCTGTCACGGATTTCCATGGGGATGAGTATGTCTGGAAAACATATTTTCTGCTTTTATTATGAAGTGAGGGCTTGAATCAGATGTTGCTTATGACAGTGTATGTCAGGAGTAAGTCACTCGCTCCAATGGGACTATGTTGGTGMAGGAGACAAGATCGGCTGCGTAGGTTTTACACAAATGGGGGGCAAGTGAGTTTAAGGAAAAAAGGAAACAACCTTGTTTAGTCTTAAATAAGGAAAGATGCAATTCATCTGTGTTCAATTGATTCACAATTCTACAAAGCCAAATATCTCTGACTTAAGCACCTGCTACTTTTCTTTTATCTGTCAAAAATGAGAAGCAAAGGAAGCTGCTGTTTTGTAATAATTTTTTTTTAATTGATATGCAAGCAATAGCATTGCGTCCAAATAACACTCCAGAGAACAAGAAATTTCATGTTTTCTCTGATATACTCTCAGACTGTCACTCTGTTTMGCTCCTCTGCTTAATGTAGCTCAAAGAGAATCAGGACTAGGCTGAGCAGATGGTTGAAATCTGTGAAGTGCAATTGTCGTGTCTGCTACTTGTACTGTCTGTGACCAGCTGCAGGTGTAGCTCAAGAAAGAGTTTGTAGTAAACCTGGAAGTACCTCAATCCCAACATGCTGTCATAGCCCACACCAGTGAGCACGRCAGACTGGTGGGAGAGTAACACATACTAAATATTTTCATCTGAGAGAAGTTTCTTAAACATTGCAAACAATGCATATACCAAAATGGATGTTTGTCGTATCACCAGTGACACATCTCAAGGAACAGTGAGATTAACCTCTTGCTAGAGCAGTGAAACTCAAGGTGGGTGGAGGTGGAAAAAACAAGTAAGCCAGTGTTATGAATCCTGGAAAGAGACACTATATCCTGGTGACCTGGGATGTTCTCTGTYGCTGTGCCAGATCCTGGCAATCTGCCAGCATTTACTTTCTTGATCCCTASATTTTAGGCTGAGAAGCAAAAATCATCCCCTCAAAATAAAGGCAAYGACACAGGAGATTAGCTGAGAAATACAAACAGTGAGTGGGTTATTGCCATTATGACTAATACATGTGGCTGCTATTCATTAACTAATCTTTAGTAACACACAGAAAGAGGATTTTGTCAAATTTGCATGATCTCTTCTTAATGTAAACAGAAACCTGACCTTTTGGCCAATTTGGTCTCTCTTAGAAAAAATCTAGATGTTAGCACATTTATTAGGGAGATGTTGGGGCTGTCCTGGGTTAGACAAACTTTTCCATTGGTGATTTCCAAACTTTGGCAGATTTAAACATTATTCTGCCWTTCCCACACAGGCCTGTTTTATGGTGGAGTCTGCATTGCTATGGCTGCACTGGCATCTCTTCTGGGAGCCTTGTTGCAGGTAGGTGTCACACAGCTTTTTCATGCCCATGTTGAATGACCCAGAATAAATTAGGTAAGAAAATAATTGCTGGATACCATTATGAGATTAGTTTTTATTCTTTGTTGAGTACTGATGTGAAACCATCCATGGCTCAGCCTGTTTTAAGCTGACAAATCAAATCCTGACATCTGAGTACACACCACTTCAAAAAGTCTTATAATTTCTTTCTCAGCATCTTCTCTTGTCACTTTGGAGGCTTTACCTTCCTTGCACAGCACCTGATATCAGAYTTTCTTGCTTCCTCAGGCAGCACTCAGCATTTTTGGTATGGTTGGTGGCCCCCTTTTAGGACTCTTTGCCTTGGGAATCCTCTGCTCCTTTGCAAATGGAATTGTAAGTAGAAGTTTAAATGCGTTCATCCAAAATTTATTGATAATTTTGGGCATCTCCTTTCCCTTCTCCCACCAAATTATTTGATATTGAGCAGCAAGAGAGATGTCTTAAGTACTTTCCATGAGAACATTTCCCCTTGCTCCCTTTCTTCCTTATCCCAAGGAAATGAGGAATAGAGCTGTATAGGAACCTGAATTTCCATCYCATGAGAAGATTTATATGTCTAGATGGGAGAAAATAATCTAAATAAAAATCAAACTTTGACAAGGTTTTTGACAAAAACCAGTTTTAGAAGCAGGGACAATGCTTGTTGAGATGCAGCTGAACAACCAGTGTGTTCAGAGAATGCTGGGTGAAAGGGGATCAGACCAGGAAAATGGGGTCTAAGCACTTGCAGACCAAACTGGGGTATTCTCAGAGTGCTTCAGTATTGTAAAATTATCATTTCCAACGGAAAAAGCTATTTCATCAAAAAAAGGATTTGACAAACTCTGTTAATATGATCTGTGGGTTAGTTTGGCAGGATGTAAATAGTAATCGTGACAGGTTCGCTAATCACCAATCTTTACCTTTTTGCAGCTGCAAATTTTCTATCTATACTAAAGTAAAAAAAACCTAAAATTTAAATTACTAGCTGTCAGCCAAATCCCCACCTACCCCTGATGCAGGAGAGACTTTTTGCTAAAACAGGTCACATGAGAAAATGGAAAAGTTGCCTCTGTATTTGTTCAAGAAGGGCCTCAAATGAAGCAGGATTTTCCCATGTACCATGCAGGCCAAACTTGTCCTTTGATTGTAAAGATCTTGTGGCCAAATAAAAGGAGGCATATTCAGGACCTCTGAGGAAACACTGTATTTCCCAAAGCAGGAATGAAGTAAAGTCTCCAGCTCTTCCCCAGCTTCCCATTTTTMCTGTGGAGACTACAGTTTAAATTATCTTGACTGTTTCTTACTCTTCTAGTTGTCATTTCTTTCAAATATATTTTCCYTTTCATGTTAATCAAGTTTCACTTTTTGTTTTGCAGGGTGCATTTGTGGGTCTTCTCAGTGGCTTTGTTATTTCACTTTGGGTTGGAATTGGATCTCAGATTTATCCTCCACTTCCAGAGAGGACCAAGCCACTATATCTCTCGACTGCAGGCTGTAATATATCCTCAGGAAATTTAACATCAACAGAAATTCCATTAACAACAGTTTTCAGCACACCGGGTACAGAGAGGTATATGAGTTCATCAAGTGCAGTCAACAAAGCACACGAACATCTGCAGAACATCTGTGTTACTACAACTATCTTTCTCTGGTTTACCTATCATGCTGTTTAAGATGCAGCAGTTTTCTCAAATTTTTTCCCCCTAACAGAGTAAAGTTTGACTGAGTTACCCCACAGCACAAGTCAAAGTGAATCTTTCTATTAAACTGAAAAGCTTCAGTTCAATATTTGATTCCAAAGGCTTGAATATGCTTTATTGAAGACCACAGTTTTAAACAAAGATATAATTTATAATTATTGGATTAACTTCCACAATCTGTCACATGAATTAAAGTAATAGGCAGTTAAAGGGCAAAATGCCAGTTAGCAACTTATCTGTGCAGAATAGTTCTATTCAGTATATTCAGAATGGGCACAATATAAGGGATTTCCTCCACTCTGCAAATGCTAAATGTCTTACTCTGGATGATTACAATGAAGTTTAACAGTTACGAGTGACAGTATAGGGAACAGCAGGAACAGAAGTAAGCAGAAAAAACAGTTTTCTAGGGTTTCCGGATCCTTACACCTCAGAGCATTGTACAATCAAGAGATACCCTGACACACWCCTGGGTGCCCAGTATCCAGTTTCATATACCACACCTCTTGCATGAGCCCTCCAGCACTGCTCCTGGCTGTGGGAAAGCACCTCTTGCAACAGAGCAATGGGAGGGAGAACAAAATAAGGTGTAAAGACAATTGCTCTATTGTTTCTGGCCGTTCAGAGCTGCATGGGGTTAATTTCCTTGTTGGTTTTTTTCGTGTCCCTTCCTTTAAATAATATCACCCTTGCTAAAGAAATTATCCCTTCCCCCGGATAACTGGGGTGTTCCGCTGTGCACTAGATTCACAGCAGAGACAGGACTATCCTGTTTGACCTGCTCTGTCTCCTGCATTGCTTCACTGTGCTGACTAGCCTCATCTCTTGCAAAGGAACTTGTTCTGCAAATTTTGGAACAAATTTTCAATGCACATATTATTTTAAGGAGGTAGCTCAAGATAACCAGGTCACCGATAATCTCCGTATTTATACACTGTATGGAAACAGACATTTTCAAGTTGTTTGGAAGAGGAAAGGAGAGATTAACACTTTTTCTGCTTTATTTCAGACCTGCCCTGGCAGACAACTGGTATTCCTTGTCTTATCTCTACTTCAGCACACTTGGGACACTTATCACAATAGTTGTGGGAATAATTATCAGCCTCCTAACAGGTACTAGTTCCAGAGTTGTGATTGAATGTGTCTTAGATTTCTTTCAAACTAAGATGTCCTGAGAGCTGTTGCTGCCACAGGAAGTTCCAGTGACCTATTGCAGACACTGTATAAAGGTTACCACCCTAAATCTAATTTCCTTCCCTCATCCCAGCTGCATTCCACTCCTGGTCTTTGCTCATAGCAAAAGGTACTACGAGTTTCTAACGAGAAAGAAGTTTCAACATGTTTTTATACCCAAGGGGCAAAAAAAAARRAAAAAAAAAGAAGTATCTGTCTTTCCTTTATAATTAGATGCCTGCAGGGGCTGGAGTTTTAAGAGTTGTCCCTGAACATGGCAACAGCTCCAAGCAACGATATACACCCATGCTTCTAAGGATAAAAGCAGTTTTACTTTGAGTGAGTTCAGAACACTCAAGGGCTGTTGCCTGCATCCGTAGAGTGCATGCTTTTCACCACATTCTTCAAGAAACAAGCCTAAGAGCTGCAGATCTTSTGCATGGCTTTTTAGCTTCTTTCTAAGTTTCCCAGGGCTTTTGTGCAAAGGGAAAAAGCAGCATGCCATGGGTAAGAGCAGGGAGTTCAGTTCCAGCCCATGGCCTTACTGCTTTTGCATCCAGGTCAGATGCAAAGTACACTTGTCATTCACCTCATGCATGGCAGAAACACCAAAAAAGCAGCTGTTCTCACAGCTTTACCCAGTATCCCCAGCCAGATTCATATAACAGCTCTCATCTTGGAGGCTGTTAATTTTCAAATTTTTAGACTCATCCACAGCTGCTCCAGGACTRTGAAACTCCAAACTCAGTAGACAAACTCGCTTCCATTAAATTCCTTATGCCTTTCAACTAATAAGCACAAGTTATATTTCTACCTTTTTTTCCTTTTCAATTTTTAGAAGATTTGCTCCCCACTTTCTTCCAAGCACATGCTCTTCCCCTTGCTATAGTGATGCTTGTAGCCAAATTTTGCTTTTTACCAGCTAGGGATGAGGTTACCTACAAGCCATGAAACAAAGTGTGAAATCCAGACAACTCACTAAATCCGGATGAGAAATCTCAGCTCAAGAAACAGAAGAATTACTCCACCCACAATGCTACTGTGCTTCCTGYGGAGCAAGATCCCACTCGAGCCTCAGGTGGCAATCAGAGCTAATTCCCAGCACCCACATCTCCTTTGTTTCCCTCACAAGAACAGCTAATATTCCATTCCTTAAAAATGCCCAAACATTCCATTAAGCCTTATCCCTCTGTTTTGGGGCTGCCCTTAAGTAATTAACTTTAAAAATTGCTGGTGAGTTTTGGAAACAGGAGTCTTGCTGACAAGGAGCTGAGAGTTGAGTGCAGGGTTCAGGGTAGGACTTGGTGCCACATCTCTTGCCAGAGTAGTCCCAGACATCATTGTATGGGATTCATTGTTTTCTGGTGATTGTCAGATTCAGTTTTTTTTCCAAAACCGGAAATCTGAAGAGGGTCTAGGAAACTGGGAAAAAGCTAAGGGATTTCAACTAGACTTTGAAGGATCATTTGATACCTTGAGAGTTGCAAGGTTTACATCTTTGTAAAGAAATGATCCCTARGATCTGTGATTGTATGAAGGCTTTTGCTGCATGACTCTGTCCTGCTTGCCTGGCTTTGTGCCCATAGCTGGGGATGGTTTGCATGTGCAAAGCTGGCTGACTGAAACCTGCCTGTTTTGTAGGAGGACTGAAGCAGAACACGGATCGTAAATTCCTGCTGACCAAGGAAGATTTCCTGTCCAACTTCTCACGGTCTGAAACTGAGAAAGTAAGTGTAATTGTGMATCTCTGATTTAAATCAATCTTTCCTCCTGGGAACAAAAGCAAACAGCCCCTGGCTTACTTTTTTCCAGTCAGGATGAATAGAACCTGATGCTGCCTGATATGAGTATCTGCTTTAAGGCAGTAGCAGAGCACAAGGCAGGTGGGACCTGCCATAAGCAAGGAACCTGTGTTTTGCCACAGCTTGACTTCAGTTAACAGCAGAGCAGGAACTGAGAAAAGGGACAGTTTTCTCCATGTTTTTGCTGAAATACTCTATAACTGGCCTCTGGGAAGATGCCACAAGGCACAATTTGGACACAGGAAAGCTTCCTTCGTGARCATGTGTTCTCTAAGGTCTGAATTTGTTTGTAACTTTGGCTACTGTTTGAGAGAAAACATCTCTAGTCAGTGTATCTGTTTCCTAGCTCCTACCCTGTGTAAAAAAAGGGCAAACATTACTGGGCAATACCATCCCTTAGAAGGGAGAATCCAGGGGAAATATTTTTTTTTTAAGAATAAACTACAGATCATTTTTCAATCAATATCATCAGCTTAACTAGATTCAAGCTCAGTTTTGTTCAGTGCTTTTCAAGTGATGCAGTACAGACAATAATAATACCTTTAAGATGGCCCAGCTTGAAAAATGTTTTTTCTCTATAGTGACAACTCATTCTAGTATGATCCTATGTATTCTAGTATGATCCTAGTATGATCCAGTTCTGGATAAAGACACCAGTGAAAGAAAGGGATATTTTACTGTACTGTTGTAATGCTATTTGCCCATGTCAGTACTGGAGATCAACTGTCTAGTTACTGTCATTCACTGTCTTTAATGGGTCAACATCTGTTTCTAYTGTCTGGGGTTTTTATCTCTGAAGTCTTTTGAAAAAAAACAAACAACCCAATCCACCACCCACATGGAAGCGAAAGTCCCCAGCCACACTTATTTTAYGCCTGGAGTCAGAAACAAGTATCTGTCTCTTACATGGCTAAGAGCTGACTAACAAGTGGTTGGCATCACAAATAATGCAGGAAGTTGATGAGATAAAAAAATCAGGGCAAACTAAGCAACTTCCTGCACATGAACAGCTCAACATTTCATTATATTTAACAGAAATGCAACATCAAAGCAATGATGCATGTTAATCTGCTCTTCCTGTCAAAGATGGGGCAAGGAGGAAGGGTTGGGAGTCAATAGCTCAAAGACCTGGTGGTGACATATCACTAGACATGAAAACAGCAATTAGAACTTTGCACTCCCAAAACCACTTTAGACAATATGCAGGACAAGAACATTTTATGTGACAAGAACATTTTAAACAATTAGTACCTTGTGCAATAAAAAACTTTCCATGCCCTTAGAAAAATACCATCTACTGCCACGAGTAAGCATTTGTGCTCTGTCAGCAACCCATGTGTGTTTTCCTGCAAGGCRCCCTCTATGTCATGCCCATGGCATGTAGGTCAAAGAGAGGAAGACTCTTCCTTCWGATTCACAACATGGCTTTTTGTTTCTTTTGTTTTTCAGCCGGAGAAAGTGGAAGTGTTGAACTGGAAACCATTTACCATGGCAGAAGAAGGAACTGACAACCCTGCCTTCAGCCACATTGAATTGGATGTTGCAAGTGATAAGAACAGAGTCAATGGTCTTCATATATGACACAAGGCCATGTCAGCACACAAGGACACTGTTGTTCATGTAAAGCACTGTTGACATTCCTGTTCTGGGTCTGTTACCAGCTCTTCTGGGGTCATGGGCAGGCATCTGCTGAGCTTTGTCTCAGTATTGCTTTTGCATGACCTTGACATTAGTCAAGAAAGGAATCAGGTTTTTCTTGCACTTCCTCACTCTCTCGCTCTGGTTCTTGGTGACAGGGCCTAAGGCAATGTTTCTRTGTGAAATRTTTGCCTGATRTTCTTCAGCCTCGTGGWARATATCTAYKTTTAATMTCATTTCACMCTCAGACTGAATTTTTTATTTGGGAAGAGTACTGTTCACCCAGACATGGGTGTTTTTCTGGCTTGTTATTTTTTTTTCTTTCAAGGCATTGAAAGTATGAAGTGATTAGGGTGTGGGACCTTATCAGATTACAAGAAAAARTGGGTCTTTTTTTTTTTTTTGTATGTAAAGTATATTTAGTGCTATCTTGTTCCTCTGTAGAACTGATTCTGGGAGCCTATTTATTTTCCTGCTTTTGTCATCAATATTTTGATTAAGCCACTTGTTTCTTGGCTACCTGCTACAGCCTCTATGCTCACTGCTGGAGGCTGCAAAAGTGACTTTGTTGGTGGGTAGAGGCAGTACTCATGCCTTTCGTGCCCTATCTCCCTCTTCTCCCCCATCTTGCCCTTACAGAGCTGGTTCTCATGAAGGAAATTGGCTATTTACTTGTTTTATTCAATGCCATAGAGCAGAACCGCAGTAGCATTCTGCTTCATGCCCGGTTTGCTGGCTTAGGATTGTTCTTGCACTGGGTTGGGCATAGTGCAGGGGAGATGTTAATGAAGAAGAGGCCCTTTTGGCTGTACTGGAAAAGAGGGAAGGCTGCATCTGCAGTTGCTACAGTGATTCTCTCCAGGGCTGTGAGCTGAAACCTTCTAAGCCCTTTGTGTTCATGCAGTCCTTGCTGTCACCCTGGGGATTCATGTTCTAGGTTGGTTCAGATCAGGCAAGAGCACACTGTGTTTTGGCAGGCAGGCAGAACCCCCCGCACAATTCTCAGGGTGGAGAAGGGATCACAGAGGATGTCGTATGGTGAAGGCTTGTCCAGGGCTGCAGAGCATAGAATGGCTTATCATCCTCTGGTGCGGCTGCCAAGAGAAGGTTAACAGCCTATGCACTCGAGACCATGCACATGTTGTGTTTTGGAAGGGTGAAAACCCCCATTGCTTTCTYCTGCTTGCTTTCTGATACAGCAGGGAACAGACTCTGACCCATTGTGTTGTTTTGTGCTTCAGGCTTTTGCTATGGCTATACAAGAGTGTGTAAAGCTCTTCTACAGCAGTAGAATCAAGCTGGAAAATTAAAGCCATTGCAGAAAAGCTGAGCTTTGAAGCTTRGAAAGCAATCATGCTTGGGAATCAAGTGAAARACTGACTCCATGTCTTACATACTTTCTAAAAGTTATGCTGCTTTTGTGCCAAGTACRGAGCTGCTGTGACYTGGAATATGACACAGTRMTRGCTTGTCTACCTTGACTGGAGCATYRAAATCAATTTTTTTCTGACCCCTTGTGGCAGAGGGCATTTGATGATCTACTGCATAAGATGAACTGTCAGGATCAGAAAATGACAGTGAAAAAATGGGCTCCAAGGACCAGACCAGGAGAGCAGGCCAGCCAGACRCTGCAAGGGTGCCACCAAGGCTGTGACTCCATTGGCTAACCCATCACAAAATTATGTGATGGAGGCAGGTTTCCCCTTTGCCTCCCAAATCGTGGTCTGCATGATCCAGTGCAGAGTTTAGCCCCTTTTCTCACACTGCTGCAGCTCTGGGTCAGTGCCTAAAGCCACTGTGTGGAAGTGCTATGATCTAGCAGGGTACATCCTGTGAGTTATGTCTTGTGTCCCTATATCTAAGATCTGAAACAAACAAAAGCATCTCAGGATTCAGGACAGGTTAACTCTGTTTTGGGACTATCCTAGTTACTCTGAGACAATTAGCCCATTGACTGAACCAGCCTGTTATGCTTCTCAAATCTCAGAAGATAACTGCAGATCATTCAGACTTGTGCCTTGTCTTCATGACCCAGAAACAGGTACTGCATTCTGTGCTATGGAACAGTTCTTGAGCCTTGGAAYATAATAATTTGTACTTACCAGGTACTTTCAGCCCATAGATCTGAAAGAGGATAAGTACTGCTATGTCCATGCTGCTGCAGAGTGCTGAAGTGGTGTGCCTCTATACCTGTGCTCAGAGAGAGTAAGCTGTAACAGAGAGCAGAAGCCTACCATAAGCACTTGATCTGTGTGTGCCTGCTGATATAGCTACAGCCTTCTCAGTACAAAGGCTGATTTCCCATCTGAATGTGTTTAAGCAGAGGATGACTGTCACTGCTGTGTGAAATATGATCAGCACTTTTCTGCACCTCTCTGTGCTGCAATTAGTATTTGATGCTGCCTTGGACTGTGTTAGATCATCTGTGACTTCTCCTGTGTTGTTAATGAAGAGTAATCTTCCTGGTTATCATACTTTAAAAATGTGGAGTTTTCTTCTCAGTGCTTTAAATTCACATAGTTGTTTTAAACAGAGGAAACACGTCAATTACCATCTTACCTCCCCTTTTATTGGTGAAATCACTATTTAAGCACTGAGCAGTCATTTAACTTGAATTTTGCTATGAAGTGAAAGTTTGGGCTTGGTGATATCTATTGGTCCACAATCATAACATCAAGATGAGTTTTCACTGGGAAGTATATCTTGCTGTAAGTGGTTTAGAGACAAACATCTGTATACTTTGCAGGTGAGCTCTGCAACTACCCCATTTCTTGCTAYTTAACCTCCCATGACTGCTACAGAGCTAAAAAGTGACTATTTTGGCTCCATTTTTTTTTTTCTATATTCTTCTTCTTTGAATTGGCATCATTAATTAAAACAATTCATTAATTTTGAATAATATTTTCTCTGAGAACATACATTGTCCTCTGCTACCTGGACTCCAAGCCAGGGCTGTCCTTGTCAGTAAAAGCAGCAAGATAAATCTTGGAGTCTCCACCATRCTCCTCCACCCTGATCCTTCATCTCTTCCAGCTAAAAACTCACCTGACAAAGAAATGTGGGATGCTCAAAACTGATTGATTTCACAGGAGTGGGAGCACTCCACAGTGTCTAAATTATGTGCAGCATCTGGCAGAATCAGGAGATAAAACAATTAGGAACCTATTTAAGTAAAAACATTAAAAAATCCTAACCCTAAAACTACAACAGTAACAATGTTTGACTATGTGAATACACAAAAGAACCACAGAGAGAAAATAGTAATAGATTTTGGCTCTTTTTGGTCTGCATTTAAGTTTTGCTTCCATCTGACTGGTGAGTTTGCTTGTGGAACAAATAAGGTAAACAGGAAGAGACTYGTGAATGACAAGCAGTAAATATTTCATATGCATAATTTATTTTTAAAGTTTGTTATATCACATTATACAAGCATTAAACATGGCTTTATGTTGATGATTTTTTTAAGTGTGAAAACTTGACATTCTTCTCCATAGAATTTTTCTATTTACAAATAAACAATCTCTCAATATACTTTATATATATATATATATATATATAATATATATGGTAAATAATGTAACTCCCTTCAGAAAGATTTAAAATAATAAAAGAACTGATTTGTAAACACGGTTTCTGTCGAGTATTTGGTGGCTTGAATGTAGATGACAATCTATTCCTAGATTTTTCTTTTGTCAGAGTATCCTGGATGTTCATTTATATTTCTTGTTCTAAGATCTGTAAAACCAGCATGGAACAGAATGCAAAAAACTTAGCAAACGGGCTGGAAAACAGTCCCAATATACAATTTATTTTTCTTGGTTTAAAAACTGACTTGTAACTGCTCATGAAGTACATGCTGCYGTCAAGAGTGGCCCTATGCTGATTGCAAGATGATTTCACAATAAATCCTCTGATGTGTGCTGTCCTGCTTGCTGTGGAAAATGTCTGTGCCATGCATTGAAGTTGCATTTTTTTCTCATTCCCATGAAGGTAGTGCTCTTGTGGAACTGGAATAAGTAAACAATGTAAGGACTGTCACCTGGAGGTTTAAACAAAACCCATCATCAGATCAGGAAGAGAACGGCATAAATTAGCTCTCTAGAGACACTTAAAATTCCATTTATTAATATTATACTATTATTTGTATTTAATTTTTCTATTAAATAAAAAGGGGGCATCTTTTCTGAGTGTTCTGCCRTACAGCTCCAGGGAAATCTATTTATCAGACCAGCAGCAGAGAAACCTCGACAGACTGACTGGTCAGACTGAAGTGACAGAAATGTACTCAGGGTCTGCCAGGGAGGTCAGAGCCCCTTGCAGGATCAAACTCAGCATAAGCTTGGCAAGCAGCCAACATATGGTGTCATTTAGAGGAGACTGGGACACAACTTCTAGCAATGTATTGTCAGGAAAATTCATCATAATGTAGGTATCTTGAAAACTACTCTCAAAAGCAATTATTACCTATTGCATTTCTGCTGTGCACTATTTGTTTTGGCACATTTCATTGCAGTGGTTTCCCTGGAGTGGAAGTCAGTTCATATTCTATTCTTTCAGTTCAATTCTTGGAAGCTATTGAGATCTAAGTTGACAAAGCTGTATCTTACTGCTTTTGCAAAGGAATTTGCAAAGGTCCATTTTGCTCATATGGGTGACACTGATTTTATTCATAGCTCAYGTCTCACTTTACTACTCAGCAAACAGTTTCTAGACTCTGGTCATCTGGTTTAGACATTAAACAGAGGGTATCCAGACAAATCCAATTATTCATGAGAATTTGGTCTGAATATGATTTTGCACAGTGACCCTGCCCCTGAAATCTRCAGATTTGCAACTGTAGGTGGTGGATAAACACTAACCCATCTGGCATGTGCGTATTGCAGGTCAGCATTGCCTAATCCCCAGCCCCTATTTACAGAGACAGAAATACTCCTATTTCCCCACTGTGCATGTGGGACATGTTCAGAGCTGCTGTAAGCTGAAGCAAAGATGAACAAGTTCAGTTCCCCATTAGTCAGGAATTTATCCCACAACACGGAACAGATTCTTCAGTGCTTATGGGACTTCCAGGCTTAGGCCGGGAGCAGCTGATAAAAGGGAGCTGCTGTGTCATTTATCCTGTTCAGGTTGGATGGTGGRCTGCCACTGGAGGAGGTTCCTGGCTGCGAGGAAGCAAAGCGTAGGCAGGCAGTGGCCACAGAGAGGAGGATGCTCACACTTTCTTCCATCCCTCTTCTTCCTTCATATTACCCTTCGTTAAAGCTCCCCCCCATTATGCAAATAGCGCAGTTCTCCCTTGCAGTGGAAAGAAGTTAATGTATCTAATTTGGTGATATTGGTCTTGGTGCAGGTGGTTCTGTTGTCATGTGGAACTTGAGGTGTCCATCCATAGGGTCTTGCATTGTGTGGTCTGTCCAGAAGAGCAAATTCTACTCCTTCTATAAAATTATTTCCACAATAACTTTTAGAAACAGCTGCTGGAAGAGATTTCACAACATTCAGTATTTTCATTCATGTCACTCCATCCACCACTTATGAAGTCTTTAAAATTATGACTCCACCCTTTTGGGTTAATAGTCTGGAAATTTTTAATTTCTTCATTAAACATGAATTTTTTCTAGTACTAAGGAATTTGTTAAAGGATATTGACAGTGGCTTATTTTGCCCAAATCTWATTTGCAGGCTGTGTAGAATTGCTCTCCATTAAGGATTTCAAACTATTACATACTACAGTCTGTTCTTTTATTTTTCCCCTCCATCCCATTACAGATAATGAAAAAAATGAAAAAAGAAAGTGCTACAAGTGTAGATGTTAGGTTGATGGTGTTTTACTCTGCTGACCTTGTTCATCTCTTTTTTTTTTTTTTTTGGTTTTACTTTGACAGATAGGTCTTTAAGATACCATCTGACTTCTGTTATGTAAGTACACCCCAATTCCTGACTAGGGTTCAACATGATCTTGCAAAACAAATACACAGGCAGTTCTGGGCAAGATGCCTAACCTGATTTGATTCCTTCAGACACCAGACAGTCCCATAGCTGAAAAGGCACTGTTCAAATCTTTAACCTGCATTACCAACTTTTCACAGTGTCATTTCCAAATAAACGACCCTACAGTTAGATACCTCTGGCCACATTAGAGGCTTGGCTATCTGTTAGCCTACATATTTCAGCATTGTTAGACCAGTTGATCAGACTCATGGTCATGCATCTCCTCCTAAATAATACTTCAGTATTGTTGAGTAATGGAAACAGTCCCCATACGTGACCTTAACTGGTGGCAAAAGCAAACTAACACAGCTGGATCCACTGTGGAAGAGAGCAGCGCTGCCATGCATGTGCTGCAGGTGGTGGCCACACACATGGACAAACAGTGCCACGCTGCCGAGGCACAGGCACTGCTTACGAAGGAGCAGCTTCATGAGAATGAGCTGTAAGATCACCAGGTTCTGGAAAGCACTGTCAGTTGTGTAACTGCTTTGAAGTTCAGGGCCTCGAGTTTGAGTCAGGGCCTGGAGCTTCCTGGCAAGAGTGCAGAGACTCAGTGTTGGTCTGATGTGCTTGTGTTGACATCAGCTCTGGAAAAGACYCAGCCTTGGAAAGACCTCTAATTTCAAAAGGCTTATGACAAAATCTGCCCTATTGAASAGGGGTGCACATGTGCTAAGCGCACATAACATTATTGACTATTCCTTTCAGTGCACTCTCTGCTGTAGAAAACCAGGAATTTTTTATAAACAGGAGTTCTTATCTTCTTTTAAGCAGTTTCTTCCTCACCCTATCATGGCCACTCATTGTGATAAGATTTTCCATTCTTTTTCCTTTCCTTCCGCTCTTTTTGCAGACGTTCTAGTTCAGCTTCATACATCATTTCCTGAATAAGGTACTTTTCTCTCCTCATTCGATCTCTCAGATCTTTTGGAAGATCTGGAATTAAGTAGGAGATCAGATGCTTTATGCAAAAGACAAGGTGCTGTGAACACAAAAAAAAGGAATAAAAAATTTAAAACCTTAGGAAGGAAAGTATTTTTYATATCTTCTGAAAACCTTCTCTCCAATTTACAGACATAGATGCTATGTTAAARTGAAAGCCATTACTAAATTTGAATAAAACAAACCATGACATTTTTTCCCCCACAGAAATTCCAGCTGAAGTCATGGAATATGGGTCACAGCAGAAGTTATGAGCAGGTGGGTTCAAATAAGGCCGTATTCCTTCACCTGGAAAAGTCTGAAAATTCACATGGAATTTGCTGAAGTTGTAGTCTTGAGCCACCAAGACACCCTTCTTCAAGAAATAATCTAGAAAATGTTTCTTCTCTGTTTTTCCTCTAGCACAAAGGCTTCTGTTGTGTTATCCAAAGAGAAAGCTCAGTTCAGGATGAATTTACACAGTCCTGTGACTCAGAAATGCAGTACCTGCTCATGAACATTAAGGCATATGACAATATGGTCATTACAGTTTCTATATCTGTGTTGAATGCCCTGTTGCTATGATTTCTGAGCAGAGGATTGAGTAAAGAGTTTTTTAAAATCATATATTCCCCGTCTGGCTTTTTTACAGTGGAAAAGGCATTTCAAACTGCTTGTGCTGGAGAGATCCCTGGATTCTGGTGGGGATATTCAACCACTTGAAATTGGGCCTTAAGAGCTCTATTTTTTTTTTTTTYCTAAATTATCTCACCCTATTTGTCTAACCTCCTGGCTCTCTTTTTCAAAATCATTTTGGGAATACCAGTCGTGTGAAGTTGGTATTACCTCCTCTGGTTTGTCTTAATGACGTCTGAGATACTGACAGTAAGTACTAAATTTATGAATACAGACAAAGATATTAAATCCTTCTCATTGTTGTAAGGAAAAAAGACAGTGTGTAAATACTGTAACTTTAACTATTGCTGGTTTTCAGTCGCTCAGATTTAATCCTTCTCATATTCCTTCACCCTTTTCCCCATAAACCAGTCAGAATATGGCTTCCCAACCTAGACAAGTTACTCAAAAGTAAACAAATCTTCATTTGTTTTCCCCTCCTTGCAAGTCACTGCTGTATTATTTATTCAGTGTTACATTCCCTTTTCTATGAGAACCTAAATACCTGTGACCCTTCAGAAACCACATCTGTGAATACAAAGCATGATAAAAGTAGCAGAAACTAAGATAAAGAAACTCAACAGCTGCCATCATAGATCAGCCCAATGCAAAGCTTCAGAGAGCAATTTGTTTCCTTTTTGGTTTTGTTGTGCCACCTGAATGGTCACTGACCTCAAACACAATAATGAAAGCCAAGCGTGCCGCTAAGACGTGCCAGAACTGCAGCGTGTAACCRTAGGGCACCGGGGCGTGGGGAGGGTCTCGATAGTCCCTGTACCTGAAAGACAAGCATAGCATGGTAGTTAGCAAGCTCCTGCAAAAAGGAAAAACCAAAACCCACCTTCTACTGATAACTGCATCTTCTGCACCAAAAATGAGCTCAGTTTAAAGCGTGCAGGTTACCATAATACTGCTTGCTTCCAAGGCTGGGCCTGTGCCAGTGTTTTATCTCAGGTCAGGTGCATGCTTTTGAAGCAGCTGTCCTGGTTACCTCCACTTACCACGCTTTTCTTCATCCAAATGGACTCACTTTCRGCTAAAACCTACCAGTAAGATGCACTCCAGGAGTGCTGTAGCTGCTCATGGGAAGTGGGTACAAAGGACCCAAACCCATRTTTGTATGAAGAAAACGGCTGAAGAAAATACACAGGATGGTGGGTACTTTGACCATACAACATCTTCCTTGGCAGCACAATATGCGCCTTGCAGGCATCCCCTCAGAGCTTGGAGAAGGGAGGGAGGCTCTGCCCTTTTAAGGRACACTATTCCCACTGCAAGGACATTTTAAACCCAAAAATCTCCCCAGTTTTGTCAGCCTGATAGTTCTTCCAAAATGCATATAAAACTGCCTCATGGACTMCAGCCAGCCCTTGGCCAATTCGCTGGCCATCCCTGCTGCAAAGCATGACTTGTCCTGACTTMAGCGGAGCCAGCACTGCATCTCTTGGTGTATCAACTGAGAACAGGGATCGAGTGTTTTTTCTCACTGAGTGCTTCTTAGAAGACTTTAGGTCTCCATAATTTAACTGTAGATAGCTATCGGGAAAGCTGGATCCAGGAATACTCCAAAATGTATATTGGAGTATATAAGTACACTCCAAATGTACTTATAATTACAAACCATGAATCTGTTTTAAGKCACACATTCTAGAGTCCATTTTTACTAGCAGTTTGTTAATTCTAAAATAATASCACGGAAACTTAATTTAAAAGAAGGGTAAAAATTGTTTGTTTCTCATTCTGTTTCATAGATGGAACAAAGAACCCATTGTAAAAAAATATTGAAAATACCATAGTAAATAATACAGTCAAGCTTGATCACTAAGTTAGTTTTAAGAAAATAATGAAAGTGCAGATGAATAAAAGAAAAGTCATTTAATGATAAAATTATTAAAATATTAGAACAATTAAAATAAGACAGATTATGATAATCTGTATTTCTCCATSAAACTTCACCTTCTTAGATTACAAAGATTACAAACTGAAATAAACTCTCTTGACATCTTAGTCAGCATCAAATCTCTCAGAAATTGCAGTATCTCCAGTGCAAGTTCTTAAAACTAAGATGATCTTTCCTTATCCAAGCAGCACTCTGACTTCACAGTTAAGGATGTTTTACAATATCTTAAGCATCCCAAAACCAGAAGTCTCTGGATAAAGTCCCAGTAGAGTATGTCTCACTTTTTTTACTTGTTAGGAATCCAATGTTACGCTCGAAAAAAATTGGGAAAACTTCTATAAACAACCAGAATAGCACAGCATCTTATTTGTTCCAGGCAACAAGAAGTTAACTGTTTTGTTTTTTTTTTTTTTTCAGACAAACTGCCTTCCTGGAAAAATGCCTACACTGTTACACAGTAGAACATAATATTTCCTTACCTCCCTATCAATGTCTGCCTTGAAGTGCAATTAAAATGACTGATGTTTTAGCAGAATGCGGGTGGGTAAATAGGTGATAAACTCAGCTAAAGAAAGATGTTAATTTTCTTTCAAGGATAGATATACATAACAATTCAGTGTGTCCCAAAAGAACAGATATATCTTTTGGAGATTTATCACACCAATTTTAATAGTGTTCTGTTTATGGGATATTGAGCAGACAATTTTGTTTTTTTATTATGTGATTTCCATCATCAGCTTTAAGGAGCAGCAACTTCATACCAGAAGATGGTGAAGAAAGGAATTAAAGAGGGAGAAGAGAATTGTTAGAATGACAAAACCTTATTAAATAATGCTTTAGCAAACAAAGAATATTCTCACCGGTTCTGTTCCACAGGTGAATTCAACAYTGGAATACTCTTTCTCCCAAATAATTTGCAACAATCTTAAATATCAGTTAGTTAAATGAAAACAGTAATGCCACGCCCTCCCCCCATTTATTGTGCTATACCACTCAAAATCCTTCTTATTCATAAAAATGCCACAATATTGCAAGTATCACTGACTTTTGCTGTATCACAGACCTTTGTGGTATCACGGAGTTTCTTTTGTTCTTTAGGCATTCATGAAAGGGTATTTCAGTGAAAAATACTGAAACTAAGTGTATCTGCTAAAGGACTACCAGGACTCATGTTTGCAATGTAATATTGTGATTAAAAAGTGGTAGCTGTATTYGTTTGGTATTTTTGGTTGGGACACCTTTTAAGACCTTTATGTTAATCCTTGAGGGTTCTGGCCATTAAAATCACTCAGGTGCAAATCTGTCATTACAGACTTTTCTCAGACTGCTATTTCTCCAATCTGTTGCTGAGGACAAAGACATGCAGATAATTAATTGCTCATTTTACTTTGATTCAAACCACAAATATAAGATTATTACTAATAATTACACCTGTAAGCAACAAAATGAACATATTAACAATTCAACAATTAGGAAATGCTGGCTTTGAGGTTTTGTAAAGATAGATAATGACAGACCCTGTGTATGTCTGTCAGACCTGTGGAGTAACTCAGCGTGGCTGCTCCTGTGCAACCTTGACTTCCCTGTGCATGTCCTGTGATATAATCTCATCTCAATTGGATCTCACTGGTACCTAAGTAATCAGGCACCTATTATTGGCCCCTTGATGCCATATTTATCCATGATGATTGTATCTGGGTCAAGCTATGACACCATAAAAATCTTGCATTAGGAACGCCTCCAGATACCAACTTTACCACTTCTCTTTTGTCTGAGGGAGGAGTCATGCAGGCAACAGCTTAGCAGTACCAAGACAAGCATGTCCCTAAAAAGCACAGCCAAAACTTCCCATTTTTAAGTTCTAAAAATCAGTTTCAACTCCAGATTTATTATGATGCTTCTCCGTTTCACTGTCTTAAAGCAGAGGAGTATGTTGATCAGAAACTTACCTGCAATATTTTAATGGTGAGCCAGAGAATTCACTTCCATTTGATGTTGGCTCTGAACGGTTTTCAAAGTCAGACACCAGGAATACTGATAAACTGGCATTAACATAGCCAACCATACACCTAGAGGGGACAAAATGCTGCCATCAGGACACAGGCTTTCCCATTAACTGTTGCACCCAGGAGGATGTTCTTTGGGTTTCATAAAATCCAAAATACAATTGGGATGCTTATTAATATCTGAAGGGGACTTTGAGGCAATATAAAGGAGATGCTGAAGTAGGTCAGATSAACAATGAAAGTGAAGCAGTGGTAGATTTCTGTGGGAGAAGAAATGGTGAAGATTGGGACTGGTAACTTTTGAAAAGTCTCCTARAAGACACAATAGGGGCAGAGAAAATAATGAGGAGCGTTAGGAAGATAATCAAAATATTCTTCAGTTACACTCATGGTGCTAGCACAAAGGGAGACTAAATCAGATAGAAACACCTAAAACAGCTTTTTAGAAAATGTCCAGTTAATCAGAGGAACGCCATAATAGAAGATCTTAGGATGACTGATCACTGTGAGGGCCAGGCAGAGTTTAAAGAGCACTGAGTAGGAGAAGTTGTGTTCCGTGGCAAAGGGCTGTGGATGTCTCTAGAAGGCTCAAGTTTGCTGTTGGTAAAGCTGAGGAGAGATATGGCTAAAATGTACTGTGCTGTTCATGCTGCACTGCCCGAGCACAGGTAAATATAGGCACACTGCRCAGCTTGGTGCAGAGTATAATGCACAGGAAGGGTTGGGGGATTTTTGTTTTGGTTTGGGTTTTTCTAAATATGGACTTTACAGTCTTTGAGAAATTATATTCAAACACCATCTGTCTTTGTCTCCATACTGACTGGATTTGGAACTTAATTTAATTACAGTGTCTTTCTAGTATCACTGTGTGTCAAATGGATCTAATACCTACAGGTGTTTTCTGAAAGAAAAGAGTACCTCTCTCATTTGAGCTATTCAATAACAGATGGTCTTCACTCTTTAATTTGAGAAAATTCACTATTCCTGGGGATTTTTTAATACTTCCTGCTTTTGTAACAGTATTTACTAATAACATTATTCAGAACGCTGACATAAACAGTTTTAATACAAGTTAGCTCTTTCAAAGGATAACTACCTGATGGTTTCATCTAGAAATTCACTCAAAAAAGCAGCAAAAGTGTGAAAACATTGTACAAAAGGCTTGTGAAAAGCAGATCCTCCTCTGTCAGCCAAACTACTTCCCCTATGCAGAACTAGTTTCAAAGMCACTGAGTCATATTTGAGTCTTAAAAGAGAAATATTTCTAAAGGTGTTGTTTTCTCATGCAGAGTGGTCCTGAGAAAATCTTTCCTTTTGCTTTCCTTAGCAAGGAGTGTTGTTTACAGTGCCACCATATCCTGCAGAACTTTTTAATGGCACAAGAAGAGCGATATACTCAAGAACAAATGGCACCAGACCACTTTATCCCTGAAGGGGTTTTAACTCTTCATCAAAGTAAATAAACAGAACATCTTCCCTAGCCCCAGCTAAAATGCCGAACTCCTTGCAGGACAGCAAGCTGGCAGATCTGCTGATCAGGAGCTGCCACACCAGATGTCCTTCTTCTGTCAGTATGATTAAATTATTGACAGTCAATAGACGTCAAAAAAGCGAAACAGATGAACTCACATTGGCAGCAGGGAGTAAAAAAATCAATCTGCCATATGTCCAATAGCAGAATGTAAACTCTCTGTCACTGTCTGCTGTTTAGCCTGGGCTTCTTTGAGCAGTAGGGTTCCCAACTAATGGCACTGCTACAGCATTTGCAAAATGTGTCTGTTTGTGTTTGATTGGATTCAGTGACCTTCCCCRAGTCCAACAGCCTAAATTTCGCAAGTTGCCATGCAGCAACTATCTCATACTCTCTGGTAGTATGCACATGCTAATAGTCTCAGTGTTTAGCAACACTGAAAGAAAATGCACTTACGCAGTGGGGATTCCGATCATAAGTGTCTCCTGGAAGATTTCATCTAAGAACTCTGGTTTTAGAAGAAAAACAAATTACTTTGCTCTGAAAGTGTATCTTGATGTACTATTTGGAAATTCCTTCCTCTTGCTAGACACTACTTTCTTGAGTAATTCATGCTGAATATTACATCAGGAAAAAAACCCCAGTGTACAAGTTTAAAACGCTTAACAAATTCTTAACTGATTAGTATCAGCATTGCTTCAGAAAGAAAAGAGGATTATATCCATGTAGACCAGCTGGGAAGTACAGCTTGGGCAACATCCTGTCATACACATTAAATCTCTGAAACAGCTCTGCCACGTTTGCCTTGAATTAATGTCATGAATCACAGTCCCTCAGCAATCCATTYTGTGGATATGCAGAGCATCAGTACCTATGGCTGATATCTGTTACCTGAACACAAATAAAAAATTTGGGTTAGTGGAACCAGAACACACACACAGAACTACTGCATCTATTCAAGTAGTAGCTGATTTTCATGCACATCTGTTTCTCCACCCCAGAAAAAACTTACTTTTGTCCAGCTTCCCCTTGGCCAGCACAAGGTCCATATTTGTAAGCATAAACAAGGCGAGGGATGAAATCTGATGTCACTGCTATAACAAATGCATTTGTGATAACTGAAAGAATTCCAATGCCTTCCAGGATCCCATACCAGATTCCTGTTCAAGAAGGAGAGCAGGTTTGTTCCAGGGAAAACAAGAACCAAAGTGCCTAAAATACTGCATGATCTGAAGTAGTTGACCCCACTGCACAAGGTGTTTTTATATAGTCTTTATCCAAGAGTCACTTATTTTTTCAGGACTTATGTCTGCAGTGTGTGCTGTGTACTGGCTGCTGTCCAGGCTTGTGCCAAAACCCAAAGATTCACACTCAAAACTTTGAATGTTCACATTCAAAGCTTTAATCAGACACAGGCTTTAGGTCCATGGTAGACTGTTCTAAGGGCACAAAGCCTGAGCTTCTGCTGTTTCGTGGTATGGGCTACTGATTTTTACAAAGCAGGTGGGTAGTGAGGTGTCCTATTCACCCCTGTGAAAACACCAGGGATTCAGCAATGGACAGATGACTTTAGAGTTTGAGATTTCTTACTAAAGGTGTTCTGTTTTTGCATACTGCARGGACAGAAAAGATTTGTAGACAAAACAGGTTCAGAGAACCCTTGCAGTAATGTGTGACTGGATGGCCTCAGAGTTACATGGACCTTGTGTTTAGCAATGCAGTGTGACTCACTGGGAAGGAGTTTTCTGCTGGGATTCAGACCCACCCTGTCTGACCCACCAGGGACCTGTGGGCACAGCCCCTGAGTCACCGGGAGCTTGGTTTTAGCCAGGTAAATACAAAACATACAGGGCCCTTACAGCATGGTGGCCACTCTGACTCTACTCTCATGTTTCATCTGGTCTGTCTGGTTATTWTATTCAAGTTGAGCAGCAGTGTGTGTTCACACCGTGTGTCTGCCACAACCAAACACCTGCGGAGAACACTGAGCACTTTACAGCTCAGCTGTTGTGTCCCCCAGAAAATCATTAAAGGACATTTTCCAACATTCACTATTAATTGCATAAGCAGATTGGCACCAGATGCTTGAAGTTTTTTTGAACAATCAAGGGTTGTATTATTAATTGGGAAGATGACTGAAAATACCTTATCTGCTCTTGAAAAGCATTACTTTGCAAATAACACACACATATAACAAACACCATACGGAGAACTCACCTATATCTTTGGCTCTTGAGGCTAAAGGTCTTCTCCACTGAGTAACAAATTTGTAAGCATCAAGCCGAATTTCAATAATATTGTTCAGTAAGGCCAGAAGTGGTGCCAGTGGAAAAGCTGCCACAAAAATGGTTGTGAACCCAAACTGAAGAACTAGGACAAAAAAGGAAATATCATAGTATAATTATTAAGATCTAATCCCAAGGTCTGAGATACACCAGTGTATGCAAATAAACATTATGTACAAAATATAAAACCACTTCTCATTATGCCTTATTATATAATGATTTAGTGGCAGCTGTCCTTGTAAAAAATTCAGAAGGAAGGATGAAAAGAACAAAAGCACATCTGACTCTGGAATGGACAGCACCATCTAAATTTTGTAATTTGGAGTGAAGTTTGGAGGTGGACAAACTGTGCTCTTAGAAAGGGACATTTTTACTCCAATATCAACTAGAATTTCTCAATACTTTCAGAAATTAGGGATGAATACATTAATACTTTTAATATTGCAGATAGGAAACAATTTGAAATTTTGTTTAAGTTTCTAGAGGCAGGTTTTCAGATTGCCAGATTTCCCATTAATTTGAAAAGAACTGTGTGAGGGAGAAAATAAAAAAAAAAACCAACATGACATATGCAGTTCAGTCACATAGGGCAAAAGTTCGTGGTTTTTTAATACATTTTTGAACAGTTATCCTCTCTCCTCTGGATAGAGCAGTGCCTTTTGGCAATAAATAAGTTTGTTAAAGTGAGGTAGTAAACGAGGGAGGATTTTAAGCATAACAAGCATGCACTATGCAYTTAAAAATGAAAGCACAAGGAACGTTCTTTAGAAAATAACAGCGAAGTTCTTCAGAAATGTACACAGATAAAGGGCTCTGAGGTGGAAAAGCAAATCCAGAATGGGAAGTGTTTCATAGATAGGAGGTTAGAAAGCCATCAGCAGTGTACTTAACTAAAAGTTTGGTTTGGTTCTTATTCCCATTCCTCATCTACCTGTGAGAATAAAAACCTCTCTGCAGTCTCTTTAGCTCCATATATTGATAATTAAAAGAATACACCAGCCCACATCAACAAAAAAGCAACAACATTAARATCTAGTGAAAGAGAGAGAACAAAGGTTAGAGCCATACTCATTTCTAGGTATTCATCAAAGAGTCCATAAGCATTCATAGGTTGCAGATTGTAGTCCTTTTCCCACTGTGGAAAGCTTGTTTTTCCCTGTGTGCCATACTCTAGTCGTAGTTTTCTCCTGGTCCACCAGTTTTGAATTAGCCTACATTTTAAATTAAATTAAAGAAACAAGGTAAAGAATATCAATGGCTATTTATCACAAAACTGGAAGAGGTTAAAGTGGGTACAACACATCTTGCAAAATTAATTTCCCAATGTACAGGAAAATAGAGCATTAGTAATACATGTGGCTGATGACACAACACAATAGGTATGAAAACAGATACAGCTGATGAGCTGTAATCCAGGCCTAGATGTTGTTAAAATGGTAACAGGATTTTRACATATTTTCATTATTTATTTATTTCTTTTTCTCTGCACAGAATGGCAAATCACTTCAGGGTCTGCTTATATGACAGAATGCAATGCTGTGTGGAGATAGTTGTACTCAGTAAACAGAGTGCTAACGCTGCTTGACCCTTTCCTCTGTGTGACCTGGCATCTCTGCATGGCTCTGCTCTACAGGAGGGTAACAGTCTGGGCAATCCTGAAGGGAAAAGGCAACCCTGAATGATGTCTGCAGCCAAACATTCAGTGCAGCAAGAGGGAGAAAGAAGTGTCTGAACCACTGACAACACATGGTGGCTGAGAGATGGATGGCTGACAAATGAGCTACCCCCCTCTCAAGCAGCCATGGGAGCTGTACTGGACACCAGGGGGAAGACACTGTTCCCAAAAAAGGCGTGTGTAAGACCACTGWGAGAGGCACTGAGCCAAAAGAGAAATGAATGCTTGCATCTGAAATAAACACCTTTTCAGGGAGTTGCCCTGAAAAGAACAACGAAGGACACTGGTTAGGAGTTAGTATAGAGAGCAAAAAATCCCCAAACCACAATGACAGAGATCTTCTCTGAAAGCTGTGGTTCACAACTTTATCTCAGTAAGCCAGAACATGGTAGATCACTCAGATAATTCAGTCCTTTTCCTGACAGTGCATCACTYCTTGCCTTCGTAGTGGCCTGCTCTGGTTTGTGAATAGTAGGCAAATAATCATTGGATTTGGACAACTGCTTGTTTTCTTAAAGCTTAGGGATTATTTTTCCATTTACGTAATTTATCAGAAGGGTTACAGCTTTTCCTCTTCCTTAAAGAAGTGTAGGTGCATTTGAGCGCAGTTGAGTGCAATTCAATTACAGATTGCAGGGCTGCCTCCAAGTCCTCTGGCCATCCTCATTGTGTTGGCTGCCATCATGCTCGTAGCAGAAAGGTGTTTTTCACACAGAAGGGAAATGCACCTTCTTGCAGAATTTCAGGGCTGAAAGGGGGACTGAAGGGTCTGGAGACCAATCACTTCTCTCATCAGAATAAGCAGAACATTTCACAATGTTGTGACTGTGTCTTTTATGTTGTGATTTGCCTTGTAAAGCAGTTTATTCCTATTAAATCACTTCTTAAACAATCTCCTCCTGTCTCTATTTTATTTCTCTTCTCTGCTCTTTATTAAGTTTCAAGATCTGAATTAATAGAAAGCTGAGAGTTCTGACAAAAGAGGTAGGGAGTGGAAAGAGAAGGATCAATACTGCTGCTACTGTTCCCTTCTCCATCCCAACAAATTCCTGCAGATCTAACAGCTGCAAAATACTGGCAAGACCCAGGAAAGATGGAGAAATAGCAAACCCCTCTGAACTTTGCAAGAGCAAACTTTCTGACAATGTCAGCTCTCTCWCAGATTTTCACACTTGCTAATTTCCCTTGATGACCAGCTACACTGTCTCTAGCACCAACAACACTAATCATATTAAATCTATATTAATCATATTAAACATGCTCATTAAATGTGAATCAATAAGGAAYGAACTAATAGGAAATGAATAATTGCCAACCTTTTAGCTAGGGCACAGSTCCATAATACCCTGAGGATCACCAGGGAACTTGCCTACATAAGTCAGTACATTTTTCTGTCTCTCAAAGTGTATATGAGAGCAGTGCAATTTTTCCAGCTCGTACCAGCTCTTTCAGGTCTCCTTTACCAYCCAGCAAGAAATCCAGTTTAGAATTTACTGGCATAGCTAAGAAATGATACACATAATATTTTTCATGAAAGCAACACAGTGGTCATGCAGTTATTTTTAAGGAGTTTTAGAGCACAGAATACAATATAACAAAATCAAGTTCTTSCCATACATTACTTATTTGTTAATATTTATATTACACTTTCACTTTTGCAAACCATTTCCAATGTAGAAAAAAGTCCCAAGCACCATTTACATATCTGGAGTTCTGTATCCTGGGGGTGGAGGGGGAATTTTGTAATGACTACTTTATCTTGCTTTTATTAACTGGCCATAAGGAAAGCATAAACTTATTATTCTGTGACCTTCAGAAGCATAGGTATTATATTTACTTACGGATATCCCAATTCCATAAAATTATTCCACGTCTGCTTTAACACCATTATAATACCCATTTGCATACAGAGATCAATAAGGCATCCACTAGGGTGGCACTACAGGAAAAAAAAGAAATAAAATGTCAAAGAGAAATTATACTGAGTTTTAAAGCATTACTTAGAGGATATAAATGCACATTTGCTCATTTGCTAAAAGGAAATTAAATACATTCTCCTTATTTTTAAAAGAAATCCTTAGTGTTTCATGTTGAGTGCTTTCTTTGTCAGTGCCCCCAGACCCTGAAGTTGTGGTGCTGCTTTTGGGACAGACATTCAGCTAGCACGAWTTTAGGTAATTTTTTATCTATTATTGGAAAAAACAGAAAGGGAACAAAAGCTTTCTGCCTTCAAACAGGRCTTTGTACAATGGGCTTTGCAGATCCAAAGAGTGCAGTTCAAGTTGTGTTTTTAAATCTTGGGTATTATAGATAAATCACTGTCACAGAACTGGAATTATTTCTCTTTAACTTGTAGGTAGAAAAATTATCTATGACATGTAACAAAATGAGGTATGAATTTCTTGTACAGACTGCATTATCCAGCACTCAGAATCTGGATCCYTGCTGAGGTTTCTGTTGACCTCATTTGGCATCTCTCTAGATTAATTGCGTGATGGGTTTTTGTTTTTGTTTTTTTTTTTCTATGTCATTATTACTAAATCCTCATCCTCCTGTTTTTAGGAATCAGTCCCATGAGCCAATATAACCGTAGAGAGGTAAGTGCAGTGTTCATGAAGTAGCAGTGATGCAACAACCATAACATCAATAATATATAAACTGTGGTGTGAGCGTGTCCATGGACACTGGGCTGGTGTTGTTCAAAGTCTTACACTTGGCAGAGGGCTGTTCGAGGTGTATCTCGAGGTTACATTCTAAAGCAGGTTTCTAACAAGACCTAGCACAGATACAGACTTTTTTAAAAATTAGTAGACTCTTCTTTTCTCTGAGAAAAGCTAGACAGGGACTACTAAGAGTAGCTTCCATCAGCAACTGACCCAACCTGTAACACCTCACTGTTGCACTTTTCTCCCAAACCTGGTTCTGTTTTCCTCCCATCTCTGCTCTTGCAGAGACATGAAGTTCTTTCCCTGTCCTCTGATTCCTCTGTGAGATGAATAAGCCCACTAAATCATCAGAAAACTAGTTCAGCCAGAAAAAACAAGTTTACTGCCGATAAAAGGAATTGAATAAGCTCTTCATGGGGTTGGACAAGTGAGAATCATGGTAAAGGAAGAGGAAGGAGCAAACCTCAAAGGGAGGACTCAAAGGAAGAGCAGAACTGTCTTTCTTTRACAGCAGCAAGATTTTAGATCAGCTCAGCCCCAGACAGATTTTTGAGGGGTTTTAAGCAAAATTCTGTCCATTTATCAAGTATTCTTTCCTTGAGTGAACAGAATTCATTACAAAATTAAGATTGTTTTATACTTTTTTTTTTTTTGGCTAGTATTTGAATGGCCTCTATTAACCAAAATATTTATGTATCCAGAAGTGTTTGAAAATCCATGTTGACAGGCATTTTCCACTTACCATTTGTCATTTATCTGCAAAGTTGTTTCAATTATTCATCTGTGAAGCAGGAAAGACACCATGGGATCTGAGTGTGCACATAAAAGCACTGGAAAGTAAATGACTGGTCCAGAAACTGCTGCTGTTCACCTCTTATAACTGTCAATTGGGCTTTGAATTCTGAATGTATTTGTTAAAAGAAAGATAAATAAAAAGGGATTGGTCCTTGAGTACCTTGCAAAGCCAAACTCTCATTCCTCTCCATATTCATTTGGTTTTATTAACACGGAACATTAAGCCAGTTGCATGTTTGGGAAGTTTGTTTAGTTGGTTTGGTCAACTTTCACATATATTTTATGTGTCTGGATTTTTAATTCAATACCTCATTGTTTAGCTCTCTGATCCACAAGGCTAGAAAAACTGAGAAGAAAGGAATTTTTAGAAGCAAAAAGTTGTCAGATTCATATCTGATTTTGATTCACTCTGAGGATAAAACACTACCAGTGTAAATATGTGAGTAATCTTTAAACCATCTGACGCCACTATCTGTATGTGATGCAAACACTAAAACAGCTAGAATTGAACAGGGAATATATATATATCAATATGTAGATGCTTTTGTAGCAGATAGTAGTGTCAACAGTGTGGAGTTAAGATTGCAGCTGAAAACCCAATAACACACTCAGAAATGCCTAGGCAGAGTTATGTGTGCCTCTGCTTGCATTCACAGCGGATAAATCAGGGTGCAGTTATTGAACACTCACCTCTTCCAGCCTCCACCGGTTTATCAGCCTTAAGTAGGCACCAGGGTGTCCTGTAAATCTTGAACACAGGAACAGATATCAACTATGTTGTGTAAGCAGTCTGTTCACAGTAGTAAGAGAAAGCTCACACTCTTATTTTTAATCTGGTGTTATCTTAAAGTGACTTATATCTTTTATAGTTATATAATTTTATATAACTATAAAAGTTGTCATGCTATAAAATGTTTTATGGGTATTCCTGTAATAATCCCCATGAAGGACTAAGGATATTTTTACTTTCAGTTTTATTTCAATACCAAATACTCCACTGTAGGATATTCAACATATGCAGTGCAAAGGGAAAATCTGACTGAAACTGCTCATTTGGAAAATGGCTTTCAACTGCCAGTCCATTTCCTTACACTATGAAATGCTCTGTGATGTCTGCCTTCCTGTGAAATTTTAGTTTCCATTAGAAAACGTAATTTTCTAACTCTTCTCCCATGTTTCCTGCCAATATTATTCTCCTATGCAAATAATTCATACTAATGTATTCATCTATTCAAACCTTCTCTACTAAAAAGTTCTTTTGTTTTTAGGAGACTGACAGAAAAAGATATAAAAATAATATACATATAGCTATATATACACATGCATACATATATATATAAAATATACAATAAATACATAATATATACAACATATATAATAAATACAAATGTGGAAAAAAACCCCAAATTATAGCTCATAATGCACTCTTAACAGTCCAGATCACGCAATCAGGTYGCTTCCAACTGACCTATCGTATCCTTCTATTTTAATATCTGTACAAGTRGCATGCATAAAGACAGAGTGAAATGACCTGCATATATGGTATTGTGAGATGCGTCTGTTTCCAATAGTGAAATTGTTAAGTTAGTATTGACACCATGTGGTGATWGGAAATGAAAACTGCATCTGTTTCTGGGTTTTTGAAAGGAATATGAAATTGCAATCTGTTCTGCCTTGCTAGTATGGAATTTGCATTTTGAAATGTGTGATAATATAGTCCATTTTGTTTCATTACAAACAACTTTATTTCTTCTCCCTACTTCATTTTGCACATATGAGTGTGCAGACATCAATCCTACCTTCCAAGGAAGAATGCTATATAAAAGGTAGAGCTGTTCAGATTGACAAACTGAAAAAGAAACATTTTCAGAGTGAAGCTGTTCTCCCACTCCGATTCGGTGCGAGGCTGCTCTGTAAAGAAAATTACCAGAGTTTCAGAGGTTTATTCGGGTTATCAACTTCCCTTGGCACAAAGGCTGCACACAACTACCAGACCTGGCAACGTATTTGTAAATTAGCCTGCTGTTTTCAAAATAGAACCTGGCAGAAGAAATTGTATCCAAAAGCAGCACTCGGCAAGGGAGCTTGTAGGGACTTAGAAATGTGTATGTATGTTCCCAGGAGACCGTAAGAAAGTGGTCGAGGTAATGCACATATTAAACACCCCTCCTGCATTTAAGTGGTCTTTACAGGCTCTTCTCTCATTTCCTTTTCTGTATCCTACCATAGTGACATTGTCGCTCCAACACAAGCTATTTAAGTGCCTTTTTGTTAGAGATGTCACAGTGCAGTGAAGAAAATCCTCCCTTTAAATCTATTTTATGGATTTGTCCACATGTATCAGTGGATCATCACTGCATGGCGCCCCTTCTTTGTCCCAGGGAACTCATCACAGAAAACCAAGAAAAAATATTCTGCAGTGCATGGGCTAAGACAAACAGAAAAGGGAAAGACAGATCCTTCAAAAAATATCAAGAAGTATCAAGACTGAAGTTAACAAGACAATCTCCATGCCAATACACCAGCACCATGTTCTGGAATTACTTTCCAGCTGGCCATTGTTGTTAGCTGACCATTGCWGACAGGACAGCAGTGAGCAGAGAAGGTACTAGTGGTGATTCTGAGTATCATAGTGGTACGACTCATATACTACTTCCAAAGGAGCCTCCTGTAGAGTACTGGAAGTACAGAAACAACAATAAACTAGATCCTCTTTACTGAGAGCAGCTCTTTTGTTAGATGCCAGCCTGCAGGAAGCACAAGTTTGATTACAACTTGGCTGCTGAAGATGAAGCTTTGCTTAAATGCCCATCAGAGGCAATAGTGATGCTCTGGAGAAGSATGGATGTCATTTTTGAAAAAGGTCATGTAAAGGCTGAAGAAGGACATCCTCAAAGTTCTCAGTGTAGTTTTGCTGCCCATACCACTTTGAGCTTATTACACTGATAAAGATCATTCAGATCAAATCAGTTCCTTAGGCCATCAGAGTCAAAATCACAAAACAGTCTGAACGTGATTGAAACAACCCGACCCACTGAATTTTTGTACAAGTGCCTTCTGCAAAAAGCAGACCTACCTTGATGAGAACCCAACAGAAAGAAATCAAGCTTCAAGGTCTCTAGACTATTTCTACTGTCTCCAGGGTGTCTCGACATAACATGTACAATTCAGAAACTTGGAAGTCATATTTCTCAACTGCAGCTAGCAGATATCTTCTCCATGGATACAGGATAGCAAAATTATTTTAAAACTAKAGCATGCAAATGAGGACTCTCAGTTTAATATGAAACAAAAAAATAAAATTCTATTGTACACAGATTTTTTTTAATACATCAATCAATGACTTCAGAGATGTAGAAGAGCCCTGAGAGTAGCTAAAATGAGCTGTTTCCTCTGAGCAGACACCAAAATCTGTCCATCTGGTCCAAAACAATTTGCTGAAAATCATCAATGTGCACAGGTTTCCAGGAGCTCAAAAGAACCTCCTGAAACTTGTATACATGCTACAATATGGTTTGTGTAGTAGGCCTTCAGCCAGAGTCTCACTTCAGGCTTCTTGACACTGAGGAGCCCTTGCCAATTGCCAGCAACTACTGCAATCTTCCAAAAACATCAGGATCTCCATAGATTCTGTCTGAGCCATGGYGATATGAATGACAGCCTGTTGCTACCCCAATGAGAGTAGATGGTCTCCTTAGAAAACAGGTTTCCTTACTCTAGCATAAAGATTTCCTTTGTGAGTGGCCTGAAAAGATTACTGAAATTTAGAACATCATCCAGTTTAGGTCYAGCTAGAGTTGATGATTAACCGAGTTATTTTCCCTCCTTACTGTCCTTCTCACAGGCAAATGTTTGATAGCCAATCAGCACCTTAATTTCAAGATATAGATTGATTTTCCAGAAGTGACCCCCCTTTTCCATGTGTTTGCAAACCCTGGACGTTATGGGTGTTCAGTCTGTCTGAAAACTCATGCCTTTTCCTCCAAAGCTACTATTTTACATTTATTCATAGTAAAAAATTTTGTTTGTGTTCTTACATAGTATGGGGGTTGAAACAAGAACAAAGATGGATGATTACTGTCAACCACTGATTCAATGGCACAGTAGTTTAATTTATGTACTTTTTAATAATAAACTTAAGAAAAACATTAATTCATATAAACTCCAAATTAGTTAGGATTTTTTCATATTTATACAGGAATTTTGAGTRTTATCATGGTGTGTGGACCAATAAATCAGTACAGCATTATTCAATTTCATATTTAATATTACTTACCTAAGTTTGTCAGGAAAAGAGCAACCTTTTCATACAGCTGTAACAGAGAAGGAACAGCCTCTTAATTACATGGCCAGCTCAAAAATATAGAACTGCTTTCTAARGAGGGAACATGTTAAATCTGACATGCAGATGATTTCTGTGATGCTCTGATAATGACAATAAAACTACATAACAATACAGTAATGATGTAACAAAAAAAAGTATAAGTAATGTTTTTATATCTAATGATCATCCACAATATATGGAGCTGAAATTCTGTCACTGTCCTTATTTTACACATACAGTGAAAAAGTCTGAGAGAACTTTCCCAAAAAACACAATGCAGCACAATAGCACAACTGAGATTTTTGTTTTAGCTACTCAKGGAACATTTATCTCACAAGAAAAAAAAGTCATAGAAGAGCATTTTATAGATATATTTGGTATTTAGGGCTTYTTTTGGTTTTGTTTGGCACTTTAGTGCTGAAAGACATTGGGGGGGGGGCTGGGCTACTTCAGAGAAAATCTTTAGTAATCCACACCACCAGCACAACACCACATTTCTTACTCTGTGCCAGTGTCATTTTCTAAATTGTAAGTGGTACTTCCTGCATGTTCAGATACCATGCTCTCAAATTCTCCAGGAGACTTAATAAAGATTACAAAACTAACTTGGAGAGTTTTTACAATAAGTATTTGCAAAGGAGTTTTGAACCTATTAAGTACATAACCAACAACATCAGCATTAGAGTAAATTAATACAATGACTTCTATTTGCTTTAAATGAGTCTGAAGCCTGTTCCTACAAATTGCTAAATGTCTTTAATTCTCACTGATGCCTACARGGATACAAAGCCTCTCATTTTTCAGGCTCAAGTATTTACTTACTCCTACAGTGCATATCCACAATGTTTCTTTTTATTTGCAGTTATCCTTAATATCTCTTGCTTAAACTGAGTTATGTACTGTTTACAGATCAAACTGCCTGCTTAACAACTGAAGTCATCCTGAAATCTCTCATCTGTGTTAGCAACAACTTCATGCTTAGAATAGCTTTCTACTGCCTTTGGACAAATGGTTTTGTTTCAAGTAATGAAAAGGCATTTTCTTCTGGGCTTAAAAGCATCTCTTAAGGGCAACTGTAAATGTGCTAAATGCCTGGGTCATTTACATCCTGATCACAGCAGAGAATGTGTTTTTTTCACAAATGTACACTGCTCTGCAGAAGGGGTTATCAAAACTTCAAATTGTTGCTATTCTGTTCGGAACAGTAAGAGTGTGTTAGAGATTCTGTTAACATTGTTTGGATCTAATTATCTGCTACTGTAGTTTATCACTGCTACCCCAAGGGACCCTATTTGGGATCATACTCTGTTCTCTGTATTTTCCATGGGCACTATTACTGGAATTTACAGGTTTTAATAACCTAGGTAAAGCTAGTGATTGTTTTCATGTCAGGCTGCTTGAAGGTCATTTTATTTTGTCATGATGGATGTGTCAGAGTAGGTACTGAGTGCTCAGAACATCTGGTCTCGAATTTACTTGTGGTCTGGACCTTTCCCCTGATGCTTTGAGAGGTGTCAACTTGCATCAGAATCACTGCTGGTTTTCAAGGCCTCTAGCAGTATATTCTCTACTGCTGTGTACATCTTGGTCCATTCTGATTTTATTACTGTATCTTTGCTTGCTCTTCTGACACTTTTCTTGAGTTACCGTTCATGGAGGATTCAACTAGCTGAATAACTTCTGGGGATTTTTTTTCTCCCAAATGAAATCCCACCATTGCCCTTCACTAAACTACATTAATCCATCATGGGAAGCAAAGGATTATGTTCCTAAATCCTTCCTTTGAAAAGATCCTGCAGTTTCATATTTTGTGGACCTTTTTCTTCCATGAGCTGTATCCATATCTAAGGCTCTGGTGTCTTGAATGGTGATGAGTATGAGGTTTAAGAAATCCATCTTTGCAGTTCTCCACTTACTTGATTATTTTAGGAAATAAAACAAAGTTTCTCAAGAGGCACCTTCAAGCAATCTTCCATTACTTAAAAAAACTCTCTGAGCTGTAAAACTCCTTGAGAATGAAATATTTTTTTTTAGTGCAGCGTTTCTTTGTTGCTGCTTCACTGCATATACAATGACTTATACTGAGAGCTTGAAAATGGATGTTGCACTGGCACAGTTATATCTACTTTTCTTTTTATTTCTTTTATGCTATTGTGTGCTCTAGGTAGAGTAAAGAAAACCCCCAAAAGCTGGGGGTTTTGAATTACAAGATCCAATAAAATAAAACTAACAAAAGAAGAGAGCCCTCAGTACAAATTCAGACAAAAACCGGCTTTCTCCTCTTCTTTCTGGCCTTTCTCAGCCTATAGTCCCACCTAAGGGAAAACAGGAAGGACAACAGTTCTAAATAGACTTAGTCACCGCTCCAGTCTTGTCTGCACCAAAGGAAGAAGTAAAGACCTGCAGCAAAGACTCTTGGAATTTCCTGCCATATAAACAAGGGTCTGTTAAAAATAATTTTTAGATGATGAAAATGCTTGGATGTTGCAGAGGAAAAAAGTAGTCTCCAATACAGTGCTCGGAAATCAGCAGACCTGAAATTACATCTCATTCTCTTCCCAGCAAGTAAATCATCTCCCGGAGCAAAGCCTGACATATTTTTTGCAGAAGATGCCTGCTGTTGAGTAGGTAGAGACATTCCACCCTGGCTCCAGTACAGGGGTGGTTTGTAGGTTGAACCCTCCTTTCCCAGAAAAGGCATTCTTGTAATGTCAGCTGACAAAAACCTGATAGTGAAAGGCCACAGACCTCTTGCCAAGAGCAACAAAGAGCAGACACTGCTGTCAGGGCAATACAGGAGTATCAGCGTCTCAACAGAAGGATGAAACTCATTCCCCATCTCATCTATGTTACACTGTCTTCCTGGGACTGTTCTCACACAGAAATTTCATTTTTGTCTCTGTCCCAAGTCTGGTTCCAAATCAGCTCAAACCATAACCCACCATCAGCCAGCTCCACTACAGTGCACCCAGTCCATGCCTCTGGTGCAGCCTGCCAAAGGCTGTGGGCAGCTCTGGAACAAGTCATGTTTGTTCAAGAGAGCTCTACTTATGGACATTGTGTCTGTATATGAACATCCTCACTGGAAAACTACCAAAAACTGAAATTGGAATTACTGAAAATAGTGTAAACAAGAATTTAGCTTTGTCACTGTATGTAAAAAACACAAATTAAAATGAAGAATATTAATGGGCTGAAGCCTGCAAATATATAAAAGGAAAAGAAGTGGCAGAGGATAAAGCAGGAGTATGATCATGTCTTCCTAAAATATTTTCGGAATATTCAAACATGCTTCACATAATACTTGGAGTTTGGAATCACACTTTATATAAATAGTGAATGATGTCCATAAACAATAATTCCATGTCTGTCTTAGCAAGTCACTCCACTCCTGCTGAAAAAAGGAACTGAAAACATTTGGTTGCCTGCTGACTGAGATATCCACTGCTCTGGTGGCCCAGGTATAATTTTGGATATGTTAATTTTACTCACCACATTCAGCAGCATGATGATGCAAAAGTTGATGCACACTGCAGTCCCTGTAGTTGCAACCTGAGAGTTATTCCTGATTAAAGCCCACTTAAAGGCAGCAAAAGTGCTGACAGTCACAACACGGTAAATAACAATGCCGAAAACAGCAGCAATCACCACACAGATCTAAAGGAAGGAAAAAATCAGAGAGAAGAACCTGAAAACTTCCAGTGGAACAGGAGTTACCTTCTCCCTGAAACTCTGAAAATTAAATGAAATGAAAGACTTTATAAATGCATTCTCTTTGATTCCAGAGAAAGGTTCCAACATGATGATTTTTCTTCTTTTTCTTTTTATTTCTCATAATGGGAAAATCTCTGAAATAATATTAAAACAATCTTTAGTTTTAAACCTTTTCCTGGAAACATTCCTCTTCCTTAGCATTATTGTGGGAAACAATGTTTCCAGCTCTGGGAGTTAGAAATTTTACTTATCTACACATGATGTGCAAAGGCTCATGTAAAGCTGATGGTGTCATACTTGGGATGGATTTTGTGCTTTGATGGACTTCACACTCCACACAAATGTCTCCATTTGTGGGCACTGCCTCATCAACTCCCCTGCCAAACTAGCCTAGCTAGCTGCTACAGTTCTGGAAATCATCTATCCAGAGAAGGTAACAATTTCAATTGCGCTTGTGGTCTCTTTGATGAAATTTTCAGCAAAAGTGGCAGCTACAATGAGAAATCCACAGCTGAGCCAGGCTGCTTAGTCACTTAAAGTTCCTTATGCAACAGTTGAGCTCTAAATGACAACTGTTTCCCATCGTGACCAATTTATGTCTCAGTTTGGCAAACCACCTAAAGGCCAAATAGTTGGGAATTGGTATGAGTGACTCCTCTCAAAGACACTTTGACACAGCCTCCATYAGCCTTATTAAACAAGAAGAAGGACTTTCTTCAGTAGAAGGCAGAAAATTATTTGCCAAAGAGGTGTGTTCCAAGACTGTACACAGGCAACTTAAACCAATCCAAATGGAGGCATATCCAAGTTAATTAAATGGACAAAATTAGTCAGAAAACACTAATCAAGCTGGTTTCATAATTTCACATTGATTACAAAAGTGATTGACAAAATCCCAATGGAGAAGTAAAAAGAAAAGTCCATGTGAATGTGAAGGATTGTCTCTGAATTCCCTGTATAGTTTTGAGGGAAAGGACCACTTCTCTTTTCCTTACAGGGAATCACTTACCCGGTTAAAGCTGTATTAGAAACTGCCCTGTGAGAGTCAAKGCTGAGAATTTTGAGAACTGCTCTAACTTGAAGTTTGTTAAGTGTGTATCTCCTGTGCTTATAGTTGTTACTTAAAAAAAAAAAAAAAAATCTTAGATCAAAGTGATCAAAAATACGGAGTTTTTCTAACCTGTTGGAAGCCCATGCTATGCCAATATCCTCAGTGAAAATAATTTTTGTCCAGTTTCCAGGGCTGTTCTGAGGACAATAATTTGTGGTGAATGCAATTTAGAGCAAAGTTACTCTGTCTGGCACTTTGAGTAAGATCTATCACTAGGCTAAAATTAATGACTGAGCCCGTGTAGGGGAAAATGCTGCCTCCCTTAAAAAAAAAAATAAAAAAAATCCAGGGAAAATACTCAAAACGTCAGAGTTGTAGTGTCAATTCTGAGCAGAGATTGCAGTCCTGAGCACGTTTCCTCAAGGACTGAGTCAGGGTGTCCATCCACCTGATGTACCAGAGCACGGTTCACCTCAATAATGCTCTTGCTTTTCTTGACCTACATTGCTTTGGACAATTTTGAAGCCATCAGTTTTTTACTGTCCTCTGCCCTGTTGCTGGGTTAGCTTGCCTACCTGGCTCTGCACAGCTCCTGAGGCTGCGCTCATCTATCATTTTCTTGTCTCATGGAAAAGCCCGAGTAAATTCTGTGRCAGTCTGTTGATTCCAGCTGTGTTTTCAAGGCACTACCAAGCCTTCTGTCATGTGAATTACAGTTCATAACTGCTTCACTRAAATTAGAGGATGGAGGCATTTCAGTAGAAATGCATGCAGCTCTCTGTTAGGAGACATTTTGCTGCTGTTTTTAGTTTTTCACTTTGTAAAAGGGGATAAATGCATCATCTTAGGCAAGGAACATTGGTTTTTCCATTCCAATTGCACTAGGATTATGAACGCTCTTTCCTTATCTCCTCAATACACAGAAAAACTAGCTCACATTAACATCATTAAGCACTCCAAGCATCTTATTTAGGTTCTCTGTGAAGTTTACAAAGAACAGCTGCTTCTTCTATAGCAACTATCCCTATCACTCTGCACTATATACAAAGGGAAAGCTACCAGTGAGGTAATTCAGTCAGCTGAAGTTGGTGCCTAATTGTGACAGTGTCAATATTCTGGCACGTGTCACTATGTACAGTGTTACAGGTATCTCCTTGAAGAAAGGACTTAGTCTGTGAGACYTAGTGAAGATTGAACCGGTGTAGGACTTGACAGAAGTTCAAGTGGTTTGCTATGGAGATTTTCAGATTTTGTGGAAAACATGCTTGAGCTTATTTCCCTTTCAAGCAGTCATATCCAAATGTTTACCTACTCTACTAGCAGAGATAATGARACTTTGTTCTTTTTCAACTGGTAAATAAATAAAAGTTCCCAAACCATAAAAAATATTCCAGATGCAGAAACGATGAGTCTGCTGCATTTGTCTGCAAATGCTTGATAAGGCTCTGGCTTCCCGGATATGGGGTTCATTCGTTCTTTCTTGGAGTATTTGGCTTCAAACTGTGGACGTATTTCCTCCTAAAGGGCAGACAGACAATGTTCACATACAGCACAGCTAGGAAAAACTCTATAGGAAACTTCAGATCTTTTATCAGATCACTCTTCTGGGGAATTACACTTTTGAATCCAGCAGCTGGCACAGCTACTATAAAAGCTGAGCTGGGAAATCAGGTCTCCTTCATGAGAACTAGAATAAATCTCTGTACCCATAAAAGTAAGTACTGAAAGTATTTAGTAAAATCCACAATTAACTACTCCTCTAAATAATGCTCTTTCAAAGATATGTGGCTACAAGACAAATCATTGTAAGGTTGATACCACAGAATTTTTCACTCTGACCTTATCCTATTAATACTGGAATTTTTCAACTAAGCAAAAGAATCTCCCAACAACCAAACCTCCTTTTTCCAAACCTAAYAGCTGTTTGTTGAGTATTTGGTTACATTTCCATTACCAGCAAAAGCTTCTCAGCATTTGAAGAAGGATCCATGCAATCTAATGCGGCTCAATTACTTAACTTGGACAGTATTATTGACATGAACAACTTTCARCAGCAGAAATGCCAAATCCTGCCATTAAAAACCCACTTGTGAAATGAAACCTGGGGATTACCTGGGGGGAGATTTGGTTACATCTCTTCACAGCATTTTCAGAAGAGAGGAATCACCCTTGGTGCAGTAATGCCTGCAGTAATGCTACCCCACTGCCCTAACATGTGGAGGTTCACCAAGAGCCACRTGTCCTGTGCCACCTCACCCCAGTGTGGCATCCAGGACACTGTCAGGTGTGAGAGAAATCACCAGGCTGTGAGGATGGATTCTCATAACCAACTTACAAATTTCCATCATTTCCAACCCTTCRACTGCATTTAATTGAGCTCTGACTGACTAAAGCTGTAAATGTCCAGACCTTAAATAACTGCATGGAAATAGGTGAAAGTTAACTGGTCACCCAAGTCTTTAGAATGTGAATAAAAGCGAGACATCCTAAAAGCCTATATAATTTAATAAATTTCCCTGAAGAGGGTAGGGAAAAAAAGAAGTGTCTTATTTTCTTTCTTCCAAGTTTTGAAGATGCTTTCTCAACACAGTTAATTTCCAAATTCACACAGCAACCTGGTAACATGTTATAAAAACAAATGAAGAGGCATGTGTGCCTAGCTGCAGTGCCTCTATAAGTAATTATGTACTTGAGAGAACCAGCCCTACCTTAGCTATACACAAAGGCTACCCATGTTTCTGTGGAGGCATGGTAACTCCTTGTTCTTATTCTACCTTGCTCAAGCTGCTGCTGCCATATCAGGGCCAAAGGGGGCTGAGCAGATCATAATCTGGCAAAAGGAACAATGTAAGTAGTATTCCTGTGTGCCCAGAGGCATGAAAAAGGACAGAGTGTGATAGCATTGAGGCAAGGCTCTTGAAAATTGCACCCTGTAGATTGTGCAAGGGCTCTGCAAGCTGACTTGTCAAAGACAAGAAATCTTTACTTGGCACCTCTCTCTGAGCCAAGGTTTAATTATCTTGTACAATCTGCACTGTAGGGAAGTCCTTATCACATCCACACATCCTACAATCTCCTGTTGATTCAAATAATGTAAATGCTATTTTCACAGGTATTCTCARAAAGGTAACTGAAACTCTGGCATGAACTTTTGTTCCTGTTTAATGATACTCAGCAATGGTTGGGCAAGTAAACAGTACCGTGTCCRGCTGAGGTTACTGATACAAAGAAAGTGACACTGAAGAAAAAGAAAAAATATGCTACAAATAGCAACAGAAGCCATATTTCATCTGGGAGTGCCAGGACTGTGTGCAGTTGGTTTCTGCACACAAGACACAGTTGSTCTCCATGCCTCCCGCCTTGCACTTGATTTACAAGAACAAGAAATCCAGATATGCAGGGTTGAAAGAGCCAGAACACATTGAGTTCATGTCCCAGACTGAAGGCCCTGAACACTGCAGGGATTGCTGTGTGAATTTCTTGGATGAGAATCTGAAGTGGTGAGGAATTCACAAGGTTGCATATCTGAATAAATGCTATTCTCCTTTCAATTGTCTTCATAGTTTCATTTATTTGTCTCTTCATTTGGAACAGRAAGGTGATTACACAGTGATAATAAGCCTTATAAATGTTTTTTTTTTTTTTTCAGTGTATTGTTGGTAGGAATTAATAAATTTCCCTCTGTAGCAAAACCTTATTTTTTAATTTCACAATGAAAATTAAGGCAAGCAAAGGCTARATGCATAATGTTAATAAAAATAACAATCTTCATTATCAAAAGCTTGAGATTTAAAATGGTAATTAGAACTCTTTAATTGATTTCTTTGAAATAACTAATAAATCAATCATCTGATTTTGTCTACTGATAATGGAAAGCAGAGAAGAAATTTAATTAGCAGTGATTTTGTTAGAAAAGAGCACTTCTAGGAGAAAAATGTTCACCTTCTAGAGACAAAAATCTCATTGAYTTCTCACTGACATACAACTTAACCATACAACTCCACAGGATGAGTCTTTTTCAATCTACATAAAACAGACGGTTCACCTTCCTTCCCATTCCTCACATATGGATAATTCCAACTTTTTCATAAGAGAAACTATATTGATTACTGGGTATCAAATATGGATTAATCTGCATTGCCTTAGACCAGATATTCATGCTCTAGGAGAGGTGCTCTAAATTTCTTTATGAAATGTCTCCTTTCTTCCCCAAGAGYTTTCTAATCCTTCAACAGGTAAATTATTGAAATAGTCCCATCCTTCCTAGTCCAAGCATATTTTCCTTTTATAGCCCAGATGTAAAAAAGGATTTGTAGATTGAAAATTTGAATCTTGATCACTGGTACARTTGCAGCATTATCAGAAGCAAGTCTCCATGCAAAGCCTGAGGTTTGCAGGTCATCCTGCTTGCAGACAAAGGTTATGGCAAAGTGAAGAGGTGGACTTTGAACCACAAAACAGGGAAATGATCTCAACACTTCTTTATCTGGAGCACCTGCTTCCAAACTGTGACTTTCTCAGGGAGAAAGCGGAGTTCCAATGGAAAAGTGCAGCATTAGATATCCAAGAAGAGGAGGCAGAGCCGACCCTGAAGCAGTGCTTGACCTGGGCAATGGATACGGGCACTGGAGGCTGCAACATCTTGAGAGAAGATAACTCTGGGAGACAATCAGCTCCTACTCTTGGGATCCCACTGAATGCTGAAAAAAGGAGGAACTGGTGCCTCAAATGAGATACTTTCTAATGACTGGACACACAAAACTTTGAGAAGCAGCCAACTGAGTTCCTGTGAGCATCTTTAACCTCTTATTTGAGGAAGGAACACTGCTTCTGAAAAAGCTTCTCCCTCCCGCTGTAGAGACTTATAAGATTCCCTCTAGAGCTGTAAGGATGTGCACTGAATAGCCCTGGAGCAGGCACAATCACCACTGGTCCTGACAGAGGTCTTATTGACAGAGTTTACTGGAAAAACTCTGGTGTGAGGATAAAAGACCAGCTGACATCAACAGTGAGCAGGTCCCCTCTGGAAATTACCAACCTGCAAATATCATCCTGCAGGCCAAACTGAAATAATCTGCCAGAGGAATATAAACATCCCTTATAAAAACAAAGTAATGCTATTTGATAGGCATAGTAAAATAAACACATATTTCTACGAGGGCAGTTTCAACTACCATAAGTTCTTCCAGGCTTTTTGGCTGGTGACGGAAAAATCTAGCAACTCTACTGTCTTCTGTCTTGTCAGTGTTTATTCCAGCCAAAGTCTTAGTTGCATGGGCATGGTGATGGTCTTCCAGAAAAGCTTAGATAGCAGGAGTGAATCGTGGAATGCTTTCCTCCAGGCTCTGTGAGGACATGAACTTTCTGTAGTAGCATCAAGGACATGAACTTTCTGTAGTAGCATAAAGAGGAGAGTGAAACAATATGGGAAGTGGTCCTGGAGGGGCTAGAAGCTGCTGTGTTCACATCTAAGTAAAAGACTCCTCCAAGCTTTGCCATAGCAGCCAGAAATTACTTAGTGGTATCACATGAAGGTAATTAAAAAAACAAACAAACAAACAAAAAAAACAACAAAAAACCCCAAAAAGAAAGAAAGAAACAAACAAAAAAACCTAAAGCAAAGCAAACTAAACAAAAGGCAAAAAAAAAAGTGTGAAGYATCCCTTAAGGATAACCTTACCAGGAAATTCAATATTCAACTGGTCATAGAAGATTCAGGTGAYGGCTTTATAAATCAGTATAATCCCAAATCCAGGTAGGTTAAATGGTGTAATATGAAGAAATATAATGTCCCAAACTATAAACAAGACTAGGCTTCCTGGGAAAATACTGTATTTTGTGCTTTGTTAGTTTAAAGGCTCCTTCTCATTCCAGGGACATGAATGTCCAGACTGTCACTTGGAAATTGCAGCTTGGTACAGCTGTCTTTTGCTTTACCTGTCAGCAGCAGCAGCAGCAGAAGCTTTTTTTGCAATTAGCCATGAGAAGACATGATCCCTTCAGGTCACTCCTGACAACTATTTGAACTTCAGGCAGCACTGTCTCAGTCCCTCTGTGACTTGCCAGAACTGGCAAGAGCAGGCTGCTAATCTCAAGAGAGTTGAATCAAATTAGAATATTTCCTATACATGTGATGACAGTCCTGAGGTACCACCAAGAACTGACTGCATATGTGCACAGATAACAATGTTCCTGTTGTTATAAAGAAATCTATTGCAGTTGTGTAAGTTATTTCATGTTATGTTTTGGGGTTATTTTCTTAGTAATTAAACATTTAAAAGAAAATCCTACCAGTAAATGAGCAACTGCATCATTTTGTGGTCTCACTGAACTACTTTGCCTCATAAAGACAAAAATCACATAACTCAGCAGTCTGTTTCTCTGCCGGCAAGATTGATAAAAAGGAAAATCTTCCACCAAAGCAGCATTGAGACCATGCAGCAGCCTCTTAGTATCTCTCCAAGAGCTTCAGGACAGGTTCTCCAAGGGCTTCTATAGAGTAAGGAGAGCAGATTGGTAGACACCTAAAACTTTCTAGTTCTATTTAGACCTCAGTTTCAGTCCCAAGAGCATGTTGTTTCTTTCCAGTGACCACCAGAGGAAAGGTTAAGGCCATTTTCTGCAGTTTAGTTTCTTCCCTAAAGGGAATTCCTCTACCAACATAGAATGAATTAATTCCTCTCTCTCTCTCTCTCCCCACACCACTTAGATAACCAGCACCTGAATGTTTAGAAGCTGGCACAAACCTCAAAAGGCTTTCTCTCCATCAATACCCTTAGTGACAAACTAAAAGATAAGATAAAAGGTCATTTGCCAAAGTTCATGATCTGTCAAGAATTTCCAGCTTCCAAAATAAAAATGTATTTCTCCCACAGTGCATTTCCCCCCTGAAATCTCTCAAATTAATTTGGATTACAAAAGTGTGAGAAAAGAGAACAGTTCAGCCTGGAGAAAGTTTATCCACATTCTAGAGGAAACATCTGACAAGAAAAATGCTTATCTCATAATCTATAATGATTCAAAGTAAGAACTGAAAATAAATGCAAAATAAAACCATACAGATTAAGGGGTACAAGTTTTTTATACAAACCTCTTCTTCTTCCCAGTCTATCAAGTCCCAGTCATATGCAATTACTGCTCGCCTTCTTTTCCAAAACTCCAGAAAAACAGTAGCTACAGCAAGTAGAAAAAAGATACAAAATTGTTTTTAACTCAAGAAAATGTTAATGACTATCACAGAACTGAAGAATGAAGCTGTTACATTATTTTCATCCCTTTGCATAAATGCATAAACGGTTTCCTTTGAACAGCAAATCATGCTGATGATCAAAACTGCTTTCAAAAAGCATTGCTTTCTAAGGATTAGCTTGCTTTCTTCAAGTATGATTGAGGCTTTAGAGATTTTATTTAGTGCTAAATGAGAATGTTTAATTTCTAACCAACCAAGGGAGGGCTCTCAAAGAAYAAAATTGTTCCTGTGACTCATCACTACTTGAAAAAGCAGATTTCTGATGAAGCTGAAGGTTTCTTGGGGCCATTGTAGATAGAGATGTAACTTTTTCTCTTTGAAGACCATTTACATTACACAGAAACCAGAAGCCAGCAGAAGCACAGTACAGTGCATACACAAGTCTGTAGAGTACTGCTGGGGAAACAAAAACTTCTGCTTTGCACCTTTTTAATCCAAACCCTTTTATTTACATTACATGAGTTCGTATATGTGGTGTGGCATTTACATCAGGTAATTAAACATTGTGTAGTACAGCCCTTACTGATAAGAGTTCAAAATAGAGTAACAGGCCTGCACGTGACTGCCACTGGGAGGRAGACTGGAGTAAAATCAGAGAAAGCTGGGAGGTTATATTGACCTTCAAGCAGAAGTTAGAACAGTATGGAAATTATAGGGTAAAACAGAGTTTCTGCTCCCTGCATGGAATGTGGTTGTCATGCCCGAAACCTATTCCACCATGACTSCCCATGCACCCAATCTGCAACCCTGAGCACGTGCTAAGGGGAATGGAATGGRAGGTGGAGCAGAATGGAGACACAGAGGTCAGGCTCTGATGTAATCCTTGCAGGGAGGGGATCTGATAGTACTTTGCAGCTGATAAGCCAGATAGCACCTGTCAGCCAGGGGAGATAGGAGACTGTGTCTTGCTGCTGAGTCAGCAACTGTGGTGAAATCATTGTCCTTGGATGAACTTGGTTCATAAATCCTAACTAATATTAACACACATCTCCATCCCAAAGCAACCTGCCTTCAAGGTATGACCACTCCTCACTGAGCATGCACTCCATATTTTATTGATTTTATCTTTAAGAGAGAAGAATTTTACACTCTCATTAGCAAAGGTATGTATCACTGGAGTCACTCAAACTCCACTTGAATGTAAACAAACAGCATAAAATTAATTAAAGAATGAGGAAAAGTTAGAGAAGACTCCATCATAACTTCTGGGATCAGTGGGCAGGCTGAACCTGTCTCCTCCCTGAAAGGAATGTCTATTGGGTAAGAACCATGTTCTATGCTCACAGAATGACCATCTTGAGCTAGGTTTGATTGATGATTAGAGCTTGTCTGGATATTGCTTTGAATACATTTTTGCAGTCAGATACTATCACTGTCAATCTCTGAACTTTAACCTATCACAATTTTTTACTATCAGTGTGTACATCAATAAAGAGTGTTATCCCCTAAACCACTGGTGTGAATCCTTCAAGGGCACTGGCAGATGCCAGCAGCAGCAACACACTTGAATAAAAGTGCAAAGACCTGGGACAGGGCCTCTCTTGTACTGTTGGTGTTTGTCCCTGAATAATCCAGCTGAACTTCCTCTGATCCAGTGGGCAGCTCAGTGGAGAGTCACTGTAACAGGACATTGACAGAGTGATGATACACACAGGTCTTGGCTTGCGTGGAGTGCTGACAGATCAATCAAATATACAGGATTTGAGAAAATGCTCCCTTTGATGTGACAACTGTGCTTCTGTTTTGTGATGGAAATAACAATCAAGGAAACTAATGAAATAATAAGCTCATAATATAAAGATTAATACTGAGCTTATTTATAATTACAGGGACTTTTAAAATTTATTTTGTGTAAAAAATGTAGAAGCTACTTAAAGCTAACACAAATCAATGGTTAGGCTTTCTCTCCTACTGTGAAGTTTGGCTCTTTACTGCTCCTTGAAAAGCAACAGATTGATAACCACAGAGAACACAAACCTCTCTGTCCATGAGCTAGCTTGCACAGTATCAGCTCTAACAGTGTCACAATAGTCTGGCAATATGTTCCACATCCAGTCATAAAAGCATCTCCTTAGTAGTCTGTTTGCCCCACTGCAGCATACTGATAAAAATGTGACATGAAACTAGGTACTGGCATCAGTTTGGCAAAAGTTAATTTTTAGTCAGTAAGAATTATGTTTTATTATACTAACCAGTGCAGCTTAAATGTGCTTAGGAAATGAACACTACAAGCAGACAAGGTAAGGTGTCAAAAGCATGCGTAAGGAAGCAGATATTTGGTTTGAAGGCATTTTCATATATCATGCAATTATTTTTCTGAAAGCTGGAATTATGTTATGCCATGCAACAGCCACTTTGATTTTAGTCTAATAGAGAATCATGAGCCTAATGTTTCTATAAATGTTTGTAATAATTGCAGTATGATTGGTTGTGATCAGCACAACTAGTAAGTGCTAATGGGGCTCCGCTGCTGCTGAACCACCGCATAGTTCATTCCTTGATTTTTTTTTATGGCTGAGCTGCTTCTCTCCTATCAACTCATATTGAATTATTTGGTACAGGCTGAACAAGTAGTCCTSCACTTTTGGAGACCTGGGAGAAAGAGGCCTGATTGATCACTACCACTTTGTTTCCATTCCAAAAAGCTGCTGGGAGCAGAACTCCAGTAGGTGTGTGAGACCCAGGCATGAACATCTCAGATMTATCTTTGCTGAACAATACTTCTTTTATTTCTTGTTTTTCACACATCTGGAGTGAGGAATTTATACATATTATGTTTAGCGTATTTAGCACCTGTCAGAGTAAGTATGTGCAGTTCCTGAAGCTTCTTTAGAAAGCTATTTTCTAATCATTAAGCAGCAAATATAATGTTTTGCACAGTGCTGTTTCAGCTTTGACGGTTAAACTTTTCTCCCTCTATTCAGGTCAGTATTCGGTTTTCCTTCGCTAGATACATTAAAGTGTTCTATAAATAACCATCTTTGATTGATTGACTGTGCTACTGAGGTCTTCTAAAATGTGCTGCATTTTCAAATTTCTCTGCTTCTTTTCCAATTGTAATCTTAACTACTAATACCCTACACAAACTTCAGCACTCTTTTGTGACTTTGACATTCAATAGGACACAGTTGTATTTTCCCATTTCTGTGCTTAAACCAGATGCTGAGTGTTCTYCAAAAAATCCTGCTTGAAATTTTGTATTTCTCATTGACCTTAGCTCCCAGATCTTTTACTAGCTTTTTCTAYACTGTTTGTACTGCTTCAGAGCTCCACCTTGCAGCTGAGTCCTCAATATCCACTTGTACAAACAGCTATCTTAACAGAATTTCCTCAGACACTTTTGTAACAAGTTATGCATCTAATGAGTCTTATCTCRTAATGAAAATGGCCTCTTGTAGCAAATAGTTTTATCCTGACCTTCTCTCAGAAATCCTCTCTCTATTGTATTTCAGGGCACCATTTAATACATCCATCCTGACTCCTAGAATATATTTTATATACTAGGAGTATTGCTGAAGAACATCCTTAAATTCTATCTCCTCAGAGAGCAGATCAATGTAAACATTTTATGCTAGAGGCAAGATTTGTGGGAAAGTAATGTACTTTGTTAGACTAACAGATACATACAGAAAAATGGTTTTATGTTGGCATTTTGTATAACTTGAAAAAAAATGTTAAAACTCTCCCTGCCAGGCCTCTTTTTCCCCTCCCAATTTTGCCTTTCAGCAAGTGTTCTAAAGCTACTTCCTTTATCAAAGGAAACATGCTACACAGGAGGAAATTTCAAAAAGGACTTCTCTTGTATCCCTTAGTCCTCCAAAGATGAGCACAGACAGAGAAACTACCACCAGCCTACCMTGTCTCCAGCAATGCTTTCGAAATTATAAACTGCTGGATTTTCCTAAGGAACAGTTACAGAAATTTGCTATAGAGCTTCAGGAAACATCTAGACAGTAATAACTTTGCAATAGATTTCTTCCTGAAATCTTTTCCTCAACTGGAAAAGCAAAAATCTACAATTTCATCTGGCTTTACTGAAACAYGCTGGGAGTCAATTGAGTATCAAATTTACTTCAATTTTTAAAATGAGAATTACTTTTTCCTTCTCTTTAAATAGCAACATTTATTTTGAATTAACAGCTTGCTCTCATTTTCTGTCCTTTTAGGCATTTTCTTTCTGTCTAATTTAGGCAGTATAAAAAGACAAGTTCTTCCTAGATATGGRAAGTACTTTATCATCAAGCCCAACATTTCTCAAGGCATACATAAAGAACAAAGTGAAGGTGTTTTCCCCTTCACAAAACACAAAATTTGCTATTGCTTTCCTATTTTTGAAAGGTTTGAACATCTGGAAAATGTCATCAAGTCTGRAGACTCTTAAAAGAAAAAGATTATTTTCCAGCTACTGTGATGATTACATCTTGGTGAGCATCAATGATGATCTGTTCACCAATAAATTTTTTTTTTAAAAGTTAGTAATTGTAGGGACTTTTTCCTATAAATCAGAKATTTATAGCTTCAATCTGTTTGAAAGGGTACTTCTTTCAACAGAAGCTTCAATACAGAAAARCTTACACAAACTACGAATGAACTCCTTAGGTGCACTGAAGGGAAACTACCTTTTGTCCTGTGATACATCAGTTAAAAATGAAAGTTGCCTTAAGTCATATGGCTGTCAGGCATACTTTAGAAAGTATCATACTTGTTTTCTATCACATCAATTACTTCTACTTCTTTGCTTACACTAGGCAGAAATTAAATCAGTGAGGTGAAGGGTCATTATATATTTTAAAGTGTATTTCTATTCCAATGTCTCATGGTGCATTTGACAATTCCAACCATACTTTGATGGGTCTCACTATGCCACAATGAAGTATTAAAAGAATGGGTCCCTGTGCTTCAAAGTCCTGGTGGCTCAGGACCAAATGGTCAGGCTTCTCCTTACATCAAGCAGCCTCTGCTTGTATTTGTCATRGTAATTCATCTCCCCAGCCTGGCCACAGCAGTTTGCTCATCATTTGGAGATGCATTTTATTTATACTTAAAATGTGAGCAAGCCACTTAATTCATCAATTAAAGGTGTCTTTGGAGTAAAAGGAGAAAGCACCAAACAGATCACCTCTTCATAGGCAGACAAATCAAACCACACCTGGTTTTGAAACCCCCAAGCAAATGTCTGAGGCTTTTCTCTAAAGATGGGAACTCACAAATGGATCTAAAGGCAGTGAAAAAAATACTTTATATAACAATTAGACAGTGTGTAAACATTGGCTGAAGAGGTAATTCTATCTGCCCTTTTTTTTGTTTCATCCTTTTTTAATGAAAGCACTGCCGTAATTATTTTATATGTTAATGTCTGTCAAATTGGATCATCTGAAAGGCCAAACTTTTCTCAGCCAATATTTCATGCACTTGCCAGAAGCATATTTCATGCTGACAGAAGAAACATTTCCACAGTCAAACTGCTATCATTGTTTCTTCTTTTCCTCTATGATTTACTGCAATGCCTGAAGCTGCCATTAGGCCTACTGCAGACTAAAAACCCATTTAACAAAGGCAGTAAGCCAACTCCTAAATACAACACCAGAAAATCCCTGGAAAGAGTGACTTGCCTTGTTCGAATCCTGCTTTAGCCTTTTCTGTATGGAAAATACCTCCACAATCACACTGCTGATTCTGCAAATCCTTCTTTAAGAAAGCACCGTTTGGGTGGAGCCATAGGATTTTCCCATTCCCCAAACCATACCCTACAYTCACAATCCTGCCTGGTGCTGGCCCTACCTCCCTCGTGGCAGCCAGTTCACCAGTAGTTAGGAACACTGGCATAAATGTTCAGTGGTGTTAAGCSATCAGTTTTCCTAGAGATGTCCCTGCCTGTACTGTCTTGAGAATTCTCAACTTCAGTGAACACATGGAGAAGGAATTTAGAAAAGCTGAATATGCATCCAAAAGAAGTCATTAAGGCTTATAAATTATTGGGGATTCTTAGCTCTGTGCAGCTCTGAAAAAAAGATGAAATAGCAAGAAGACACATAAAATCTGTATAATCAGATTTTTCTAAATTTGATTTGCAATAGTTTAATATTGACAGTGTTATATGAAATGGCATAAATAGGCTTGATTGGTCTATGACCTAATTTAAGTAGTTAATTAAGACAAAACTGGGGGAAGGAACTGAGACAGAATGGTAGTCTAATCTGTGTTGTCCTGGTGGTTGCCATGCTGCCTCCTGGATATTTCTTGTGGTTCAGTGAAGAGATTTGCACTTTAAAATGGAAATTATAAGAATTACTTGGACACTCTTCAGAAGCAGTTGGAGATGTGTGAGTAAGAAAAGGAGAACAATGACTAAATCTGGGTAGCTCAAGGACCTGGAGCTATGAAGTGGATGCTGTTTTTGAGTCACCTCATTGAGCCATTTTCTACGGTTGTTAACCTTCTCTCAGAATGGCTTGGTAGCAGCTAAGAGCCTGRGCATGTTTAGGGATTGTTTGAAATAATTTTTGTGCTGCCAGAAATTACTGATTCCTCTTGCCTTCAATTCTGCCTACATGACATAGCAGGAGAAATAGTTGAGCCAAAAATAGAACATTTCTATGGGCAAAATTCAGCCTCCATGGCAACAGTTAGACCACACTTGGATCAATTTGCCATTCAATGAAATCTTTTATTTATTTCATCTGCATTTTACTTTAATGGCAACCAGCTTATATGTATTTAAGTTTTACTGCCTTTCTGCAAGGTGGGGAAACAATACATTATTTCATTTTAATGCTGACACTAAACTGAGCTGCCCTAAGGTAAGAGAAACCCTGAGCAGTAATAGAGARAAGGCCTGAGTACCAATGGATTTAAAAATGGTTAGAAATCCCCTCAGAATTATATATATATAAAATCTACATAGGCACTACATAACTGCATTCATATTTTTGTTCTAGTTTAAATTATTATCAAATAAAAACCCGATTCAATTAATTCCCTCTTCCTTTTGCAGAAACAGAAAAGTCTCACGCCTATATTCCTAATGTCTGAAAAGAAGTGTGCTGGAAAATAAAAAGGCCTATGATGCATTGCATTCTTTCAGAAAAAGATGGTGCAATTACTTAATATCAAAATGAAAACTTACCCCACACTGCCATGAAAACAGCAAAAAAGACTGTAGCTCCATTGTCAAAAAGGTGGGTTACCTGAGAGATGTATTAATAGTGAGATCAATTTGTGAAAACAAGCCTTTATTTTCTATTTTCATATATTAAAATTAATGTGATCACGAGTGTAGCTGGGCTGACAATCCTGAGGATCCTTCCCTTGGCACGTGAAATCCACTTGTGAATTGACAGGACTATTTGCCAGCCTGGCCTGGGACTGTGCCCGGCCGACTCCAGGCGTGAGCATCATTTCAGACCCAAAGCATTAATTTTATGGAGGATGAATGAGAAGATAAAGTCTGATGTCAAGGACACCATAGCACAGACCTTTAGGACACAACCTGTGACACTGCTGAATCTCTAAGTGCAAATTGCATTCAAATGTTTTACAACCCAAACTAAGTACTGGCGAAAGGCAATGGTAACGCTGGCTAAACTTGAATTGTCCTTTCAAGATGTTTTCTACCCAAGCTCTCTAAAGACAAATGTAAAAGACAAARTTCTTGCTTTTACCAGGAAAGCATTTCTATTTGCATAGCTGAAAACATACCTTGGCATAAATGCAGCTGTCCGACAGCCTCATGAAGGGGCAGTATTTATCACATATAGGACACATGATGATATCTGTGGCTTGGCAGACTTCTTTACTGGAAAAATAGAAAAGGCAAAAATTAATGTCTTGATTACTACAACAATCTGCACAACATTCTGTCTTAAAATGGATTGATAGGTTTTGCTTATGTTCAGTTACTTATTGAAAAAAAAAAAAAAAAAACTGGTCTGTAACCAAAGCCAAAATGTTCATAACTGCATATGTTTAATTAATATTTGTTGACCACGATTACAGAATTTACRGTCATAATGTCAGAGCACAGTTCTCCAGGGAAAACCTAGCAGGATCTCTTTGCCATTTCCAGCTTCTCCTTGAGTCAGAGTGACCTTTGGTAGGAGGAGGGTGAGCGTAACTGCAGAWTTAGTTCAGTTTGACTTATTCTTGTGACTTAAGGGAACAAAAATTTAGAGGTGTAGCACTCAGCAGAAGATCCAGGGATTTMTTCCTTTGAAGAATGCCTCTCTGCGGTGGATCTTTGGGAAAGGCCTTACAGAGAGTGAAAATTTCTCACTCTTGTGTTGGCCTGTTGAAGAGCAATGAAAGGTTGTATTTTTCCCTACTTTGTTCTGAGTTGCCAGCACCATTACCAACTGGAATTGGGCAAGAAGCATTTCCTTTCATCCCAATACAGGAGCAGAAAACATGGGAAGTTTGATGCTGGGTACCTTCTGAGAATTAAGCAGTCTTTTCTCGACTGTTCATTCAACAGCTCAAAATGAAATAACTAACAACTCACGGGAAGAGCTCTTAAATTATTCATAATAACCCACAGCTGCAATTTATTTATAAAAGTTCCCACGTTACCTGACTTGGCAGTGGTTCAAAGTGGTGACTCCATACAAAAAGACAAACAATCCAATGAAGGCAGCTGGGAAGAGCATCCCTGTGTACCAGCCTAACCAGGCAAAGTACAGCCCAATTTTCTCACCAAAGTATCGTCTGTTTTAAAACACAACACAGCAAAGTTACCTGCTAATTAGAATAATCTACTTAATCTTGCTCATTAGTAGCAAAAAAAACTACCATATCTGAAGAGTAGATAAAAGAGAAGAAAAAGCCTTCAGCAAGGTTTCTAAACCCACACTGAGGGTCCTGCCTCAGGAATGAACTTCAAACATTAATTAAAAATTCAATAACCACAGTTTACAGTTAGATAAATRGACACTTAATAAAGGAAACACTGAGTTACTTGAAGAAAGTTAGTTCTTCGTATTTGGGAAATTGATGGTCTGCTTTGCCTTTTGGCTGTGTGACTGTGCCRCCCAAATAATTGCACTGAAATCAGTTTTATCCCCAAAACTGGCATAACAGCAAAAATTATTTGAGCTCAAATTATTTCTAAGAAATTAATTAATCAGAATTTATTCTCCAGTACAGTTCATTTTCATTTGATTATTTATTTTCTTAGCTCAGTTCCTGAAAAACTAATTTCAATATTCTACTAATTTCAATTTACTACTGGAAAGTGAATAGCAAGTAAGGTCCATCATGAATTGACTTGAGGAAAATAGTCTGAGTTGATCTTAATGTATAAGATATATTGCTCAAAAACTACAGCAAAGTGTCTAGAATGGTGCTTTTTTGCTAATATTCACTGGCACTTTTCCTCCTCCCACACACTACCAAACCTTTATGTGTTAGAGAATACATTAAGCACAAGAAAACTGTCGAACTCATCAGCAGAGGAGCAGGCTCTTGTGTCGTCCTGTGTCCGATGTCTTGTGCACATTGCTGAGATGTTAGGGGATTGTTTGCAAGGTTAGTTTCAAAGAATGAGGCAAAATGAAAGGCTTGTGTTTCAGAGACTTTGCAGACAACTTGAACTTGCATATCCACTCAATTTGAAAACAGCTGCTGCTGGAAACCCTCTTTCCCCCTTATGATGCAACTTCTGAGCTATCCAGAGAAAAAGTGCCGTGAGCCAGCACTGCTGGCTCCTCTGTGCTACCAGAAAATATCGTTGGCCAAACTTTCTCCGTGAGAATGGAAAGACCTGTGACCATCTGTAGCACTCGATGCACTGGAGGACACCTGTTCTGGACTGCACAAAATTAGCAGTCTTCAAGTTGTTATTAAAGATTTCCAGAGTGAGAAATACCTTTCTGGCCTGAGCTCATACTCTGCTGAAAGACACTGACCTGTAGTGACTGTTTTCATTTGAGTTTACCAGCTCTGTATAAGAAGCCAAATATTGTCRTTTCAGTTTTCTTCTTCTGTTATTCAACAGAGACTCAAAATCTCAGGCTAAAGAGATGGTCAGCTAATGCTAACACGCTAATTTCTGACAAGGGCAGCAGGTCTGATGTAAAAAACCACACTGCAAACCGCTTTTTAAGACCTGACTTAAGAGTGTTAATGAAATCTTTTGCCTGATTATTTTCCTAACACTTAGGATGTCACCTAGTCATCTACGCCTGCACCTCCAAAAAGGCAAATTCACATTTTGAGCTTGCTTCCACTGAATATTTATGACCTATTTTTCTCCATGTATGTAGCTCAAGGTAGTGAAGTCAGCCTAACCTTCATCAAGCYTAATTTTTTATTTCATTCCCTACACTCAAGGATGAATGTTTCCTCGTTCCAACCMTCTAACTGACAAGCTTTAATGACAAAAATCACCTCCTATCTYGTTGAGTCCATCAATCTAAGAGTGCAAATCATAGTATTCTTTTTGATCTAGGGATCAAACACCTTCATCCCCAATGAAGACYTAAGTAAGGCTCAGTGTGTGCATAAAGAAGACTGCCCATAATGGGAGCAACCCATCTCTGAAAAGTAAGGAAAAGGCATCTGAGCCTGGTTTTGAAAATAAATGAAGGATGTTGACATTACTTTGATACTTATTGGTTTAAATATGGAGAAACAGCCTTGATATCCCATTATTGCCCTTTACAACACAGCTGAGATATCATAGCCACAGGCTGTACTACTGCAATTTGCATCGGGATCGAGTTATTCTACCATGTCTTCCAGCTAAGTTAGCACATTCTCTTTGTGGTCTCTGCTCAGATACCACTCAGTTAAGTGCTATGAAACAAACCATGCCAATAAGAAGGTCTTTGGAAGCCTTCCTAGGTACCATAATCAGAGCAGTTCTACATTTATTCCAATAAATAATTCAGCTTGTCTGGTCCATCATGACCCTCAGGAGAGGAAAACAGTGTAGAGATACCTTTGTCACTCCCTTCAATTTGCCCTAAAGATTTGTCTGAAGAACAAGCTCTTTGTTGCTTCTCTTCTTCTGTCACTATGTAAAGAACAGAAATTTCATATAGCTTGCCTCAGTGATGGCAGTTCTCGCTGAGCCAGAGCTCAGCAATGTACACAAAGAATTCCAGATGTATTTTTCTAGAATGCATCACTGTGCATTACTTATACCTAAACTTCACCTGTTATCATCCTGCTCATTTCAAGGCCTCTTTGAAATTTTAGTGTTGATAATATTCTTGTGTTCTTGTAAACTTTGCCAATTTATTATTATCCAATTTTTCAGATTATTAATATGGACAGAAAAAAATTGAGTCTTTGATGGTTCTCCCACAGAAAATTCTCTCCACAACTAACCTAAAAACCAGAGACATAAAAAAACTCCAAGCACCTAATAGAATAATTTATCTCTCCTATCCTTATATATGCTGTACCATCAAAACAATAATAAAAATACAATTTCTGGTGCTCAGTTGTAAGCTAGAGTGTATATTAACCCTTCAGTCCCAGAAGTGATGTAGTGGTGAACTGTGCATACCCTCAACCCATTCCAGTGTTAGAGCTCTGACTTAATTGGGTCAAGATTTCAATATCAATATTTATCCATATGGCATGTTTTTGAAAAGTATTAAGCTACAAAGTCYAATTTCAGAACTATGAAATGTGATGTTGGATTATCCTGTATTTAATGACTTTCATTACAAAATCTTTTGCTTTCAACTTGCCGAGAAGGAAGCCATGGATCTGGAATATAGATAGATTTGGGCTCAAGACAAGAACCTATCTATGTTTATTATCCCTTTTATAGGTAAAAATGAAATCCTGTACAGAACTTTCYACAACACAGAAACTACAGCTTTCCAGCAGGTGTTTTGGACATATGAAGCTCTCATATCAGAAGTAATGGGCTGGAGAGGGAAGCTTGATAGGATATTGAAACCAAGTGGCCAGTTTGCAGTCAAGACATTTAATGGAAACATGGAGCAAAATACAAGTTACTCAGGCATTTGTTTTTCCTTCCAGGGTCATTTAGAGACCTTTACAATAACTTAAAAAGCATAGTTTCCTCCCTCAGTTTTTATCCTGTGAATTACATGCACAAGCAGCAGTGGGAGCAATTTGTGMACTATCTAGAGGGAAGCAGCTATGCACAGAAGTGTGAAGGAGGTGATCCAAAGTCCCCAGGAATCACTGCAACTATTTCTGTTGATTTGCGTTGTCCCAGAGCGTATAAATATAACAAGTCCTGTTTCTTTCCAATTATAATCAATTCTAAGGGTCATAAATTAATGACAAAGTATCTATGGACATTAATTCCAAGAAAAGTATAATTAAAATCATGGTACTGCATCTGTTGATTAATAGGAATGGCTTTGTAAATTATGCCAAGTCTGTGCCTTCGTACTACCACGTTTCAAAGCAGAGTGGAAGCAGAATCATGCAATTTCCCTCAAATGACTTTTTCTCATGTATTTTTAGTGACTAGTATCTCCATAACAGCCAGTTGATGAGATTAAATGAAATCTGGGAGTTGTTGCTGAATTGGCAGCACAGGGGATGGAAACCTCATTTTAACAGGTAAGGGGAAAATCTAGCAGCACAGAAGTATGAACATTTTCACTTACCATTGCGGTAACTTGAGTTTAAGGTAGAAACATCATATCTATTAATGACATAATTGTATTATCTACATCTAATTTACTTAGCCTTTCTAAAGCATGATGTCAACTAGCAGCATAATTTCTGGCCAGACACCTGTGGAAGAATCAGCATCCAGACACTCCTTTTTTACAGATGACAAGCACAGCACCACATAACTGTTGTTATGGGGGGAAAAAAGCTTTTCCTGCTGTAGAACTGGTGCTGAAAAAGGCTTCTTTTTAAAATGTGTCTGCTGAGACGCTTCTAAGTGAAAAGAACAGCAGTTCTTGCTGGTGTTGTCAGTTCTTCAAGGAAAAGGCTCCAGCTCAGTAGACATGTGAACTGCTGAGAGTGGCAGTAAACATGGAAGATTCAGTCACAGACTCTGGATTACTCACATTCCCTTTGCTYCTCCCAAACCTTCAAATCTTCTGAAAATTCGGCAGGCACTGAGGAAAAGTGAGTAATCCAGCATCTGTAAAGTCAGAAGAAAAAGGCACCCCCTTCTCTTTTTTGTTATCCCTCCTTCAGTGAATTCATCTCAGCTGTTGATGTTTTCCAGGCAGCAAATGGGAGGCTGGGGCTGCAGCCTTGGACCTTGCTCAGTTTGTGACTCAGACTCTCTTAGTGCTCAGGGAATCTCACAACTCCCCCTCCCCTCTACTCTTTGGGTAAACACCTACTCTCAACAACTGCAGAACACTCATGATCTCAGCCAGGGGGTCTAGGAGGTTTATTTCAATTGCCTTTTTCCTTTTTGGTTTTTTTGTAATAGATTTTGAAAAATCTGTCCTGATAAAAAAAATAAAGCTTATTAAAAAATCTTAGGCTTTAAACCCAGGCTGCTATCAAGGTCCAGAATAATTGTATCTCTAACATTGCTTATTCTTTTACCATTTATTTTCATATTTAAAAAACTCTTTCAGATGACTCATTATCAAATTAAATCAAACACCAGATATTGCCTCAAGAGCTCTTTCACAAATCAGGAGTGATGAAGAGCCATAGCCTTGAYCACTAGGGACAAATGATTAAAAAATTCTGTAGAGGTAAGTTGTTTATATTGTGATATTAATATCTTATTGCATACTGGAAGACTGAAAGTAAAAAAAAAAAACCTTCAATATAACTGTTGGCTTCTTCATAAATTAGCAATTTCTATCGTGTAATTCAAAAAAAAATTCTGTATTTCTATCCAGTGTGTTAAAAAAGAAATAAAAAGATTTTGGGATTAAATTATGAGATTTAATAAATTACTTTGTAAAGCATTAAAAAATTACATTWTTCAGTAAAACTTTTTATTGCATTTCTTGGTGAATTTTTTATCCATGCAAATGAAACTTTCTGTTTTATGAAATGGATAGGTTTTATACAGCTTTAATCAGTAACACTGTCTGTCTCCAGGGCCACTCTCTACAAACCTTTCATCTGGAAACAATTTTGAGAATAAATAAGACCAAAGTTTTCTATTAGTTACAGTACTTATGAAAGAGGAAATTAATATGCTGGACCAATTACATGTTGTGGATAACCCATCCTGATGGCCAAAGTATCTTCAGTGCTCCTGATATATCTGAAGACTTTATTAATAGGCTCTTGTAGCTCCATAATCCTCTCTTCAAGTAGAAAAAACTCATTCCTGTCCAATAATAGTTCTGCCAACATGACCAGTAAAGCCTCTGGCCCTCTGGATATGTGTAAGGAATATGTAATTCTCTATTAGTGCATGCAAGGCTATTTGACTATGTTATTTAAAAGGGTTACAAGAACTTAGAATCACATCTCAGCTTTCTCAGTGTTCTTTTCTTTTCAGRCTACTTCCAATGTGAATAAAAATCTGGACAGTGGTGATGCAATAAAGACAAAGGAGATTTCCATCACAAGTGTTGCTGAACGCAGTAGCGTATTTGGCAATATAAGCTCATGTTTCATTTGTAAGAACCATGCAACTTCATCCAGAGCTCATTCTGTGGTTGCTTTTTTGGAAAAAGAAGATCTAGATGGTAAGAGCCTGTCTTTCACCAAAGCCATGCTCTGGGGAGGAAGAACTCCTCCTCTGGACAAATGTCTAATCCAATACATCTAGCCTCCACAGATTTCTCTCTTCCTTTCCATCTCTAGTGAATATTCTGCAAACACTTCATTACAAATCACAATGTCAGGAAGCTCTAGAAGGAGACTGCWTTCACCTTCAGATCCTTCTACAAACTCCTCTATAAATATTTCTTCGGATGTAGTGGCGCTATGAACAAAATGGTTTCCCATGACCTCAGGATCGTTTTTTAAAAGCCACATGAGCTAACTGAGCTTTTCATGGTTTTGTCAGAATTGCAACAACCTGTGCTCAAAGCATCTGTAATGTGACAGTAAAAGCAGGTAAGTCTTACCTTACAAGATCTAGTGGCTGGTATTTRTACCACACTGCCCAGGAAGCCCAGCACTCATAGAGCAGGTGTCTGTGGTTTTCTGCCCCGTGGGTTTTTATTGAATTCTTGCTTCTGTAACTTCCCTAAAACACAAATCTAAACATTAATGAATAACAACAGCARAAAAGAATATTTAAGAAATCTCTCTTACTAGCAGTATGGATAATACAATTTATGCAAACTCCATACTTGTACTCCAAAAGCTAAATATGACATTAAAAAAAATCAGCTGATGTCACTAAGATTTGAGAAGATTCTTCCTAAGAAATTGATAATAAATTATATTCAAGTCAAAGGCTATAGATTCAAAGAAATTCTTTGGAGAAYCTMAAAAAAAAACCCCAGAGTATGATGGTTTTTCCTCTCTGAAAACATACTGATATATTAACTCGAATAGTTTTTACAGAATAGATCCAGAACAACTCTCTTTACTCATCCCTTTTTGCAAGAAAATACCCCKATTTTTTCCCAGAGGAAATGGAACTAATGGGAACTTCCCCATTGCTAAATGGAACTATGTCAGAGGCAGACATTAATAAGATTGAGGATAAATAATTATACAATTAAGAATTCATTTTTGTGGGAAATGTCCRTTCAAAAAGAAAAAAGGAATTGAGAAAAATACCTCATGAAGAGGAAATGCAGCTTCATAGGAGCCATTACTGAGCAATCGATTCAGACCTAAGAATAAAAAGTATTCAATTATTTACCAACAGGAGCAGAAAAATGGCTGAGTAAAAAGCAAAACRCATCTTCATAATACACTGGCTAATTGAAGATTGAAGCCCTGTTGACCGTAAAAGATATTTGTAGAAAAATTAATCTTTTATAGATTTTGATAAGTTAGATACGATGCAAAGAAAGACCCATTCAAATATTAATCAGAACCTATCATAAATTATGCTAGAGGTTTAAAGATTCATTTGCCAAATCCATCTTTAGTGTAACTCTGGTGAAATTGGAGACCTCACACCAGGTTTAAAGTTTGTCCTTATAAAATAAGGTCTAACAAAGRTATTTAGATGAAAGGCTGCATAACTGGGCAGCTAAAACTTCAGGGAAGATCTTGACATTTTTGAACTGCAGGACACAAAAGCAACTGAAACTCCTTATTTCCATATAATAACAACTTTATAAAGTATGTTCAGTTTATGTATTATGAAAGCTGCTGGAAAGAYAGCTGCAGCAGTACAAGACTAGAAAATAAATGGGAACTTGCATCAAAATCATTCCTATGCAGCACAAAAAAGTAATCATACATCCCACTCACTCAGGCATTGTCCCTCTTTAATGAGAGCCTTGAGAAATAATGTTTGCTGAGATGTTGGTGCTTTTCCACTTGGAAAGTCACCAAAAGAGCACTGAACTGTTACCAGGCAATGCAAAACAAAATATCCACACTAAAAACCTGAAGGTATTTTAACCCTACTGACCAAGAGGCATAGAGCTGCGATTCTTTTCCTAATTCACAGGGGATAGACAGCAGCAAGGACACAGCAATGAGAAGTATTAATTCAATACAAACTGAWTTAATTCAATTACTTCTCAGCAGTTTCAGTGGTAGTGCCAGTACTGGCTTAGCAGAATACGCTTCCTTCGGTGTTCTCTGGCAGAAAAGTAAAACCTTTACAGCTGAGCTGGACTTTGATCTGCCCAGTGATCAGCCCAAGGTTGAGTTCATTTCAGTAGAGCACAAGCAGACAAGTAAGGGACCTTGGGATTTTGCAGCAGGCAGGGACTGCAAGGGTTTGTGCTAGATGTCTGCTCTGCTTAAGGCTATTGTTGCCCTCATCCCAGCAGCTGAGAAAGAAAGAAAGAAAAAAAGTGAAGTTCTGGGATATTTCTCTTCCTCTTCAGGAAAAGTGAGGTTTAAACAGCAGGGAAATGAAATAGACTGCAGAGTTTTATGGAGATTGCCTCTGCATTTGTCTAAATGTGGTACTCAAGCACTATGTGCTCTGATCACTTGGAACAAAGTAGCCACTGTTTCATATTCTATCCCTCCTCTGTCACTGCCTGCCATCCTGGACCTGTGTATGTGCCACTCCAAATGTCCACTCCACTCACCAAAGAGGAAGCCACAGTAATGCATTGCATTCTTTGCACTGAGGACATCAGTGGGGAACTCCTTTTGACTCACAGCAACAACAGAGATACAAAGATTCTTCCATCTCCCTTAGGGATGGATAGRTATCCAGGGAGAAGCCCTGCAGGCTGAGATTTAGAGCAGCACAAATCTCACCATCCTTTCAAGCACATTTTTATGAAAGAACRTAAGTTTTCCTGCATGAGTCTCTCTACTTCTCACCTGCCTGTAATCTGTTCATATTTCATATTTAAATCAGCCTCTTCCCTTGCAGAAATGATAAATCCCGTGTGGTGGCACGTGCCTGTGAAAGCTGTCTGATATTACAAGGGAATGATCACATCTTCCAGGCAAAACCCCTACAACAGCAGTGGGTGAGATGTAAACAGTCCAAACTGGGGTGATTAAAAAGGAAGCAAAAGAGTCTGTTTTGAGCCCAGGCAGACTTCTCCTCTCTTTTCTTAAACACATATTTAAAAGCACATTGCTCAGTACTCACCAATTTTGTTTTTCCCTTCTTCATACTTCACTCTTTGTAAGATATGGTGTACAATTCTACTTCTTGTAGCATTATTGAAGAAAGTATCTTTGTTGTGTATTATGAAGCTACATAAAAATAAAAACCAAAGATATCTCAGAAATACATAATGRCATGTTTAAGGCAAATATTTAGTCCCATTACTTTCTGTAGCACTCTAAAAATCAACATGTATGTAAGCAAGTGAAAGAAGCATTAAAGACACTTGATTAAGAGATGATTAGCCAGGTGARATGCTCTCAGTAACAGTATTAATTCTCTAACAAAGAATTAAATGGAGAAATCTAGAAAAAGACAAAAGATATTTAAGTATTTACTATGGTAAGCATCACTTTTAGATAATTCACTGAAAACAAAATTATTGCAAAAGAATTTGCAAAAACATATCTTTGTAAGTGTGGCAGTAGAAATTCATATTCAATTTCTATCGCAGACTTTTTTGTTATGCTTTACCATTAAGAATCAGATGGAAACATCTACTAGGTAAACCATTCTTACTGAAAACTATTATTGAATGCTATGTTAGAGATAGAAAGTATCATATACTCCTATATTTGGTCCTGGAAGCTAAAATACAGTAGAAAATTAGCTTTCAGAAGCCAATTRTCCAGTTGAGCATGAATGCAGGTTCCATGTTCAATAGGTTAGACAGAATTGTCGTGAGTCCAGAAAAGTTTAAAAACCCCCAACAAACCCTCTGGGTAGATGGCAATATTGTTTTCCTCATCTGTGTTTTTGAAGAGTTGCCAAATTAAATAAACTGATAAATAGAATGTTAAGTTTAGAGAGGTGTCRTAGAGAGACGAGGCTGTAGGACAGCACACTCGACGAATATGACCTTAAAAGAGATCATCTTTATCAGGAGCTTGGCATGGATTCATGTCACATTTTCTTTTYCACAATGATTCACTGCTCACTTTTCCCCTCAGGTAATTTTAYCCAAATGAAAATTTGCTTTTTCAGAATGAATCTTTATCCTTGGGAAATAATATATGGCTTTGTACCTCCACAGTAATTTTGAAAAACAAGCAGTCCAACTTCYGGACTTTGAGAACTTCATATGCTCCCTCTTCATTATCAAAATTCTTAGCTGAATTTTCAATAAAGTACAATGTGTAAGTTCCTTATGTTCTGCATCAAAGGCAGACAGCAAAAAAAAAAAAAAATCCTAAAATAAAGATATGTAAGAAAAGTTGCTTCAAGAGCACCAGATTTAACAAAACCGGGGTTTCTAGAGGTTGCTATCTCATGTCTCCTTTGCCACTCCACCCCCAGATACACAGACCATTTCTTTGTCTACAGACTACTCTCTACTGAGTACTACTCAGTACTTCTGGCTTCCTCCCTACTATCCCCACTATTCCCAAAGTCCTGCACATGCCCTAAGAACCTACCAGAAGTATTTTGATTTGTGCATATTGGCTGACCACCACGTGCATGCTGATTTACCAGTGGGCCGTTTCCAAACAGCAAATACAACTCGTGTCCACTGGCCACTGCCTTTCTGTACAGGAACAKTTTGGGGCCACTATTCCATTTCAAGCTGCTATGACTCAAAAAGTGTGTAAGAACTGAGCTTATCTTTCAGATACAGAAAGATACGTAGATATAAAGATGTAACTTTACAGATACACCTGTATAAAGTTTAGTTGAAAGAAATCAATGTGTAAAATAATAAGTATTAAAAGCATTTTGAGAAAAAGGAAATACTGTCATCATGTAAGTCTTAATGCTGATGGAAATTATATTAAAAAAATTCCTACCCAAACTCTGAAGCAAGCAGAACARCATTGTTTTTAGCTGAAGATGGACCTCTGTATTAGGCTGTTTTGGTAGCAGCAGAAACAAAATAAAAGGCAATAGTAAAGTAGAAATAAACTATTAGAGGCTTTTGCTCTTTATTTAATTTTCTTTTACTGACGGACTTTCCCAGATCTCACCTCCCAGGCACCACTGAATGTTAAACAACTGTGAGGATAACTTCACATACATCAAAACAGCACAGTAATTTTCATTCTGACTAAGCTACAAGCCCTTGTAGGATTCAACCAAGAATTGAATCACTTTATCTGRGAAACTTGCAACATGGAGCCAGATAACACCTTAATCTATTTTCCTTGYAATACAAGGTTATTTTGCCCATCTCTTATCACAACTATCTCATACTGCAAYTAGAGGCAGCCATTTCAACATCTTTTCTGAAGAACTTAGTTTAACAGTTTTATTTGTATTTAGGCATTCCTATTTTCATGAGTCATGAATGTAAAAAGGGGAAAATCAATGAGTATGCAAACTATTAAAAAGAAAAGAGTTACTTGCTTGAAGAAACACTTCAGTCATTTGCATTCATTTGCAAACTTAGCAATTGTATTATTATGACTTTTGWTCTCACATGGCCAAGAAGAAATACCCAGATGTGCCTGTAAAGCAGATGTAAACAYCTGAGTATAATAACTGCATAAAGAACTCTGCCTATTGCAGAACCAGCTGAAGCAAYCCTAAAACACATGTGAGAATATGAGCTGCAGAAATTCTGCCCTGCCCAGTCTTGGGCCAGTAAAAGGCAGCTGAGGGCAGGCGATGGAGAGGCTAGGAAGAACTCACCATGATGAGAGTGGGCCAAAAACATGCTGTCATGGTTTTACTTGGTCTGATTTTTTTGGTGGTGGGGGGATGGGACYTGGAGACCACAAAGATRGCTGCTGTGAGAAGTCCTAGGGGTGTCTCCTTCTTCTTCTTCTCCAGCAAAGGGAGCCCTGCCCCSCTCCGGTGTTTCAGAGCCAACCCATCATTGGTTCTGAGGTTGATGGACAGGCTGACCATCAGGCCTGGGTCAATTGCACAGGATAGTTACACCTCTGTGATGACATATTTTGTAGTATTTAAGAAAGAAYTCAAAACAAGATAGCTGCGGCCGCMATGTTAGCTTAGGTTGATAGCATGTAGTTTTAGTATCTTGCACTGGAAAAAAAACAGARCAGGAGGGTGAGGAGATGTAAGAAGAAAAATGGAGACCTTAAGATCACAGAACAGTAAGGAGAAGCTGTGCCCTTGCTGTGGTTCTCGGACAAGCTGGAGGAGATAAGTTGTTCTTGAAAAGGACTWTTTCCATCATATTGAGAGAGACCTGTATAGAGAAGTAAAGCGACCTTGTTGTGAGAAAAAAATTGATTTGACTAGAAGCTAAGAGAAAAAGAAGAGGTTTGCTCCCCCACGAAGTTTTGATGTAGAAGAAGCTGTGTTTGGTGCTCTGCTAGGAGGTTTGTGATAATCGGACTCACGTCGCTGAAAAAAAAMCATGGGCCTTGAAAGGACATTCTTTTCTTTTCTTTTCTCCTGCGAGGTAAAGGAATTCCTTTTCCTGCTATTAGCAGKTACACATTGACTGTGTCTCGGAAAAGGCACATCCCACAGCTGGACTTGGCAACGACAACTGAGTGTTTTGATCTGTGTTAGACTTTCATTCCTGCCCCCCTTTGTGTGAGGGACAACATGGGGGGSTGAAGAGGCATTGGGGGCCTGGGAAGAGAYGGGTCCYGGGGAAAGTGTAACAGGTGTCTTAAAATGTCCATTTTATTTTTTCTTCTCTTTGTAAATATCCCTATCTCTGTTTTCCCACCCAGTGCCATAATACTTTTTTTTTAGTAGTGTGTAGTAATAAATCTATTTGGCAACTTAAGTTATGCAGCCTGTCTGACTATCTTTCTGGAGCGCATACGTATCTTAACTCCCAATTATGCCATGTTWATCTCAAAGCTATAAATATTTCATGTTAATTGGGTTTTCGCTCTTCCTTCTCCCTCTCCGGTGCGGGGGGGGAAGGAAGGAACGTCGTGGGCACAGTTCAAACCACAACACATGCCCTTCAGTGTTTTCCAAAGTTATTCAAGTTGTTTCCAAAGTTATTGAAGTTATTTCAAAGTTATTCTTCACATGGGTGAAGAAGAGACAGTAGAGCTCAGCACTCCCCTGGATGTCCTGGACCATCTCTGAAAATATCATTATTTTGGGATAAAACTGCATGCAGTAAAGGTTAAAAAAATAATCCTCACTTATTTTTGAACATAAAAATAATAGGTTTTCTTAAATTTGCTTAACTCAAATATTCAGGGGTTTTGCTGTGAAATTGTCTGTAGACTAGATCCAGAAAGAGCAGCATCACCATAATGAAGGGGACAGCGACCTCTGGTACAGGAAACAAMAAAGAGGCAGACTTGAGTGGAAGGCACTGAAATATTGAGAATATCTCAAGCAGTTGTATCTCTGTGCTATAAAATCCCAGTTAGATGTTGACGTAAATTAGGACAATGCCAGAGATCTTTCAATTTATCTCAAAAATCACAGGAATTGTTCTTGTCAGGTGAGAATCAGGCCTTTTTCCCATGCTTTATGGACATTTCTTCCCCTCAAATTTTTGTGCTTCTGTTTGCCTGATTTCTGAATGTGGGTGGTAAATCCATATTCACAGAATAACCATCAAGGCTATTCCAGTTCTGCAGCATCCAATCAAGAATTCAGAGGAGAAAGATTTTCTCAGTCTGTGAAGAACGTCACACTTCAAATTTCAGTTCACTGGGGCCAKAGCTGAAGACATTTTTGAACTAGGTACACAAACATTTATCAGACATTACTGAGCTACAAGCTGTATATAGCAGCAGAGGCTTTCTAGTGAGTTTTTAAACCCTAGATGCTTTTAGTTGGAAGAATTTCCTCAGCTGTTCTCTTTCTGCTGCCCTTGTTAGATTTTCAGTATGCTCAAGGATTTGAATATTCATGAGAGCAATACAACTTCTTTTCAGGCTCAGCAAGGGCTTAGGCTTTATTTATGAGACATTTCACTGAAGGTTTTGATCACTTTGTTGTCTTATTTGTAAGACAACAAGTAAGGATTAATACATTATAATTTTTATTACTTGAGAAGTTAATGTAGAGGTAGATAAAGCCAGTGATTTGTTCCACAGCAGCTATAACCATTAACTTGATCCTTTAAGTCTTACTTGTGAGAGCTGTCCTTACTCAMAAGGAAAATCCCAATGAAGATAATGAAAGTATTTTTGGAAGGAAAGGTTCCAGAGTTGATCCTTAATTAAAGTCCCTTTTAAAAATATTGCTCTTACATTCATGCTGTAAGAGACATGCAGAGCCAGTGAAGGTTAATTGCTTTGAAACTATATTTTTAGCCTTCTTAACTAGACTCTGAGCTGGAAATTTCAAACTATCTTTCTGTGAATAGCAAAGCACAGAAAAGCTAACTGTTGTCTTAAGAATGGCCTCAAATTAGTGCAAATTGAACCAAGAAAAAAAATACCAATTAATTCCTGTTGGTACATCCTCTGGTAATTTTGCAGGTTGTACAAACTCATAAAGAATAAATTTAGCTCTTGAATCATTAAAAACACATTTGAAAGTGTTTCTTTGGGAAAAATGACCAGTCTTCTGTACACTCAGGTAAATCACTGAAAGTGATACCTGCTGTTGGCTGAGGCAATAACAGGGTTTTAGCTCATTTAACATAGAGAAAGTAAATAATCAGCTGTAGCAGCAGCAAGAAGGTGAGACCGCAGAATCCCAGGGAGAACAATACCACACATCTCTCTACTTTATTTGTCTGAAAATGGGTATACTACTAGCACTTGCTWATTTTCATTTGTCCTTTACAGCTGCAGCTGTCTTGTTTATCTAAAAGGACATTTTTTGTTAATGGTTAACAGGGGTTTTTCATATCATATGCCTAAAGCAGGGTCACTTTGTGATGAAGAATGTTGTAGTGGCTCTCTCTGTTTCCAATTTGGCACATCACAGCCTCAAAATGGTCAAAATAAAATAATCATGAAAGTGCAGACTTCCTCTGCCGTTCCCCCCAGATCAGTTTTCCCCTCAGATCATTTCTTGACTTAAATTGGTTCACTCAGAAATAATCACCTGAGACAGAAGGGGCCTCATATACATTTCAGGGATGCCCTGCCTCATTCTATTTGCCAGGCAATTAAAACTTCCAGAATCAGAGAGAATTACGAAAAACCAATTGCAGGGCATGTCCAAATTTGGTAGCACAAAGATTTTTTTGAGAGYAGGATCTACAAAACTGTGATTTCCCATTCATAAAAAGCCATTTACAAATGTATGTTATTATACTGTAGGTGTATTTAAATGCCAGAACCATCATCCTGGTTCAAAACAGGTCAGTGTCCTGTGCCATGTCTCCAGCTGCAGCAGCTCCCTGACCTATCCATGATTTTGGGGTGAGGTGGCTCAGGGGAACACGGGCACAGGTTGTCTTGGAAGAAATGGGGCTTGTTAAGATCAATTTGAACATCAGAAAAAGCTTGAAAAGTAGCTCCACCCCAAGAGAAACATGTCTGGGGAATCTGGAAAAGATACAAGACTCGTGTACCACAAGGGGACATCGTACAAATGAGAATCACTCCATTAACCTCTGGCATACAGAGCCATTTTTGCTTAATTAATCAAGTTACTATCCTATTCCTCCAAACTGAGTAAATTTTTAATCTTATTTTCACTAAGTAATAAATATTTATTTTAAGTGCTTATTCAATTACATATTAGATTAATATTTAATCAGAGAGTTTATTGCATTTGAAAGAAAAAACAAAGGGGTAAATAGCTCCTGATATAGAGTTCGAAATCTCTAAACAGCAATTAACATATTTTCCTAGTTAGTTATCTAAGAAATTCAGCTAATTGCTACTGTTACTATTCCCAACTGACCAGCAGCTGACTAAATAAAATAACTACGATGTAGTAGAACAACAGCTAAGTATACATGATGGTAAACATTTTTCACATATTGTACATTCTTGTAACAGATAATTTTCAGAAGAAATGCTTTGATATAAATATAGGCTTTTCCAATCTGTGGCTGCACAAATTAGACATTACTCAGAAGCCTATCTTAAAAATTATAATTTTGTATTCCACAGAATTTAAAAAAAAAAACAAAACAAAAAAGGTGTTTGGCAGAACTTCTCTCCTCCAAAAAGAGATTTCCTATTACTTAACAAATGAGATGAATTTTGACCTTCTCTTGTACTGACAATTTTGTGATGTACTGTATGATGTATGCCAAAATTGCTTTAAAAGAAAGCCTGATGCCATTCTGGAAAAGTTATAGCCACATCTCAGAACTGTCATTCTTGCATTCTTTTTTTCCTGTTTTGGAAGGAGGACAGATGGCTAGCTGTGCCTCTTAAAGCAACCTCAATAACTTAATTTTTTTTAAACCTCAGCTTTCTCCACATCTGGCCTTTTCCAATCTGAATGGGAAAGAAAAATGCAAGAAAGAAAAAGACCATTGATTTGAGCTACTTAAATTGCACGTGCTCATTGTGCATCAATATTTTAAAAACATTAATTCCTATGGAAATAAAATCTGGTCAAATTTTATTCTAAATTATTTTCCTCCCCAGACATGGAATTGTAAGTTTTGTCAGTTGTCTTTCCATGCTTTCAAAAGAAGCTATCACAATGAAGATTATACTCAGATCATGTTATAAAATCTGTATCAGACTAGAGCCCCCTGTGGAAACTGGCTAGATCACAAAAAATAAACTGCCTGCTCCTTGATGAGGTGAAGCTATGAAGAAAGGAAGAAATAAGGAATTCTAGGATCAAATTGCAATATTGCAGTATTTGGGCAAAATCAAACCTAGCCAAGTTCATATGAGTATTTAAGGAATAATATTTTAGAAAATGAAAGGCACACAAAACCAGGAAAAAAGGTAGAATTGGGCAGCCTCCAGGTATGAAATGTGGCAAAATCCACTGTGAGGCCATGGAGATATTATTTGAAAATTAAGGATATGGAGTTTTATGTTCCAAGATTGTTKTAATTATGAGTGATTTACCTCATGATCATTAAGCAATTGCTCAGCATGTCTTGCATAAACAGTGATTTATGACAACACAGAAATCCAAAATATTTTCAACTGCCAAAAGCACATATCTTCCTCTCCAGAAATAATTGTACAATAGCCTGAAAAATCCTCATTAGTGTAATTAAAAGATTGATTATGTATTTTAGGCTCCTGTGGGTATTTCTTAAAGAACAGTTGAATGTACTTCCCACTCATCTCTTCCTTTCACTTAGGATTCTAGATCAGCAGGAAAAATTTATGGCTTTTACCACAATCTTAAAACTCAAAATCTGTATTTAAGTTCTGCCAAAAAGAAGACACTAGTGACATTTTTCAGCTACCACCTTAATGCAGTGCAAAAGCACTAAAAACCTTCCATTTGTTGTGCATTCTCCTTTGCTCAAAAGATGCCCATATGTTCAATGAAAAGTCTTAGACAACACTGAGGTCAGCCAGCTGAKCACTGGTGTGGTGCTGAGTCCCCTCCTGTCCTGTAGCTGTTCTTTCAGAATCAGTTTTGGCACAACTGTGTGATGGAAGAGGATGCAGAGTCACTTCTAAAGGCCCAAGAGTAGGAAAGGGATTGTCACGGTTGTCTCAGCCTACAGGGTGATGTACTGGCTGAAGACTGAACTCCACAAGTTCCATGACAATTGAGCAGCCTCCAGTGTTATTACATTGTATTGGCAATAAGGTATGGTAAGAGCACTCTACTAAAACCTTAACTGTCCCAAATATGAAAATGTATGGACTTTTCTTACCACTGACAAAATGCAAGCCAAAGTACTGTAACGTTACTATAGAGGGCAATTCTTCTTTCCAGCATCTCAAGAATTTCAGTAATTATTTATCTTCACATTCCTAAAACAATATAGTGGCTCTCTGCGTTAAAAATTGAAACATCTACAAGCAACTCACTAGACACACTCCCTCACTCTTGAGCAAGCCATTGCGTTTCAAAATTCTAGTGAAATAAAACAAGACAGACACAGGCAACAGGCTGAAGGACGATAGGAACACAATTACTGTCAGAGCTGGCCTTCTTTTGGGAGAAGGAGGCCAGTTCAGCCAACATCTTATAAGCCCCCACACAAAAGGAAAGAAAGATTACACACAGAAAGCTAAAGAGAAAATGTCAGGCCTGCCAACGAGTAAAGTTTCCAAGTTCTGTAATGATGTAAAAGAAGTGCCAAACAGCAGGAGTGTTAATGAAACTAACACTACTGAATAAACTTCTGCTGGTTTACCAAACAAACATCAATAAGGCAGAGGAATGAAAAAAAATATTCTGGTTCATATATATCAATACTCCTTTCAGCCACAAAAAGCCTCTGAAAACAACCACCAAACCCTTTCCTATGTGCAATAATTTTAAGGGAAGTTAGCAGTTAATATTACAAACATTAAAGCTGACTCCCAATTTATTAATTTTTTATTATTGCTGATCTATTCTCAAACTAATTTGTACCCACTCTTCCTCTTGCAGGGCACAATGACTGATCCACTCTGTATCAGTCTTCTATTGAAATTTCCCTGTAGTTTTGCACCTGTTCCTGTTCTTCTGCTGTATTTGGAAAGATGCCATTTGTGGCAGAGGTTTATTTTATTCATTCTTATTGCAGCTAGTAAATCAAATCCCTGAAAAATTATTCATTCAAAATGAGGTATTCCAGAGCTTTAACAACTTGGTCTCTCCCTGAATAAAACCACCTATTTCAGAATTTTGAGGGACCTGTAATTCATTCTGTGTCTTCTTTTAGCATCCTCATCAGTGCTGCCTGTTTTGCCCTCTGTCAACAATTGTTTCCCATATCACAGACACTCTAACTACCCATAAGACATCCAAAATTTGATACCCCTTAAATTCCATATTCTAAAAATTATGTGAGTTTTTTTTTGGTTCTGCATTTTGCAGGTGAATATAGGCTTCTTGTAGTCAAATGATTTCTCTGATATTTGTGCAACACTGATACTATTCGTACGCTTGGAAAAGTGTCACTGATAGGTCTAAACTCTGCCATTTTTCAAGCAGTTTTACTTCCATAAAATGAAAGAGAAATGCAATCAAATAGACAGTGTCTGTTTTATTTAAAGTTCTATTTGCTTTACAGTAATAATTGGGAATGAATTGTGAGTATCAGTATTTCAACCATCAGTGGTGAAGGACTAATATTGGTTATGCTAAAGACATAGAAATGCYGAGAAAAGAAGTTTTGATCACATCTTTAAGTGAAAAAGAACAACTGCAATTCTGACCTTAGAGAAAATAGCCATTTGAATACTTTAAGGACGTAATTGAAATTCCAGTGAATTAAAAAGAACTTTCCCATTGATTTCCTTTAGCTTTGAGCTGGACCTTTAATTAATAGAAATGTAGACTTGCTATCTGTCTCTTTTTGTGAAAAAGGACTGATATGAAGTCACTAGTCCTCAAGACACAAACTAAGAAATCGATTTTTTTCCAAGGTGAATCCAGAAGGAAAAGTTTTCACCTTGCAATAGTGATATGACAGAATACTCACTGATGGATCCTTTGTTGGCTGAATGGAGCAGTGTAGCAGTCATTCTCTTCGAGATCTGGCAGTGTGTCCTTGTCCAGTTTCATTGGCTTTCTGGGTAACCATCCTCGGAACCTGCTTATCTGTTTCTCGATCCTGCAGCACATGATAAGTATGAGCATTTGAGATAATGTTTCTTTTCATTACATTATGAAGCACATGTCAAACCAGGCTGCTTCATATTTACAAATAGAAAAGGTGCGAAGTTTTTTGACTTTGTTTTAGGAAGACCAAATTATACATGCTGAACTTGATAAGTATAATCAGCTTTCAGCAGAGGAGCATCTTATTTTGTTTCAACAGAAAATCAATGCTGATGGTACATGATACTATAAATCTTATTAAGCTCAGTGAACACATGGCATGTCTCTAAACCTTTATTTCCCAGATTTCCAGTTAGTTTAAATTTCAGGCTTAACTGACATTAGATTTTGGCCATCTAAACATTAGAAGAGTGAAGATTGTGACAGAGGATTGTGACAGAGATCTTAGCAGCTAAACCCTGGCAAGTTACATCCCACTTACTGCTCTCCATATGGATTCTTACCTTGCGGCTGATGCTATTAAAAATTGGCTACTTTGGTAATTTCATTCAATTGTAGTTTCTTGCAATACTACAACCTCCATAAAACTAGAACCTCRGGTGTATAGGCTAACAGGTGACTGCTGAGCAGATTCTTACATTTGGAAGGTGAAAGCAAACAATGATTGAGCTGGAGAAAGGGCAGATTTAACTACAAGTGCACTCAGGCAAAGATATGCAGTAAAAGGAAGGGAAGAATCAGAGCTCATTGGAGAAGACAATCTCAACCAAATTCAAATCTATACTAGAATGTTATAATGAAAAGCAATAAGAAAGTTAAGATATGTTTAGCAAAATGAGCCCTACTATCTCAGAAGTTCTAACAATTCCAAGTCCTAATCACTGATCCCTGGCTGCAAAAATCATGAGCTACAAATTATGGAGTGTGCCCATACTTCAGTCACTGAATGAATGTTTCCAGAAGTGGAGTGAAAGGGCAAGAATTGACTTCCTTTGAAATTAAAGTTCAGTTCTGGACAAAGCTCAAGGACTGCAAATATGGTTGGGTTGGGGTTTTTTTGTGGTTTTTTTGTTCGTTTTGGTTGAGATTTTTTTGGGGTTTTTTTTTTTTGTTTTTTTTTTTTTTTTTTTTTGACAGAGCCAACATAAAAACTCTATGACCAGCAAATGCTGATACCTCTGAAGAGTCAGTCTGAGAGAGGAAAACACATATTCAGGCAGCTGAATGTTTGAGGAAGTGATGTGAAAACGTTACATACTTTAATTTAAAACACATACAGTATTTCCTGGAATATTCAGCCTTCTTCCACCAGGTGGTTTGATCTTGGACAAAGAAGCTAATGCTCATTTTTAAACAGGAGCACATTTCAAAATTGTAGCTTAATCGGATGTACCTGTTTTGGCCCCATTTGCCCATTTTCCATCTGGAATAGAATGATGAGGCGAGGGATGTTGGATGTCACGTGTGCGTGCAAAGTTATCATCAGGACTATCTGGAAAAACTGGAATATGTATGTAAAYATAATATAAGGTTTACACTTATTTAATCATAAACTTTCCATGGGCAGTGTTTGCACTGACCCAGCAGTTTGGAGGACAGGAGGAGGTAGTTTGGAAATGTCTTTGCTTAACGCAGGTGAGATGTCAGATCCCAGGGCTCTAAAGGGCCTGGCTATTGTGACTCTGCAGCTGCAGCATCCAGCCTGACAGCCTCGAGCTGCTTTGTGCAGTCACTGCTAGAAATGCCAAGGGTATGTAAGTTCTCCAAGAGGGAAATCCCTGCCTTTTGGCCTCTGGTTTTCCCTCTGCAGATTCCATAAACCCCGCGTTACTGTGTATTCAACAGGCTTAGTGTSTCTGGGTATGGAAAAGGGAGGAGGAATCAGGAAGAGGGTTTTTCTAAATATCCTGTTCCATTCTTGTTAATTAAACTCGTTTGAATTCTCTAAGCCATTAACAGCCTTGCCGATCTGCAGTGCTTTCCCATTCATGCTGCAAGTCAATGTGAGCGTTAGAGATACTGCCTGCTGCAGGTTTATCACACCACACAAGCACAGCACAAAGGGACCGAGCGCTTTCCCCACTCAACAGCGATGCATTATTCATGCCGGCTTCTCACTGAGTGTACCCAGAATCTGAGTGGTTTGCCATTCCCGAGACTCACATTGCTTGGCATGCTCAGTCAGCCTGCTGGCAAACGGATCTGAGAAGGTTGCAAAACCTTACTGCAAAGCACAGAACATGCAGTACAGCCTTCTGCAGGGAAAACAAMCCCCCCTAGTTATCTCATAGGAGAAGAAAAGCGACCAAATTTTTAAATTTCCTCCAGCTCATTCCAGCAGTGCCATCAGTCAGCAGTGCAGGTTTTGTACTCTACAGGACCATCTCGCAAAAGGAAAAAGATGAAAGAGTGGTGTTGGTGCTAACAAATACAGACAYACAGTCTTAAAAATCTACTATTTTTTTATCACTTCTTTGAGGCTAATCCATACCTCATTTTCCCTTGTGGAGAAGCACACATACTCAGCTGAATAGGGGAATAGTTTGGAAAGCAGTGTGACCTACACAGGAACAATGGGGTGCACGGAGTTATGCAGAGGCAGCTGCTTCACAAAGGGTCTCAAAGACAGAGACTTCCATTTCAATCCTGCCCCTGCTCTCAAAGTCTACTCTTTACTCAGCACCCTCTTTCTAAAGATACATACCGTGTTTAACTCACACAAAGGGTTTCTCAAAGAATTTAAAAGAAACTGYTTGCTAGTTATGAAGTGGGATAGGGATAGAACAGTTTTTCAAAGGAAAGTTAGGAAATTTTTTATAAGTTTTGAATTGAGTCAAATTTTTTATCAGTGGGTCAGTGTACTTTCTTTCATAGAATTTTTTGCATTTTGTGGTGCTAGCTGTTATATTARATTAGCTTTTAGCCACAATGCAGGTGCTGTATAGGTATCTGACACCCYTTCCTTTAAAGTAGGGGAGTTCTGTAATTTGAAGTTTTAAGAATTTTTCAGAGAGAAAATTCAGGTCAGGTTGACAAGTTGCAAGAGACGCACTCTGGGCTTTGCCTTTTGACAAAACTCCTCTCTAAAATAAATTTTGCCCAGCTGTCAATATAATGTTTGTATTAACTCAAAAAATGGACAAAGGCTTTGAGTGCTTCTAATCTACACTGAAGTAGGAGGAAATAGATGCCTTTGTTGAAGCCATATATCTAAGTTTCACCTAAGTGAAAATAAACCTGAATATGTTTTCTTCTTTTTTTCCATCGGGGCTATTCAGTTATAGCTTTTCTGCCTCAAGGAGCTATTTATAGATCTGAACATAAAAATTGAATTTAGCCAAGTGTTCTCAYCACTCAGAAGCTAAATACCAGAAAAAAGACCATACCTCTTCTCATAGAGGCTTCAAATTGCATCCTGACTCATAAGAAAATGAATGTGAAGCAAAACTTCATATAACAAATATAGATGTTGGAATCTTCACCTACACCTTCCTATCTATTGCTTTAGTCAAAGCAGCCATGTCTTCTTTAAAGTCAAGGCCAATTTCGAAGCAGCTCACAGCTGCTATAGTGTCTGTTGTAAGGTGGGAATAGAAAGTGGGGCACCATCAACAAGTTTACAAGACTCGTGTTCATCCATTACCCTGTGCCAAAGTGGGATAAAACATCTCAGCTATGGAAAGTGCTCATTTGGTGCTTACTAAGCTGAAAAGGCAAATACTATCATGTGATATCAGTGCTGGTACTGTCAAGTCACCAGCACACTGTGACATAAGTTAATACACAAAATGTCTTTTAATATTCTCATGCAGTAGAGTGATCCTCCCATGGATGCAAATGTAATGATGCTATATGCAAAATGGTATGGTTGTTTACTCCAAAATGCATATTTTTCAGATTTAATTTTTCACTCTTAGAGGTTCTTGGTAATATTTCCACAGACCTCAGTAAATCAGTAGATCAGGTGCTAGATCCTTTTGAAAACAGCATCAACAGTACTGTGACATTAAATGCYATATGCAGAGGAGACATAAATGTAGATATATGAATGATCTGGTTTTTGCCAAGTCTGTAYGATTTTTAAGTATTTTGGAGATATTTAAATTTAGTTTTCCAAGATATCAAAAAGAAAACCTAAACTGCTGCAAGGAAAGAGTTTCATTGCATCAAGTCAGACATAAACTGGGMATCAAGCATAACCTTAAAGATACTGAATAATTGAGTGAGAGCACTTCAAAGATTCTTGGAAAATACACATCTCTCAAGCTCCATTTATTGCCTTGCTATCTACCAGCAAAGTACTAAGCACCCCCACAGRGAAAGCAATAAATAAATAATGCTGTCCCTATTACAAGTAAGCAAGGTGCATGGAAATGAAAAAGCCCCTGTAACTGTGGTACTCTAACCCCAAGAAACTCCCTAACGAGCTGCATGAAAAGGAGATAGAGCATTTACACTAACATACTTCTATTTCCCAAAGACTCCATCAATTGAAAAATACTTCCTTTTGCCTAAAATAGGCAAAACTGATAAAATTAATTGCTTCTTTCACATTGCAGATGCTTTAAAAATGAAACATCTGTTTGGGGCTTTTTTGTG
>NW_026623248.1:4421898-4434840 GCF_030028575.1 Malurus melanocephalus | reverse complement strand
TGTTATTGGGTCTAAATGAACATAAACTGGACTGGCATGAGAATTGTACTCACCTATTCATGAACTTGTATCGACGATGCAGGTAATAGATTTTTCTCCTGGAAGAACAGCAAAAATGAAGCCAGTCGAGAAGAAAACCCATCGTCAGTTACAGTATGAACTAGCAAGGAAGGAAAGGAAATTGAAGACAGAAGCCTGTAAGAGGTGGAGGAAGAGACTAAAAGAGAGATTAACAGAACTGTCACAGGAAGCCACACAGACACTGCCTGGCATTTGAATTGCCAGAAGGTCATCATTTTTTCCCACTGTCTCCTCCTTTTCTGCTATTTGTCATGTTTGGGATCCAAAGTTGTTTCTAGTTCAGAGAAGTCCATAAACTGTAGCAGGAGTTCCAGAGAACTGTCACAAATATAGATAAATTATCTGACATCTACTAGAGGATTATTAAAGCTGCATTTGGTGAAACACGAGGGGGAATCATTTAGAGAAGCCAGGAGAGCTGTACCTTATGCTGCAATATGCTATAATACATGCAGTACAAAGCGAAATTGGTGATTGCTGCTGGGATCACATCTCTTGAAACAGAATACTGGACACACAAGCAAATGCACATGTGCTCAGCACCCCGCCGAGTGTGCAGCCACTGCCTCTGCCGCTCATACAGGCGGGTTTCTGTCAGCAGTGCAAYAAGCCGTGTGTGAGAGCAAACGATGAGCAAGTGAGCAGACAAGGGGACAAGAGCAGACACATGCTGAACCCACTAGCAGCCTGCTTCCTGACCAGCCCTGCAGTGCAGAGCAGCCCCTAACCATCATATGTAGATCCAGGACWGGGAGTCCACCTCCTGTTCCACTCCCCTTCCGGCAGCTCTTGTTCTTCTTGTAGATGCCTATCATACCAGAGCTGTCAGGATTTGTCACACTGCYTTCAGCACAGAGATCACGTCTTCATGAGAGTTAAGAAAATCTGAGGGTTCTTGAGTGTGGATTTGGGACTCATACTCCTTACTGMAAGATTTGAGTGCCTGCCCAAACTCTGATTTCCTCCTCCAGAGGCTGACTTTGTCATCCACTGAAGGTCATTGTTAAACCAAGGTGGTTTCTGTGTATTCTGAGAGGTTCCATTGTGTAGTGCAGAACTGTWCCACTTCTGGAAAGTGAAGGCTCACACCACACATATTCTGAATACTGGTGTACACTAGATGTAATGTAGGAAAGCTGTTATTGCCTTGGAAGCAAGTCCTCTAAAACAGCAAGACAGCACTAATGCTTTATGAATGATAGAGAAAAAAATTGGTTAGTATTCCAAGTTAATTTTCAGAACTTTTTGACRTCTTTGTTATCAGAGTCCATACTATGCTCACAAAGTAAAATTTTCAAAACTATTTCATGTTGGCCAGCCCTCTTTGGATAGTGTTATTTATCTTGTTCTACTCAGTAGGAGCAGAGAATGGTCAAAGCTAAGTGTTTCTGAAGATGTCATCCACTTCTTGATTTTGCTTCCAGTATAAAGAGATATCCACCATTTTGTCACTCCTTCTTTGAAACAACAAGGATTTCATTCAGTGATGCATGGACCTTGCACAAATCCAGCCTGAAATATCAGGAGCAAGAAGCCATCAGCAGCTCTTAAAACAAGGGCTTAGACAAAGGCATCTGGAAACACACCATCCAGACTTGTGGACATTTTGTAAAATTTTTTTGAAATGGTAAATTGTATTATTGTTTTTTTAAAAAAAATTGAAGAGCCTGCCCAGCAGTCATTGGTGAATTACCATGATTTCCTTTTAACAAAGCAGTAATAATTCTCTCTCTATGGGTGTGGAAAGAATAAAGCCATGATCTTGATGCAGATGAAGAAACCTTTAGTATTTTCAAAGCTTTCTATATAATCTGTATGACACTGACTTTTTCTGTCCACTGAGTGAATAGAAAAGAATGAGCTGCTTGATTACTAAATTCAAAGTTCCTGGTGTATTTCTGAATCACGAGACTTGAGAATTCTGAAAATCTATTGCTGGAGCAGGTCCCTCTCAAGGAATGCCACAAAAGTCAAAGGAGGCATGCTTTTGGACTAATCCATTGTTTCCATGGCTAGAATATTTTTAAAGGAGATTATTACTACTGTGCAATGACTTGTGTTTGCTTTGACAATTTTCTCTTTAGCATTAAAAGCGTAAGGAAGAACAGTTGCAGATTWGCTGTGAAGATGAAAACAAAATAAATGCAAAATAAGCCTGCAATTTTGTCATTTCTACATATCCATTTTTCCTTACGAGCTTTCYACTGCTACAGGGTGTCTCATACCAGAGGCATTTTTCATCCTTAGGTAAGAAAAAAGCAGAAGGAATCCTACAAAGGCACCAGCTCACTAGTTGCATAATCTGAATCTGGGCCTTTTCTTGTTCAGGAGAAATTCCATTAAAATCAATGGAGATTTACGTTACAAACCCTACTAAYTGAAAGAAAAATCAAGGCCTCTCAGTTCATGGGTTGCAGTCAGTTCCAGTGGAAGTCTTTATGCTACTTTAAAAGTTCAGATAACCAGCAGAGTAAAAGCAACATTTTACAKAGAAAATTTCATAGCCCAACATGCAAATAATATTTAATTAATTATAAAAACAATCTGAATTTCAATGTGGAATCAGTCTGGTTATCAGCAGCATTTAATATGAAATGTCTCCTTTTACTTTCTCCACAGAAAAAAACATTTATACTTTAAAGTGTTTTCCTTTTAGATGGGATACTTATTTATTTATACTTAATTATGAGATCCTAATTACATACTATACAAGCAATTTAAAGGTGCATACCAGATACGTCAAACAGACATGCACTTTCTGTGCTGCCTTACGTACCTGGATCTTCTTGACCTCCCATTGATTTCAATGAAATGTCCATTTAAAAAACAGCAGCGCACAAGTATGCAGGGGGCTCCAGCATTGAAGGGGTTAAAGGGCCTAAGGACAGAACACCCCATGAAAACAGCTGCACTGCTACAGCCCATCTTAATCTCAAACCAGTATTGTACTGAAATCCTAGGCTTTAACAAGAAACAGCAATGAATGTGGTACCTAAGGTACTCCATTTATACTTTCTAAAAGTGTGTGGTATCTTACAGAAGAGCTTTTCTATAGGCATTTTGGTGTTAATATCCCATTAAATGAACAGTACAATGTGGCTYTGGAGGTTGAGATGAAATATAGCTACACCTACCTGAAAGGCATCCTTACATTCATTAGCTCAGCATATTTGCCTAGGACCTCCCAGGGGGCATGCAGTTTCACAAACATGACGTCACTGTTCGTTATGGATGACTGAAAAAGAMAAACAAAACAGCCACCAGGGCTTACTTTTTCAAGTGAAAAAGAAAGAAATCATAGTCAGTGTCAATGTGATGTGTCATCCTTCCCAGTTCCTGATTCTTCCTCAAATGTGTAGTTCCAACAGTACTCTGTGAGCTCAGGGCATGCACAGCAGCACTGCTGCTACCTGACAGAGCTGTCAAAGACCAGAGGATGTGCAGCAAAGAGGGCAAGAGGGGAAATWTAGCTCTGTTTGCACTCGGGAGGAGACACAGTGCCCTACAAGAAGGCTACAGCAGGTTTGGCTGAAGCTGACGCGGGAACACAGAGAGCCACAGGATGATACTGGAAGATGAAATGTTCAAATTCTAATGAATACTAATGAAATGTTCATAAAGTTACATACAATACAATTTTAGACAACCAAATGGATGGCATTCCAAGAAACGGGTAAAGGCGTACTTAGCATAAGAAGAACAAAGTATGAYGACAGAATACCAGGCAAGAAAACTGTTAGTTAGCCTTGGGGATGATTTCCTAGTTTTTTAGACATTGTACTGAATTGAGTGTTGCTCACATAAATTCTAGGTTCTCCCTCAGCAATCCTGATAGATACTGAAATCATTGAATTTTTCCTTAGAGCAGCTAAAAAATATTAATAGTTTGTGACATGACAGGAATGAAAACTCCAACAGCTAAGATTCATATACGTGATTTTCTTTAGCACATCAAAAAAAAAAAAAACAAAACAAAAACCAAAACCAAAAACAAAACCGAAAAAAACCCAAAGGAAACAAACAAACCAACCCCCCAAAACCCAAACTAAATTACTATAGAGTTAACATTTTTTTTAAACAAATGCAATATTGGATCATAATGGATACAGGGAAATATTAGTACTCAAAATATTACTGGGCTGCATACAAAAGTAGATATAACATATAAAGGAATGAGCGACTTCCTRGAGCTAAAAAATGCAGAAAAAAATCTTTCTTCTTTGGTGATTAATTTCTGAAAAATATTTCAATACAAAATGATACAAGAACAACAAAATGCCCCCAAGACACTTGCTTCAGAGACAATGAATTCATTTGCACTGTTTCCACTGACTTTCATGGATTCTAAATCAGGCTTTAATTATGTTTTTCTTTATAGGTCCATTTCACAAATTAGCTTTTATTTTCCCATGAGACCTTAGCAAGTAGATASCACAAAATTCTGCTACTCTAAAAATCTCCTGCAAACTTCTCTCTCAAAGGTGAGGTTAACTCAGCACTGGAGTGGCAATTTTGTGATAAACAGCTTGGATTAAAAAACAAAACAAAACAAAATCCACCAAAACTCAAAAGAACCATCAAATATGCCCTACATGCAGAAAAAACTACAGTAYTAACATCAATACAAACTGAGAAATAGAGGAAATTTATTAAAAACCACTTATGAACTTAGTGATGGCTATTAAACAGGAAGCTTATAGGTATTTTCCAGCATGTTGTAGTTTAAGTTATACAAGATATGGGAGCCAAACATGACTTGTGAAGATGCTGTTTCACAGGTGAAAACTATCTAAATTTGGTATCTCACSTGTTACGTGTTTTCATGCAGAAACATGGAAAACTTCCAAATAGTTATCACAACACAGATGTATAAAGAGTATTTTTTTACTCAGTGTCACAATGTTTGCATATCAAAATGTTTTCAAAATGAAAATCAGCTTTGTCAACAGAAGATCTAGCCAACAGAAAATCTACTAAAAATAAATTTGGCAGGTTCAGTTGTATTCAGAAAAAAAGAAGTAGCAATGTTAAATTATTAATATGAAATTCCATTTCTCTTGGGTTTTCTCATGCTAAGGAAAACACTAAGCAAGGCTGAGAAAAGCAAGACTGGCAAAAACAAGAGTGGAAAGAGAGTAACAAATAGATGGAAGATGAATTGAATGAAATGTCACATTCATTTAATCTAAGGAGTAAATAGCTAATCAAAATATCTGGAAAAAAAGATACCATGAAGACCATCTTCATTACAAAAATACTTCARTGAATGGAATCTCCTAAACTCTCTTGGTTAGATTAGTATTTAGACTCAGTATCCTTCAACTTATAAATGTTTCAACTGAGAATAGAGGAGCATTATTCTATTGTAATTGACTTTTAAGGGTTGGCTCATTAAATGATTTGGAGAAGTAAACTCAATTTCACACTATGGGAACACGGAAACAAAAATCAATGTAACATTACTCCCCTTGGAAACTTAAATAAGACAACTATTGACATGAGCAATCTGCTATAAAGTGATGTCCAGATGATGAAGAAAAAAAAACCAGAAGAATTAAGGGGGCAGACCAATGACAAACCACTTAGCAAACACATAAATGCAATAAATGTTTGGAATCGACCTGCAGCACCAGTGGCTGTAGTTATTACCATGCAATAATTGTCATGCCACCAATGTTCAAACAAATTGGTTGTTTTGAACTGATTTATTGACGAGACATGTCTATAAAAAACATAATTTCTTCTGSTCACTGACAGCATTCTTGGAGGTCTTCAGAATAGCACAAACCCAGTGACAAAGTGACAAAGTGCTTATTAGAATCAGGAAACTGTAGACTCATTTAGGGTGGAAGGGACCTCTAGGGTTCATCTGGGCTAAGCCTCTGGCTAAAGCAGAGCCAGCTTAGATCAGTCTGCTCAGACAGGGGTTTGTCCCATCGAGTACTGAATACCTCCACAGGCAGAGGTTTTGCAGCCTTTGGGCAACCCACTRACTAAAACTGGCTGGAGAAAAGAGTATTTTCTATGGAAGGACTGCTCTCTTCCCTAGAGAAATGTTGGCTTAAATCTACCACTTTCTAGACTTTTTTTTTTAAACCCTTATTTAATACAAAAAACCCCTGTATTTAATTGTTATTCTCATTGAGAAGCARTAGCAAGGTGTATTAAGTTTAATTGACCTGATCATCAAAACAGGTTTGTGTAGTAGAATTCAGATCACCRGAGTCTGGGTTACAGATAGTCAATACACATTTTGGCTTCGCTGACAAACCTCAATAGTACTAATTACTGTCTGAGAATACAGGCATTACTAGAGGTCCACATATTCTAGACTTATCCTTCTGGCAAGACTACCTTTCTATTTCACCATTAAGTTCACAAAGACATTGCCATTTCCCAAAGAAATCCAATCAGCCACAAGCACGTTTCAAACCAAAGCCACGTTTTCTTCTCCAGCATCATTATGTAAGAGAAGAGACTAAAGCACAGGCCATTTATGCAACTCCAGCACAGAAACACCTGCTTTGGTGAGTTACAGTCATCAGCTAGGTCAAGGAAAGCTTGTAAAGGTCAGGTTGTCATTCTTCTAAAGCGGGCACAGAGTGGTGCAAACTGCTGTGTAAGTCCTGGCTACTAAACTCCCACATACTCCTGCAAGCTTTCTAATGTCTTTTGATGGCAGGATTTAAATATACATACATATATATATATATATTTATATTTATTTATATATATTTATATATTTTTTTATATATTTTTCTATATTTTTAATATATATATATATATTCAACATTGACCTGACTCTGCTCATTCTGAATTATCATTGCTAGTCTGAATAGAAAGAGAGAGATGCAGACATTGAATGTCTCTTGAAAAGCCCATATTTTGCTGTACTTGCAGGCTGCCTTCCAGGATCAAGGCTAGAGATTAGTATCTTTTGTCAAATACCCTCTTGAATATTCTCCTCCTCCTAGATAATTTTAGTTCATTAACAATAATATTATCATTTTAAGGCATGAGCAGCTGTAGGTAGTCACCTTGATACAAGCATTTATTGAGTCTAAAAGTCAAGAAAGTTGAAAAAAGCCTATACACAGCATGTAACCTTGAAGAATTACACTACAGTGTCTCCAACTGAATGGTGCCATTCTTTATTTGCCTTGGGGCTACTTTAGGCAGTCTTTCATTAATGTATGCAAAACAATAAAGTGGAAAAAAAGTCAGGATTTACAATTAAGGTTTTTTCCCTACAATGACTCAAGACTGGGTCTCTCCTCACCTTACAAAACATTCCTTATAAAAATAAAATGAGATAAACATTTGAAACAGATTCAACAACCAGAATTAATGTTACCTACTTTAAGAAGATCCTATAAGGCAAGTTAAAAAGCCAGAATAGAAACAGTTCTTTACATTTTGGCAAATACAGGTAATTTCTGGTAAGACCGTAATGCATGTAAAAACAGAAAAGGAGACAAAGTCAACATGCTTCCTCTAGTAACAATTCTTTCTGTAATCTAGCTCTGTATGATGTCTGAGAGCAGCGTAGCAAATAGTAACTAGTACAGGTTCCACCGTTTTTGAGAATTACTTAACAGCACAGATTGATTTGCCATGTGGAGTGAATTAAGTGGAAAAACAAAACCAGCAACTTTTAGTTGATGAAACTGTTCTTCCTCTGTGAAACCAAACTAAATGTAAATTCACATGAGTAATTCCATCGAATTGGAAAAACAGAAGGTATATTCTCCCAATACTTCTTATAAGGCAATTATTTAGATACTGTCAATACGTGTCTGGTTTCAGGGAAAATATTGCATACTCACAAACATTACCCACCACATTCATGCTTCAGAGGAATCTAATGAATAACAGCACTAGTATCTTTCACACATGTACTTTCAATCAATGGGTTCAGTTAAAAAGGGGAATATATTGTTCACATTTTAATTAGGATATAAGGAAGCCTTTGACCTTTGTAGGGCAAAAGCAGTAAGGATGAAAACARGAATAAGAAAAGAAAACTCTAACTGAAAAACAGGAAGATGTTGATAAAAGCTATTTTGTAAATTGTAGAATAATTTGACATGTAAAATGTAGAATAACTTGATRTAAGGAGACAGAGGTACATGATTACAATTTAAAATGATTTTTATGTGAAATCTCATCACAAAATGTGATGATGAAGTAAAGTTTTCCTTTTACTTTGCAAACTACTTCCAGAGGCTCTGCTCCAGTGGAGTTAGGAATGCAGGCAGGTGGCTGCTTACTGCCAGCATTCAGGCAATGTGTCACTAACTCAGCTCAGAGCAGGTGCCATTGTTACAGCGCTTAATTTCTGCCAGCATTTGACAAGATCTCAGTTCTGGAACAGAACAAGGGGAAATGCTTGCAAATGTCCTTCTATGTAGACAAAAATAAGTGAGTGGGAGGACAGCTTCAAGAACAGGGTAGGTTACCTGAGCAGAAGTAAAATGTAAATACTATCTCAGTGCTCAAATTTACTGTGTGATGATACACGCTGCAGCTCACGATCTGCAGTAGAGAGATACAAATTCCTTTAAGATAAGAAACAACATGAGATGGATGTCTTTAATTCCAGCTAATGCCAGGTAAATCCACAGAATGGATCTTGCAGTAAGGTAACTTAGATGTCGTAAGTCAACCATGGAAACAATATCCTCTGGCTTGGAGTGCATTTCCTCGAGAAAAGAATTAGAAATACCTGCAGCATGACCATCTTTATGGAAAAGGTTGATCTGCCTGTGAGGTWATGATAAAACATTTCTTGATAATTCCATCAGGAAACACTGAATAAATGCAGGTTTGACCCATCTGGGTACGATCTCTGTGACAAAATGGCTAAAAATATGGATTTTATCTGACAAATATATTTTAATTCCTCTGGACTGGAAAACTACTACTAACTTGTGAAATCATTATATGCAGATTAAAAAAATGCAAATAGCTAAAACCTCTGGGCAGAATAATGCATTTTTACTTATGAAAACAATATTTGACATTGTCTCTACATAAAATATCAATTGCAGTTACRGGCTGCAATTTTAGATTTAAAAAGTTAATACATTATACAATAATAGTTGAAATCATCAAATCTTTTTGACTGTGCCATGGGTCAAAGAAAGGCTTTTTACATACAATATTTTACTTTTGATATCACAGGCCATTAAAAATATGTCACACAATTGAACTGCATTTTATAAGGCATCYTCCTTTGTGATTTGTCTCAAGACTAAAATATAAAGCCAATACTTTTCCAATATTATTACTGGAAATATATTATGATTTATTTCTCATTAATCTTTTTTTGAAGCAGAAAGTACTTACATTCAATGAATTGTCYATTAAATATTCATGTTTGCTTTTAGAGGCTTATTGGAAAAACATTTCTTTGGCAAAGAAAAAGGCAATTTATTTTTTTKCCCAACAGTTAATTTCACAAACTTAATAATGAATCAAACACACAAAAAGTGCAGGCAGGCTTAATACAGCTGCATTCTGTAGTCTTACTAAAGTTCACTGAAAGACTGTAAACAAAATTTTGCAAGGAAAATTGTGTAGTAAATAYGCCAAAGCATATGGTAGACAGCCATCTCTCCAGATACAACACCAATACTACATGGAGGAGAGTTCTTTCCAGTCTAAATATGATGGTGAAAATAGTCTTGATTACCACTATTCAGTTCACAATTCAGATTAAAATAATTGGACAGACTGACCTTTTTTTGAATGCCAAACCATGATGAGACTGTGTAAGACTTCCCACAAAAAAAAATAAATACAAAACCACATGAGATAAAGGCAAATCCTTCWTAATATGCTGGTTTCAGCAAGTCACAGTTTCATGTTTATCATAAAAAGAAWTCTCAAGGTTTAGTGCAGTGTGGAAACTTCTAACAATTGATGGTCTACATGATTTTTCACCTGTCTGCTTAGCTAAGCTCGAAATAATTTAATCTCTGAATAAAACTATATCATCTGATGTTAAAAACCCACACATCAGAAACAGAAGARAAAGCCCACTTTCTTAAGCAAAGATCGAGTAATTAGAATCTAACTGGAGAAAAGAGAAAATTGAAAYACATGATGTTTCTAAACTAAGAAGGGAAAATACTGGATCCTTTGTGCATCTCTGTACAGATCCCTTTATTTGTTAGATGTGTTTTAAATGAAACAAGGTCAAGGTATGATAAGGGCAAATGATGATTTTGCCCTGGACTGCTCTGATCTATTGTGATAAAGCAATGCCCATAACACGGCACATTGTATTGTCAAGGCAGATKTGTGAACATGAGCTCGCTATTGATCCATTATTGCAATTCCAGGGCGCCTGTTGGCAGAAGGTGCTGGATGAAAACACCTCCTGCATGACACACAAGAGCAAAGCAGCACCAGATGCAGCTCAATGTCTTAACGGCTCAGATAAATATGATAGAGCAGAGATGATTTTCTCTCCTAGTTCAGAGCTCTTACACACTGATTTAATGAGAGGAGTTAGAGAAAACAAACAAGTCTTTTTCTCAAAAGACAGCATCACTAGCACATGAGATAATATCAGTTTTGATCTGATTGCATATGTTGCGAAGTGGTGGTACTAATCCTGAAATTGCTGAAAAATTTTGTGYTTTGCAATCCTTGTGGTGCTGTGAAATGAAGGCCACAAGTAACGCATACAGTGGCAAAGAATCTCCYTCTCCAAATTAATTTGTACCATGGAAACAGCTGTAATGAAGATTCTTTGCTTAATAGACATTACTGTTCTTCTCTAGAGATAAGAAATATATTACTTTTCTTCAAGAAGTCCCCAGCTAACAAAAGGCAGATTGTTCAGCTCAGGAAAGTGCAAATGCCTTTTTTTCTCTATTGACAAAGAAACATTTCTAGAATTTTTTAACATTTATTTTGCTCATTTTCCATAAGGCTATGCCTCTCAGAGCTGCAGTAGAGAATTCACAGTCCAAAACTGAAACAGAAGTTACAGAAGAGTTTTTTAGCTCTGTGGTACTATTGAGATACTTTTATTCAGTGTAAAACTTTGGAGTAGAATTTAAATGTTCATCTATTGCGCCTCAGGAATTTACAGCAATCTGTTTTAATCTCTTCTACAGGTAAGTRCAAAAATGCAACATGGAAATAAAATTAAGATCTCATTTCCCTTGATAATATCAGTTTTTCAAGTTTTTTATAGATGTGATATTATAGACATTTTCTTCTATTACAAAGGTTTCCTGACAGGAAAATTTAATTCCCCTAGATAATTTTTTTAATAAATCAATATGGCTCATACATCAATGCCTCTATAGATAATAATAATTCCTTTGTTGAAAGGAATTTTCTCAAAAACACAGCATTCTGGGCCCAGTGAATATTATAAAATAAATTTTAAATTTGGGGGAAATTTCATTAGTGTTACATCACTAGACAATGGGAAAAATTATGCAAATTGSAGAACTCTGTCTCAACAAACCACCTCTCAGGGTATTATAATTGCCCATACACTGCAGGCTGTTGTTCCTGTCAAATATTTAAATAGAACACCCAGCATGTCCAAGAAATGTAGYGTAGAAATGTGCTTTGCATTATTTGATGCAGCTTTGCAGAGTCACTGCAATTACTTGTGCAAACACACATCCTCAGTCATGCATAACCTCTTTCCAGTGTCAGGACAGAGTGGTTAGGGAAGAAATGGTATTACAATTGCAGGGCACATACCTCTCCTAGTTCTTGGTACCAGGGACTKTGAAGCTTTGAACTGAATTGTTGTCATCACAGTAACACAGCTGGTGAATTTCTTCACCTAAATAATGTTATWGCCCTACTGTCCACAATTGCCATATTGCTCTTCAAAAAAGGAGAGAAAAATTATGAAAATTGACTGATTCCTGCAGCACAATATTTCAAAGCAAGGCCCCCTCCCCTTTTCTGTGTTTTACACACATATCCAGAAATGCAACTGACAAACTTCTCTCAATGACAAATTGGTTTCCTCCTCCAGAATCCCATCTGCATCCYRTTTGTTTATCTCCTAATCAGTCAGWGTCACACTTCTCTAACCAGCACAAAGGCAGCTAATCCTGCCCAGCACTCTGGCTGTGTGTGATGTACAATGCAGGCAGCTCCAATGACACATCTCTGCCAATGGCAGCCTCTGGAGCACAACACATTGGAGATCTCTGCTTTTCAAAACTTCACTTGGAAAAAGTAACAGGAAATAAATTTAACTTTCAAACTGGAGGAACCTTGCATAAAATATACATACACGAAATTTCCCAAACTACCAAAGGAATAAGAATGTGGGAAATCTAGCCTTGTCCAGATGGTATTTAATCACAAAATGGGAGAAAACTGAAAGCGATATTTTTTTTTTTTCTGGCAGATTTAAGTGAAGACCTTATCTAACATAGTTGCCGTCTCCCCTTTAAAGCATAAAAGGTTAACAGGAAAATAGGAAAATACTTATAAGGAAAGAGTTCTGGGTAACAACTGAGCAATCACCACCACTGTGCATGGTTGGTGGAAAGTGCAGTGACAGCAACACTGATGAGAAAATGGAAAGTCTAATGTTGGAAATGTCACCAAGTGTCTAAAGTTATGCACTTATCTAACATTAGAATAGTTTTGATATATAATGAAGAGCAAAGGAAAATGGGGGAGGGGGAAGCCATGCTCTGTGCTTAGGTAAATGGCTTCTCATGTGACAGAGGTGTCTGACAAACACATTCTTGCAGCACAGATAGAGGGGTGGCTGAGAGTTAAATGCAGAAAAGATGAACACACAAAAAACCACTATTAGAATGAAGAAGAGAAATCAGCAACAGAAACCAGACTAAGGTAATGTGC
>NW_026623248.1:4399605-4421777 GCF_030028575.1 Malurus melanocephalus | reverse complement strand
AAAATGAAAAAACACCAAACACAAAACCAAAAAAACCCACCCCAAAACAACAAAAAAAAATCCCCACCATACTAAGAGCATACAGGACTCAATTCCAGAGTCCTTTATTTTGTAAAGGCATTCAACAGAGGGTAAAGCACAGCCTGAGTAAGAAATAGATAGATTAATTAAAGAAAGATCAGAGCAGGACAATAAGAATGATAAAGAGTTTCGGGAAAYTTGACCTAGGGGAAAAAGATTGTTCAAGACACAGACGGAATTCAAAACACAAAAGATGTTAACCAGAGAAGACAGTAACATTTTTTTAAAAAAAGTAACAAATAGTTATGAATACGAGGAGAATGCACTGCACTCAATTTTCCTTTAAAATCAGGCAAGAAATAACAGAAATAAATTAAAACTGCAGCAAAGGAGGTTTTAGGTTAGATCCCATCTAACTCCTGCGGAGAATTTCCAGAACCTGGCATGTGGGGCTGTAAGGAATATATGAGTGGCTGAAAGTGCCGTCTGGGATAAAAGAAGAAGCACTATATTATGCTCTCATGTGGATATGACTGTAAAACACCCTGTYAAAAAGGCAAAAATGAAGAGATGGTTCCTGACTTAAACTCTTTGTCCACACCCACACACAAGTATTTTGCTTTCACCATAATAAAATCAATAAAGAGCTATTTGATAAAAATCAGAGGACTCAGGCAAAAGTGGTATTAAAAGCATAAGTTTCTTCAACCCTATCTAATATAATTCAGAGACGATTCTAGGAGTTTTCAACAATATCTATACATAGTACTTACTATGGAATATGCTATTATTTTACTTAAAATTGCTTTCTGGGATCTTCAGTTTTTATAGGCTTAAAGATGAAAATTTAGCTGTCAAGGGCATCAGAAATGTATCTTCCCTTTGTTAGAGGCATACACTTAAACCAGCTCAGCTAACAAGAGCCTAGAAACTGAAGAGTAACACAATGAAAGGGATGAGTGCTTTTGGATATTGGTAACAGTTTGTTGACGCTGCTCCAGGGCTTCACTGAAGAGTTACAAWGGCTGTCAGAGAGGTGCATATGCACTGCTTAGAAAATACAAATTCTAGGTATTCAAGAAACCCTGACACACGTTCATGTTTCCGTTTCAGTTTTAGGAGTTTTAGGAACTGTGATCATCTCTGAACATGGGATAAGAAGTGCAAGTGCAATAATCCATTCATRTCCATGCATATCCTTATGAGAACTGAACCAAATTGTGGCCCAGCACTATGTCCCAAGGTGCTGATCTATTTTTACTTTTCTATAGTCACAGGAAGTAAAATGCTTGTGCAGAGACTCTGACTGCAAAGCCTTCTGCTAGATAATTTCTGCATCAGGAATCTAGTAATGAGTTTAGGAAATGAGGTTTTCTTTTGTGTGACACATTGTATAATGGAAATTATCCTTGATGTCTTACAAGTAATCTGTGAAATGAATTAAGAAGATAGTCAGCAAATAAAAGGTTTTACTAGAGAGTCATAGTTAGTCCTAAGTATTCTGCTGTAATACCAAACTTAATAAACTATATGAAAATGGAGAAAACTGAACAAGATTTCTTAAAATTTGTCAGAAAATGCATGAAAAATTTCACTTTTATTTAGTTTAAAAAGTTGTCCATACAAAATAGCATGTTTTGGTATGTTACTGTATTATATTTGTTTCCTCTTTTGTGCAGATAACCTTTTAAAGAACTAGYATGGCACTTTTTATATCAAGTATTTAATACTGAATCTGTTTAAATATTTTTACACATTCAAAATGTTTCCATCTTTCCTCAGCCAGAATCTTTGCTGAGTCTAACCTACACTGGTGATTATTAACTCCTTGCCTTTCTCCATCCCTGCCTTTCTCCATCCCTGCATTCTGTTAAGACATTCTCCATAAATACAAAACATTTGTTTCAAGATGTTAAGGGCTTGTGCTGTATTTCCAAAGAGATTTTACACTCAGATTTTTATAGTGGGAGTTACACAGTGAGAAGGGGGCTTTCCCTATGTATCTGCCATGTATATTTATTTCTTACATATCTACCATATCCATGATTTAATGTGGTTATGTCTCAACATTTTGTTACTAGCATCCTCTTGTGCTTTCTCACCATCATCCTAAACTTCCTTCTTTCCCAAAGCTCTAATGTGCTCACCTTTCCCAAATGATTTTTACATTGTGACTTTTGGGTGGAATAAGGGATTAGTAAGAGACATGAATTGTGTTTCCTTTCACAAGATAGAGAAAAAACAGTCCAAGATGAAAATGTAAATCAGCATGGCAAGTAATCATCAATTCCCAGTTAACACATCAAAGAACAGAAAATGTCAAATGATGGGAAAACTGCAGAAACATTAATCTATTCCATAGCTTGGAGGTTTTAGAATGGAAATTTTAGTTGTCACACTTTAGTTGTGCACTTTACACTACACCAGTACTGGGGATGAGCTTGTAATCCACAGATTAATATAAATCCATAGGTAACACCTGGACAGAGGGCAAACAAAAAGGTTGATCTTGAGTAGTTTATAAATGTGTGACATGAATCTGACCCAGTTTTTCCTGCTGGATACTGGCAGGCCATCACATTTGTATTAAAACCCTGGCACTAGCATGTCTCTGAGCCCACTGACCCTGAGCAGTTCCCTGAAGGCTCACTCCCAAGGAGCAGACAGCGCAGCTGTGATTCAGGGCAACTAAGGTTAGATGKCTGCAGTGAAGGGGAACAGGCACCTTCAAGGTGTAATTCATTTGTTCTGTTTTCCTTAGACCGAGATGAAGTGCTGCACACAAGGGCTTGCTCTCACCCAGTCAGAGGATGGACATTGGCAACAGCTACAGTCAATAAGTTCTTTTTTTCCTCTTGGGGATCTGCAGTGCAGACACTTTATTCTCCCTGGACTCCTGTTGCCTTCCTCACCACCCACACCAATTTCTCCAGTAGCATAGACATGACTTCCTACMACTGCACCTTCATGGGTGCCTTTCRTGCGCTGTTCAGCTGTCTGGGACACATCACAGCAGCAGCATTTGATCAGAACACTTTACAGGGCCTTGGCTGCCATCCATTTTCCCCATCTTGCCTTATTCATTCTTCCTGCAGAGAAGACATAGGGAAATGCAGATCTTTAAATAACAAAGCCTCCCATCARTGTCCTCTGTACTTTAAAAGGCCTCTTGATTTTGGTCAGCACTTTCTGTATTTCATTACTTGAATCCTTCTCTCCTGTGAATTTCTGAAGTTAATGATAAAATCTATAAATTTGCACAAGAACATYGACCTGGGGTGTTCCACAAAGCACAGCTTCCATCCTCTCAGCTGCTGTTTCAGGACATTTGTTTAATCCAATCTTGTCTCAGAAAGTCACAGTTTCCAATGGCAATAACATTCACAGTGCAACTTCAAGAACTCTGGCAATGAAGGGCCRGGCTGTAATCTATGGAACCTCTATGGAATTCTACAGAAAAAAAGCCATGGCCATCCTGATCTAGCATTGGTTTCAGCTCTGCTTCACCAAGCTGACCTTCAGCTATGCCTTCCCGCCAGCACTCTGGAGCTTCTCCAGATTCCTTAGAAAACAAGGTCACAGAATAAGTTATTAATTTGCAAGGCACAAAAAGACACAGAAATCTAGATATGAAAAGACAAATGTCTTGTGGAGAAGAAAATTAAATCTGCATTTTGCAAGACAAAGTACAGAGTMATGGTTCCCAGATTTACAAATCTCCATTTTGTTCTTCCCCTATCTACATTTTCACTATGGGGGCTTTATCATTTATGAAAAATTCTGAAGTTTAAAAACGTGTACGAGATGGTTGTTAGACAAAAAAAGTAAGCACAGAGTTCTTACATTTTAGTGCTTGGCAGTGGAAGCCTCAGAAACGGGGGGTCAATCTTATTATAAATGGAAAGTTCTATTTGAGTCCATTAACAAAAACAAGCTGTGATAAGGGTAGTAAGCAGAGTACCATGATGATCTCCAAGAGGAAACAAAAGGGTTTTTACACTGTTTTGTCTAAAATGTACTTCTACAGATTCTTTCAAGAGCTTTCAGATAAGAAAAAAAAAAGATAACTTGTGCACAGAAGAGAGTTTTGTAAACCAGGTTTAAGACTTTAAAGAGGGGGACATGACTAATGGCTGACAGAAGTTTCAGTCARTGTGGCTGTCTCAGAAGCATTTTTCCCTCTGGTCAGGCTTTATTAAACTTCCTTTACAACATCACTTAATTACCACTCAAGAAGCAAGAAACAAGTATGTAAATATGCAGTGGATAATTCTGCATTTCGTTAGGGCTCAGAGATCCTAAACTGAAAGGTCTTTTTCAAGAAAGTTGATCCCTGCTTTAATTTGACTAGTTCTGTTTGTTCTGCCACCACAACCGAAATACAGTTAATCCAGGGCACAGAGCACCAAGGCTTCGCTTGCTCCATCATTGAATTAACCCTGTAAAACAAAGAAAGTAATCAGACAATGAGAGGACCTGGAGTCCTTGTGCCAAGAACACGTGAGAAAGGGAACCATCCCTTCCARATTCATGATTCCCTCTTGGCACTACTTTCAGGGAGTAGCCCCACACCACCTCAGGCTTTAGGGGAAGATGTAAATGTCCCTGAGACCAATCATTACTATTTGCTTTAGAAGCATGATACTGTAAATACAGCGTTGTCTTYTCAAAACAAATTCAACACCAAAATCATTAACATAAAATGAGAACGCAAAGCTTACTGCTGGGGTTCTGTATATTCTGTCTCTCTGTTCCCTACAGATAACTTCACGCTTTTGCTTGCCAAGCCATTGTTACAAGGAAGTGTTGCAGCAAACAGTCAATGAAAACTCTCACTGTGCATTAAGTGACTGTAGATTTGTGCATTATGTCTATTCCTGATACTGCTGGCAGGCAAACAACATCTCAAAAGTAACTGCAGTTTAAGATTAATTATTGTAAAGGGAAAGATGACTTTTGACATATAGATGACATCTCAAATACAACCATCATAATTTTTTTCTTAATCTATTGCCTGTCTGTTTTATTTCCTTCRAAAGATTTTTGTCATGCTGATTTGTGAAGGTTGGTGACAGTAAATTCTTTGACAAGAAATTTTACCCATTCCTGAAAGAATTATGTCAGGGGCTTTTTTTTCAGTTATGTACATATTTTCTGTATTACCTCTATATTCCTTWAAAAAGCCATATTTTTTTCAAAAAGTGGATCAAGTTTTCAGCAACATTTTCTTAGTCTACTAGTTTTACCAAGCTCTTTTAAAGGCTGGAATTTGAAACATATTCTATTATAGGCTCCCTCAGATAATCAAGAAATTTATCTTTAAGAACTGCATACTGAAATTTGAGTTCAGATTCTATCTATGCAGACTTTCATTTATCTCCTCAAATTTTTCTTCTAAATGGCCATTGTGCTGCACAGTGGACATTGTATCTGAAATCTAAAACTTTTTCCCTCAGAAGTTCAGGCAGCTGGAAACTTCTCCACTGTTTAGTGACCATGGCTTAAAGGACATTGTGCTCCTTGTACCATGGAGAAATGTAAAACATTGCTGAAAAAAGCTCCTTTTGCTATGCACATTAGATAATAAGACCAGTCTGTTTTCAACTGGTTCTGGCTGAATTGAGATTAAATGAGCAACCCAATGTTTTAAATTAAATAGCTAGAAGCACTTTCACTTACAATGCTTGTGGTGGGTTTGCATTTCAGTCTGGTTTCCTTTTTGCAGATATAGTTTATGCCATTTTGATGTCTCCATCCATGATTTGTGGATGTAATCAGACACAGTGCTTAAAACATTAAATAAGGAACTGCACCTGCTTGTAATGAGAAATTACGCTGCTCATGAAAATAAAGATTCTGCAGGCTGCATAATTTATACTGTAAGTTCATTAGCTGCAGATATTTACATATTGAATAATAGGTTCAGAAAATGAGAGACTGAAACAACACTAGAGTCCGAAAGCTACGGTTTGATACAAGTCACAGCAGCAGAGTAACACAGAACTATGCCTRTGGTGGGCTGACSCTGGGTGGATGCCAGGTGCCTACTAAAGGCACTCTATCACTCCCTTCCTCATCAGGACAGGGGACAAAATTGAAGAGGAGACTCATGGGTCTAGAAAAGGACAAAGAGAAATCACCYACCCCTTATCATCATGGGCCAAACAGACTCGACTTGGGGAAATTGGTTTAATTTATTACCAGTCATAATGAGAAACAAAACCTGCTCCAGCTTGGGAGAAACAGAACCTCCTCCCCATTGTGGGGTTCTCACAGGCTAGGGGTGGATGTCTGCTCTCCTGTGGACCTCCATGGGCTTCAGAGGAACAGCAGCATCTCCATGGTCTGCGTTGGCTGCAGGGGGATCTCTGCTCCGGCWGCTGGAGCACCTCCTGCTCCTCCTTCTTCAYTGACCTTGGTGTCTRCAGAGTTGTTTCTCTCACATATTCTCATTCCTCCCTTTTGGCTGCTGTTCTGCAGCAGGYTTTTTTCCTCTTTCTAAATACTTTGTCACAGAGGTGCTACCCCTGCTGTTGACAGGTTCAGTCTTGGAAAACAACATGTTTGTCTTGGAGCTGTGTGGCACTGGCCCTATTGGATGAGAGGGAAGCACCTGACAGCGTGTATTGGGTMTGACTGAGGTAAAGCTCAAGCCCTTCCAGTGCTGTGCTTTCCATGAGTGGCTAGATGGGAGCTGATAACAGAGCAGTGTTTTGGCTATTGCCAAGCAGTGCTGTCCCTCTGACATTCTCTCCCCCTCAAAGGGATGGGAGTGTGTAAGATCCTGGGAGGGGACATGACTAGGCCAGCTGACCCAAATCAACCAAAGGGATATTCCATACCATATGATGTCAGCTCAGATATATAAAGCGAGGAGAGAGAGGAGGAAAGGGGGGACATTCATGAGTTTTTAATGTTTGCCTTCCAGAGCAACCACTACGCGTGCTGAAGCCCTGCTTCCCAGGAAGTGCCCCAACAACGCTGCTAATGGGAAGTAGAGATTGTTTTGTTTTTTTTTTTTTTTTCCTTTAGCTTTTGCACGTGAAAGACTTTGCTTATATTTTGGATCTTTGCTGTAATAAAACTACTTTATCTCACCCTGCTGGCATAGACTAAGTGCTCTGTTTCAAACTGTATGCCTGGTTGATTAAATTAACATCTATAAGAGGAATAAACTGCAAGCAAGTTACTGCTCTTTCACTTGCTGGATAAACTGAAGTCATAACTGAAAAAGAAACTTGAAGTCAGCTCTAAAGGCACTGCTCAGATAACCAAATTACATAACCTGTGTTTTTAAAACACCTTTTCTAACTCAGATCTGCAAGCACCACTTGGGGTCTGGAAGTCAGCTTAATTCTTTTCTTCCCATGAATCACAATCAGAAAAAAAGTTTATGTAACAGGAATCTCATGAACAATTGCAGTGATGACGCACAAACCAGAAAAAAGCAGATCAGCCTCACATAACTATTTTGGCTCTGCARTAATAACAACAACAATAGCAACAAAAAGAGTAGATGCCATTTTTTTCCAGAAAGATGATAGTATTTAATGATGTTCAGAAGCAATAGCTGTTGATTATATCTCTTTCACATCATCACTTTCTGAACACAGTTAGTGCTCAGAAGTTTTAGTCTTTGAAGTTCTTAGTTTTTTTCATACTCATTCTTTATATCTAACTTTTACCTCACTTTGACATGGTCATAAGTCTATWTTCCTTTTACACTCAGGGATGTGCTAAAAGTCACGGAGATACTCGGTGTGCTCTTTCTGTCATCTGTAATTTCTCTCAACATTCATCATATTGAAACCAGACTCCAAGTTGCTGCTAAATATAAGCATCTTACTGAATACAAATTCTTAGCTTCTGATGTCCTGCCCCCTTAGCACAAAGTTACAGCCACAGTAAAAGAAACTGCTTTGCAGAACTGTTACTACCTCTTCATGAACTTATCTATATCTGCTTGCAAACTTGAAAAGTCATGAATTAATAGCATTCTGTAATTAGATTGCATCAACTACTGAAAAATATTTAAAAATATAACTTCTAGAGTCATGTTAACRTAACTTAAGACTCAGAATATACCCGCTAGTAGATATTTGTTCATACAACATAACCAAAGTTCATACTGTACTTTTTTTTCCTGCCCTTTTGAGTTTTCCCCAGAGAACACCTATTGTATATTTCTACTGCCTATTCTATACACCAGCTGTGTTTATGCTGCCAGATGTTGCACCAGAAATGTCAGCTGCTGCTTGAGGCACGGAGTGAATGCAATTAGAGGTGCCCTGGTGACAGCTTGACACTTATGGTGGAAATGYTTAAATTTTTAATCAGGCATGTAACACAAAAACCCACACAACTTGGATTCTTCCTGAAAACTGGACCAGCATTACACTAACATCTTCTTTTATCAGGGAGATGGAAAGATCAGTGTGTCAGCAGAAGCACAAATGGATKGGCTAGTCTTTGCAAACTATCTGAAGCGAGTTTCTGAAGTGYATTCCGCAAGCAGCAGCTGTGACGAGATCGACTTTCCAGGGCAGTAATGAATGCTGTTGGTTTAAAGTAGCTAATTGCTTTTATACTGAGATATTAGTTAACATAAATATACAAAATATATAAAATGATAGGCATGAATACTATTTTTACTACTTATGTGGTTAGTTCCTAGTTATTACATTTCTATCACTCAATTTCTACTAATATGCCAAATGCTTTTTCAAGTAAACTGTGTAAAATCTGCATATGAACTATAATTTAAAAACTTTAGAAACAATCATTAAGCATAATGCATCACATACTCTGTGTGACTTAGTTAACRCAGCCATGAGAAGCAGGAAAACCAAAAAACCATACCAAGTTGAAACTAAATGTAGTCTGCTCCTAGGGCTACATGAGCAGATCCCAACCCAACATCAGATTCATTTTGAGTACACCATTTTTAGTTAACTGCAAGATTGCTTTCTTCTTTTTCTCTCTTACAAATTACACATCCAAGTGTGGCCTGTGTTTGTTCATCGAGCAGAAATTTTTTAACTCTATCCTGCATTTGSATTACTTTACAGTGCAGCTTAAAGAGTTAGCAAGAGAACAAATAATACTGGCTACCTCAGTGCATGATCTATTATAGGTTAAAGTATCTTACTGAAAGATGTCTGAAATACTGTATGCATGTACCAGAACTGCGAAGTTAGTCTTGACAGCAACTTAGTTCTACCTGGTCATTTAGGACAAGTAAATGGTAATTCATGCTGTAGGAATAATTTGGGGTAAGGGCCAAGATTTTGGCCAAAGGGTTGAATTTATAAATATTTATTCTTGTGAAAAATACCACGGGCTCATGGGCTCAAAGTAATTCTGACTCTATTCTCTCTTGAAAAGACAGGTTTTCCAGAAACTGCTGGGCCAGAGCGATGAACATATTAGTTGGAATGACAGACATGATCTATATTTTCTCTTCACGTAAAAGTGATCACAAGTAGTTCTCTTCTGCATGCCAGTGGGTTGATCTAAATCTCAGGCTTATTTTGCATTTAGATAAATATGGAACATATCTGAATGTGGACAGTAGCATCCKTTTAACCTTTTGCCTACCAGCTCTGGAAGGGATGAGTCTCTTGTGACATTTACAGATGGTATAAGTGCCTACAAACTTGCATTGTCATTCCTACCTCATCTCCCATAAAAATGTGCTCCACTTGGAGACTGTCCTCTCCATTTACCCCTCACATAGATGATTTTCAAAGGATATTAAATAATGAAAGCAAAAGGGTCATCAAGAATCCCAGAGTCAGGATATCATAGCTACCTATCTCACTTGTGAGACATTGAAAAAGGATAAATCAACAAAGGAAACTTTACACCTGACTGAAAAGAAAATTCAGTCTCTTTTATTGGAGTGATCTACATTTTCAGTTTATTTCTTTAGAGCATCTATGCATGCGATCACGTATTACATGTGGTCTGGATGTGTCTGGCTATGACAGGGCCAACACACTCATCCTATCCAGAAGAAATATATGCAGAAAAGCAGGATGGTCATAAAATGACTTGTGCTATGCCACTAAATTAGCATTCACTCTTAGAGCTTTATTTTCAATTTCAAATCTTCACTATTTAGTTTTATTTTYATTATTTTTTCACTCTTTAAAAATCTTATCCCTATTTTTTTCTCCATTATTTTATTATTTTTATTTTTTCATTAAAATGTTCATTATTTTAATRATTTGTTTCTTGGTTTGGGATTCCCTCATTCTTCACTACTGTATAAACTGAGCACCAAACCTGGCAGAACTTCCAAGGCAGAGTGGTGTGGTGCAGTTGAAGAATGTGAGTGTGAATGCATTGGGGAATAKCTACAAAACATTATCACTTTTTCTAGAGTCAGACCTCTCTCAGCTACATGGTCTTGACATTGTGCCTGAAGTTATGCCAACTCTTGTGAATTCATTTCAGATTCACTTTCTCATTTCATGCCACCAAGTGAACACTTCGCTCCCTGCATTCACCACTTCTTGGGAATTTCACTGGGAATTTCACTGGGAATTTCACTGTGCTGTGCTTGCCAACAAGCCACTGCAGTGCACTTCTCCCTTCCTGCAGTGAGGAATATGGGTTTGAAATCACAGTGTGGGTAGCTCTCTAAGTTTTCCTCTCTCCGACAGTTTCCCATTAAAAAGACAGGACTCACACAATCGAATATCCACATATGAGCTGCTGATAGTCAAAGAGGAATGAACCAACAACCACACCAAACTCAGGGAAGGTAAAAAGTTTCTTTCAGTCCAACAGTTGCTGCCTAYTGCCTCTAGATATGTTCTGTGGTCAAAGCCACAGGCAATTTTCTCATCTCACCTGGGAGCAAGCCTCGTTTCAGTGGAAGCAGTATATCGTATGTGAAAAAAAAAAACCTCCTGGCAGTTAAAATTCTTCACAAGTACTCAGAATGATGAATAATCTCAGAAATAGGAGAAGTAAAAATAATGAGAAATAATCTAGACACTACCTGATCACAGAGCTTATTTTAMAGCTAAGTGTTATGCAGCACTGTTGTTGAGCTCCGGGGATGGGGAAGGGAGTGTACTAAGAATGTACATACTTCCTTCAGGATTATAATTAAATTTAGAAATGAATGTGATTATAAAACGTACATGCTAGGGTTTAATTGTAGGTCAGGTTCATATGTTAAAAAAGATTGCTAGCCTAGATTTTAAAAGCATTAGCTCAAGTCATGTAGCATAACCTAATTTTGATCATTCTGGGTTTAGAAAATGTACAATTACTGATGCTGGCAGAAAGTCACACCAAGGGCAGATGAGATTAGTAAGAAATAAACCTGCATGTCGGTAGCAAAATAGAAACTGAAATGAATAATCAAATTGGCAGAACATTCATGCAGCCTAGGCAGCAAAGTCCAAATAAATGGTCTTGAAAGCCACAAGAAAACTCTCTATTGAGCACCTAAATCATCAATTTGAAGAAGTTTTGTGTGCAGAATGTTTCAATAAGCTTCATAATACTTAAAATATAAAGTGATTTCATAGCTTTCACTGCTGACCTTAGTAAAATCTGCAAAGATCACAAAGTAAGAAAAAATTTATTTGAAACCACTGGGCATATGTATTAATAGGGAGGATTCGTTGTACGTTCATTTTCTACACTGCCCAAATTTCAGAGACTTTGTCAGCATCTCTCCTGGTGGAAGCAGGACAGAATTCTAGGATGTGAAGCTGAATAGTTGCAGTAACGCTCTCATGTCCTTGGATGCTGGGTTATGACTCCTATAGGCAGTAGTACATATAAAGGAAACATAATAACGAGCAATCTCTGGCACTGAAAACACCAACTACTGCAGCACAGATRGTGATTTGTCATCAGTAAACTGCTCTTAATACACTTACATACAGCAGCACCCATGTTCAATTAAAAACATTTAAAGAAAAKAAATATTTTTCATTTTTCTGTAAAGGCTTTCTTTATTTCCTCCCCAGTGTCCTCCAAAGAAGCGTGCATTTCAAGAACACAGGCAGAATATCTACACATGTACCAAGCATTCACTGAAAGGAAGGGAGATAATACACAGCACCTACGTAATTGATCAAAACCTGTATCCTGAAAATTCCTCTTCTGTTCCCATCAGTGGCAGCATGACAATGCATATTAGCATGAGCATAAATAAAAGGCTCAAATAAAAGTAAATACCTGCTCTGGATGGAAGTGAGACTTAAGCCCTGCTTAAGCACATTATCATAGGTTTAGGAAGACCATAGGCTTGACAAAAGAGATATTATCTCTTTAAACCTTGCCCCTGCACCTGCCATATCAATACATTTTAGACACTTTGCATTCACTTCTACACTCTTGCCATAAAAGATTTATTGAGTAGGACATTATGTTGGAAATAACATAGATGTAAATTATTTATATGCACTGCGTAATTATTTCAATGCTTAGGGTTAAGAAAGAAGGAGAAACTTTGAACTGTTTTCAAACTTTTAAAGTACTTCTCACTGTGCCTAAGCTGACAGATAAAGGAAGACAGGGATCTAGTTAGGTCACTGGAAAGAGTACCAAGAGCTTCAGCAAATAGTGGAGCAGGTAACTAGAAGAAAATGTAGGTGCAGAAATAYGGATTGCACTCAGTAGAAATTAGGCTATTCAAACCCAGGACTTGATATTTTGCACTGCACAGCACACTGTATGAAATTTTGTGGCCTACTTGTGCATAAGGTTGAACAAGATGATGCTAATGGCCCATTTTGGCCTTCAATCTGTGTGTCTGATTTTCCTTGAGGCTACATTTTTGCACTGCTCTGGCCTATATTTAGGCATGCTTAAAAGCATTTTTTTTACTGCTACAACAGAGTGAAGGAGTTTCAGAGTAAACAAACCATACCCCCAGATTCTATACAGCTTTAAAGTGAAATTTTTTAAAGGAAGATATCTTACTTCTTTTTCCATTTGAAGTCCTTCTGCTCTGATATTTCTCTCAAATAYTTCCCTCTTCTCTGTCTGCAGATTAGATTTTCTATACACAAGAATGTAGTCAATCCGACACTTTCCATCTCTAAAATACAGTCCACTGGTTTTGTTCTTATCAGGTACTTCCTGTAAAGAGAAAATCAAGTAACTTAGTGATGTTAATTTGCCTTGGCAATTGCTGCACGGTTGTTTGGACCCTCAATTTTCAGTAATACYCAACAGGAAAGATGAGGAATCAGAATAAGCTGTTCAAGTTTTAGGCTGTTTACATTCAGTGCTTCTGACTTCATCTGAGAGGAGCACAGATTTCCCTGCTTAGGGGTGGAAATGTTTGTACAWATAGGCATGGGATAGAATAGAAAACATGACCAAATCTTCCTTCCCCACCACCCTCTGTAAGGTTTGGAATAATTTCTTACTCATAAAATAGAGCAGATAATAGTGTTACTGAAGCATAAATTTAAAATSAAGAATTTAATATGGCTAAATGTACATGTGAAAAGAGTAAACAATGTCACGAACATTTACTGCAGTGAGAAATGCTAAAGCCTGGCATGCAGATTCTCATTGCTTTGCCTCATAGGGCACAGACAACAATGTGAAGATTCTGTCCCRACCTCATCAAACTAACTACAGAATATTCCTTGCTTAAGTAATAGCTGATGATTAATTTATTTGGAAAGAATTACTAGTGTTTGGTCTAGCAGTACACAAATGCAATAAATACTATTTCTTTTCTATTTCCGCAAAAACTCCAAACAAACAAAAAAAAGCCTGCTCAAATGTTTGGTCTGACAGAAAAAAAACAAACTTGATTTCACTGTTAATAGGAGGTCAAACAGGTCTCACTCTCCTGAGATATAAAAGACCAGACTACTGATCTTTTTCCAGTAAGTTATGAGATGAAATTCTCTACAGAGCTTCCTCACAATTTAACACTATTTCTACATAACACAAGTCGTGCCCAGGGGTTAAGTTTCAGACAAGTAAAAATTGTATGGTAATTTTCAGGCTGGAGTGTTTTGTACAGGAAATGCACACTGTGAATGATACATGGGAACAAACAGCATTCCCTCTGAGCAGTAAAAAGGGCAGGGACCTTCAGGAACCTCAAGATCAGTCCAGCTCTCAGCTGAAGGTAAGGTTAAGTAAATTTACCTCTATTTTTCCAAAACTCACTCCACTATTCCTGCCAAAAATAGCCCCACTCTATAATATACAATCAAGTCTCTGAAAYAGAAAGAATATTTTGCCTTTCAATCTGGAATAAGGAGCGAATTTTCAAAATACTTTCTCCATAGRAGAATTACTTCAGAATTTAAATCACAAAGTGAACATTACAATAGGAAAGGTTATTTTTACAGAAAAAGCCAACAAAATAAATTTTCCCATTCAAAGAGTTTCGTGTAAGCTATCTTTCTGATTTCCATCTTGATTAAATGGAAAAACCAATGAAAGCATTCCAAATGTCCCATCCCGCTGGTACATCCAGTTCACTAAAGGAAGAAGAGAATTTTCCTAACATTCTTTTATTACAGTGTCTGACTCCTGACACAACTYAGTGCAGACTTGATACAGTGGAACAGTTTACAGCCCAAAAATAGGCAAGAAAAAAGATTTAATCTCCAAGGGAAAAACAGTAACAAACTATATCTATACTGCAGATCATGCTGATAAATTATATTATGAAGACATGAGAAGTATTTTTCATAGAACATTAAATGTGAAAACAGCTCAAGAGGCATATTTTATCTTYTTCCATTAAAAATCTATGTTGAGAAGACATTAAACTAAACCCCAGTGAACCAAAGGGTATTTAAGGTTATTTAAATAAAGGAAGGGTGTAGTAGGAGATTTAGAGGCCGTGGGTCACTAGGTGGTCCTATTGTGATTTCTAACCCTCYTGGAAAGTCTCCTGTTCAGTAGCCAGAGCCACCATGCTCTTCAGCAAGTAGGAAAGGARCTGTGGAACAAAATCATCCATGGTGACGATCTGCTGTCCATGCTGTGTAGGCTGAAGGGCTCAYGTTGGGCCCACTGTAGTCTGGGCCAGAAGACTCACTGGGTTTATATCCATAAGGAATCCAGGCTGAAAATCCAACACTGCTCTGGGCTGCAAAGAAATCATGGGAAGGGGCAATGGAGAAATTTGTTTCAAATATACATCCTCACCTGAGCTCAGACCTGTCCTGAGAGTACCGTTAAGGAAAGTGTCCTTCTCTGCATGCAGTAGTGACTACACCAGGAAAAAAGATCTGCCCCTTCCTATGTTTCTCCTTTCTCTGAAGAAAATTGGTTTGCCTGCACTGGCTCATCAGTGAATGCAGAACCTTGTATTAAAGAGTACCCATGAGATTTAGCCAAGCTATTTGACTTGTTGGACTACAAATGACTTCCTGAGACAATTTCTTTCTCTTGGACTTGTGAAACACTAACAGCTACAGCACTGTAATTGCTCACTCAGAGAAGGTGTCAGAGAGGGTGTCAGAGAGACACCCCTATCTGTATTTGGAGGTCCTTTTCAATTTAGGAACACTCTATGTCAAATCCAGGCTGATAAACCCTATTAGACTGTGGTGGCCTCYGGAAAGGAACCCCTTCTCTGGCCCTCTGTTACAGACTGTAAGGCAACTTTATAGACTGAGTCTGGACTTGCAAGAACTCTTGATCTAATATGATTTAGACACAGTCTGGGCTGGTTCAGMAGTGTCAGCTGCAGGACTTCTGCATTATCCAAGTATTACAGGTTTATGCTATTCCAGACAGAAATTTATTCCTCCAGATATTGCATCTCCCTTACCTCTGTTACAACATCAAAATTAAGTTTTCCTAAACTGATAAAAAAAAAACCTATAAATAGAACTATCGAAGTCTGACTGCTGTTTTTGGTGAAAAAGTGGTGTAGTCACATATGCCAAACCTCCATTCCTTCATCTGAAAAAGGATGCTGGAAGAAAGCAGAACAGTGAAAACTTCACTCTAACAAGAAGCTTAGCATTTCTGTCTATCTCTATGACTGCATTGGTAATGTGTGTTGTGYATTTTGGACTTGTTTTCCAAGGAATGCAGTAGTTTTTATATTCTCAGGGGCTGAGTTGGGAACCATTAGCATTCACAGACACAGCACTCACACACACACACCAGGAGAGCTTTATGCAAAGGGCTTGCTTGTATATATCCATATGACCCATACAACATCTAAACAGTGTCTCTTTTCCTTCTAGAGTTTAGCAGGAACCAAGTACTTTGAAACTTCTGTTTTCCTAGGCCGTAGCATCCCTAAAGTCCCACTAGGACTTCTAATTTTCATCTTTTTTTCCCCATCTTACACATGATCTACATTGCTATTTTCCTCAGTTATGGTTATGAAAACAAAAAACCCTTAAATCTATTCCTCAGAAGTTTTCCCTTTCCCTTTAAAAAAAAAAAAAMMAAAAAAACAAACAATACATCTAAGATTTTAAAAAGAGTCTGAAGTATTGTTTTTGCAATATTGTTATACTAACAGCAGCATGTCTTTCTGATAATTTTCTGCTAATTTTTCTTCTTTAACTTATAAAAATCATGTGCCTTTCACCTGTGCTTTTTTGCTAAAGACCATATGGTAGATGGTCCCAAAATGCAACATGGTAGTATCATGCCAGMTTAACCTATCATGGTGCAAACAGGCAAAGAGAATCCTTTGTAATTGTATGGGAAGCTGGGGAAGAGCTGTGAGTAAGGAAGATGAAACTGTGAGCAAGGTCAAACATATATTCAGGGTGCCCTGAATTTTGTTGCTTTAATTATCTTTCTAAACAGTCGAGGAGTGCAGCTCTCTATGGCCTGAACTTCTAGAACAAAGAAAATATCTGATTCTGTCCTCGGCAGTGTTGCACAAAAGAACTTGCACCACAAAACCCTCTAGCTCCTGAAAAAGACATAATCCCTAATTGCATCTCCTAAACTCTATCAAAACTAGTAAACAAAAGCAGGTCAGGGCAGGGCCCTCAGCAATGTCCTGTGGTTTTCCACTCTTTTTAATTGCTAGCATGGTCCCTGCCAGTTCTGATCTGAGCCAGTCAGCCCTCTGCCAAAAACTCCTCAGGCACAACTTGCAGGTAACATCAGACCAGTCCAGTAAGAAGTGTAGRTGTAGCCACATTTCTGAGGTGGAGGAAAGGAGAGAAGTCCCTGGTCTCTTCACCTGCTGAGGGAACAACTCTAACATCCATGGGTTGCAGGGCAGTGGAAGGCAAAATGAAAGGGCATATTGTTCCTTTCTGCACAAAAGATATGAAAAGAAATGTAGGCCCAAATTTTCATCATGGCTCCATGACTCTTTGCCTGCTTTAAGACACAATTTAAAAGGGACTGTGTAGAATGCCTTCTCCCTGGTATGTTCTCTGAATCACCATTATTCACCATCAGGGCACTTGTTCTTCACTGGAAGGGAATGTGTCTCATAATTGACAGCCAAAGTTTCYTATGGGAGTTTTGTAATAAATTCCTTCCACACTCTTTCCCCTTAAAGGATTAACAYAGGGAAAACTTTTCCAGCATTTTCAGAAGCAGTGAAGCCTTAGATGTGCACAGATGTTTCACTGCAGGTGCATGAAATCAAAACTTTTGATTTTGAGATATTTTATATTTCAGCATCATAATCTTAAAAAGGAAAATCAATTCTCATGGGAAAGATTAGACACAAATTGATAGCAGAGAATGAGATTTTAAATCAAACTACATTTACTGCCTCTCTATAATGGGCATGAATAAGTATTGTGTTAATAATACTGTGCGTCCTTACCTCTCCCACAACTTCCAGTCTGCTGGCATCATCAGAAGTACTGGTCAAGTTACCATGGTGRAGCAGGGAATCATCATCTTTGGAAGGACTGTTCACACCTTCTAACTCATCAAAAAATATATTGACATCTTTAGCTACTAAAAAACAAACAAAAAAAAAAGATACATTTAAATCACCACTGAACCAAATGAAGACAGCCATCAACAATTTCAATTTTTAGTTCTGGTACCAGTACATACCATATTAATTTTAAAATATGATGAGCATTGTTGCAGTGTTTTCTTCACCAGTGAGCCACATAAAGATTTAGGACACCATAATACCTCTCTGATGACAAATAAGCAATCTGCTGTCACAATGAAAYAGACATTACCAATCTTCTTAGCTTCTTCATGAGCAAATGGCTTAAATGACTATTTCTGGCTTAGTATTAGTCTCTGAAAGTCCTACTATAAGGAGGCAGAATTCTTTGCTATGCAAAGCATGAAATTCGAAGTCACACAGACCTGTGGGGCAGCCAGAGGCAGAAGATCTTAAACAAATTCTGTTTCTTGAAAGGCATTGAGCAAATGAACCTGGGCAGATGTTTCTCTTTGCACAGTTTGCCATGTTTTGAAGAACATGAATCTGAAGCTTTCAGATCCACCTACCTCACAGCCCTCAGTCTTGCATGAAGCAATCACTCAAATCTACTTTTTATCAGGGTGGTAAACCAACCCTGATAAAAAGTATAGGTATTAAGGGCCTGGAGTGGCTGCCAGGGGAGGAGCAGGACAGSCAGGTTCACTCTGCACTCCATGTGCTCCAGGCCTTCTGAAAAAAGGTGATGAAGAGATGTGTGTGGGAAGAAAAATGCCTTAGCTGAGGACTGAGCTTCAGCTGTGGATGGACTTCATCTCTCCAACCTCATGCCTCACAGGCAAAATCCAAAATTATGGATTAGAAGGAATCCCCAAGGGTCCCAGCTACTGAGACTCTTCCCCTGACTGGAGTGGGACCTAATACCTAATAGTCTTGACAGAAATTTGTCTRACCTCCTATTTTTCACTTTTTTTGCAAGCTTGACTGACTTTTGGAGTAATTCTTCTTTTGTGCAATTAACTTGCACAATAGGTTGTTTTTACTTGTCCTCAGCTCCCCTAACTTAGTGACAGGCAATTGCAATTCCTGTTGGTGAGAATCTATCTTAACAGCCAAAAATCTCTAATTGCTGGCGGCAACAGTTCCACTTCTAACTACTGGCTGCATGTGTAAAAATCCATTCCCCCACTGTGAAGAGACTGGATAGCTGCCAGATATTAACAGCCACACTAACTGTTCCCATTCATCATGAGCATTTTGTGACCTCCTTTTCACCTTTCCCTTCTTCAGGGGTCATAGCCCAGTTTAAGAACCTTTTTAAAAACAGCCGATGATACCAACTCCCCAGTCTCTGCAGGTGGCCTATTTTTCACTCTCACAGGCAGGAGAAAGTTTTATCCATAAAATTCATCCTGAATACGTACCTATGTTGCAATTTAAATACACCACTCTTTCCCTATCAATCATGAGCATAAGAAATAGTTTCCTCCCTTTTTGTACATGTCTTTTACAGTATCTTAAGTCTAGTATTACATCAGTAGGTAATAAAAAAAGAAAACCCTATCAAAATATTCAAGAATCCTTCATCTTTGTTTTCATGCATAAAATAGGGAAAAGGTTAATGAAAGACATTTTACTTTTAATTGCAATTGTTTTGCTTGGAAAGCGACCATGAGTTTCAGGAACAACAGAGAAGTCCTCATGTGCAAATTAATCCACTCAAAATACCAATGTGCTAACCTAAGCAGCACACTTTTTAAGAGAGCTTCYGAGTTTCTGGTGTTGTTTTATGTGATGAGAGCTCCTCAGTGTCACTGTGGCTGCATCCAGCCTGTCCTAGGGCAAACCACAGAGGCTTTAGGAGACTTAGAAGGGAATAAACAGACTCCAATTTGCAGCACATGCAGTAGTAATATTACAGTTTCTTTTGCCACCTTCATCCATTTCAGTGCACAAAAATCATATTAGAGATGCTTATAGAAGAGATGGGAARTGCCACAAGGCAGCAAAGCTCCATGTCCTTTATTGCCCCTACCGTTTCAAAAGTCAAGACTGGAAACATTCTACCCCATCAGATAATAATTCGGATGTAGGTCATGACCAGATTTTGCATGTGTGTTCATACTAGAAGAATCTATCTCAATATTCAACAAAAAGAAGTACTGAAACAAAAAACATTTCAAATTACTTGAATATCACTGAATTGAAACCATCAGTTTCTCGTAACACATGAGTCTGTATATGATTAACACCTCAGTATAATCTGAAAACAACTGTGGGAAAAAAAACACAAAATAATTAAGTAGTGAAGTTTTCTGAAGATTATTTTAGAGATATATATCTGTGGCAGACAGGGTCAATGAAAACTGTAAAAATCAAAGTTTTGCCTGTTCACCATACTCRAGGGAATTTAAACTATCTTTGTTCTGACATTAGGACTGCCTTGGTGTAAAAGATGATACTAAAATTGCTCCTYCTTGAAGTCTTGGTACTGCTTTGGGTTGCAAACTATATGGTTTTTAAGTGAATGTTTTGAGATACAGAACTTGGTGTGTAAGTATCCTGGGGGCTTGAAACGCAGAATTACTTATGGTCTTGTGAATAGCCAAAAAAATCTCATTTTAAGGTCACTTAATAAAGTCCATCTCAGCACTGAAGAAGTCGAGGAAGCAGTGAATCTCAGCTGGTTAGTGTAATTAGCTACCAGGACTTGTCCAGATTGCTTGCAATGGAATATTGCTTATATTAGAAATACACAGATAATTGGCATGTTGGTTGGTCACTACAGAAAATACAGGTCCCCAGCACTTGCTGAGACAATTTTTCTATCCTAAATCTCGTTATATACTTTAAATAAAATAAAAAAATACTTATCTGTGAAACCAAATAGATAACTTATATAGCAATTCTTGTTTGCTTTACATTAGTAATGGTGATGGTACRTCCAAGATCACTCTCCTGCTGCTTGTAGGTAGCTCAGCCCTTCCACTCCAATGGGCTGAACACCTCCATGGCCAAATGTTGCTAAAAGTATAACCAGGGCTCCATCTTTTTTTCCCATTTCAGACCCTGACATGCATATAACCACAAATGTCCTTAACAGAATGATATATAATGGCTTTATTATACGTACAAATGCTACTTGGGAGGCAACTGGTGCTATGGTATAGTCATGCATTTTTAAGCAGTGAAATTTAACAGGAATACAGAGCAGCACATGCATTGCTACAGGAGATATTAAGAATTCTCCCTCTGGTTTTAGATCAGCTTAAATATGCAAAATCTTTTCTCCCCCTCATGCTCYATTTTGCAGAAGAAAAATCAAAATGACTTGATAACTCAGAATCTCTTGAAGAATAAAAGAAAAAATGGTGGATATACAAATATTTTTAACCCAAATATAGTAGAACTACCTATTCTGAAAATTGGATGCTAAGAAATTCTGAGCAGGAGTCCATCAATCCCAGTGGGTCCACAAGCCACTTCAGATCAAGAAGCTGAGAAAAGATGGGACTTAAAAGCAAGATAACTCCTCTAACTTTCTGAAGGTGGATATCTTGGTTTGAAAGACAGGTGCTTGCCWATGAAGGTAGGGATCCCCCTTGGAGTGGTGGATATGACCCCACTTCCCTCCAGTTTATTAYGGCTTTGAAAATCACAGGCTTTCAGGCAASAATATGGGKAAAAGGGAATAACAGTTTTTACTAATATGTATAACAAGGTGAAACAAGTAACAACAACAACAATAGCAACAACCAACCCAGCMACAAACCCAATGAMAGCCTCACACAGAGAYACACCCTCCCSTTTGGTGCAGTYAYRGTCCCAGTCGGCAGGGGCGCTKTTGGCTCCCGGCYGGGCAGGGCGGGTGCGATGATTCCCCGGTGGCTGCAGGGGGCGCTGTGGCGCGGGTCCCAGCTGGTTCAGMTCTCCCGCGTGGCCAATGRYRGACACAAAATGGCAGAGRTGGATGGAGAAAAGTTCCTCTACAAACTCACAGCAGAAACTCCGATCTCAGTGCTCCTCTGGATGGCAAGAAACCCCAGAACGGCCAGATGAGCAAAGAGACSAGCAGAATCCYSTGGCTGCAGAYWGGATGCAGCAGAACTCGAYCACTGCASCTGGAATCTCAGGGGTCCCCGGYAAGGCACAKGGACAGAAGATCACAGTGCAGCCCACAGGAACCAAGGAGCAGAGATGCTGGGCTCTGCAGAAAGCAGCAGGAGAGCTCTCCCCTGCAGGCAGCAGGTCGACCTCCTCCCCCGAGCCAAGCAGGGCAGGAAGTGAAGCTACCCCCCGC